>NC_092560.1:47074124-47382201 GCF_037038585.1 Patagioenas fasciata | reverse complement strand
GCCTAAAAATGTTACTACAAAACCAAATATTACCTTTTCAAAAAAACTTTTAGCCATGCTTGATTGTATTTTTTTTATACGTATACATCTGCCAAGGTTAGAAGTCTATACCATCAGTCTAATATATAGGCCCTAACTAGGCAGAACAATACGGCAGTGGGAGTCATCTATTTTCAGCCATTCTGCCATTTAGCTGCTTGAAATAGAAACATTTATGGGCAGTACAGAAGGATGAAGAAGTGTCCAGACAGGGAAAGAAGAGAATTTGACATGAATCACATTACTAATTTATAATGTGGTCTACCTTGACTTCAGTAAAGCCTTTGACACAGTCCCTCACAGCATCCTCACAGCTAAATTGAGGAGGTGTGGTCTCGACAATAGAGTAGTGAGGTGGGTTGCAAACTGGCTTAAAGAGAGAAGCCAGAGAGTGGTGGTCAATGGTGCGGAGTCCAGTTGGAGGCCAGTATCTAGTGGAGTGCCTCAGGGGTCAGTACTGGGGCCAATATTATTCAATATATTCATTAATGATTTAGACGAGGGAATTGAGTGTACTATCAGCAAGTTTGCTGATGACACTAAGCTGGGAGGAGTGGCTGACACGCCAGAAGGCTGTGCCGCCATCCAGCGGGACCTGGACAGGCTGGAGAGTTGGGCGGGGGATAATCTGATGGAATTTAACAAGGGAAAGTGTAGAGTCCTGCATCTGGGCAGGAACAATCCCAAGTTCCAGTATAGGTTGGGGCATGACCTATTAGAGAGCAGTGTAGGGGAAAGGGACCTGGGGGTCCTGGTGGACAACAGGATGACCATGAGCCAGCACTGTGCCCTTGTGGCCAGGAAGGCTAATGGCATCCTTGGGTGTATTACAAGGGGGGTGGTCAGTAGATTGAGAGAGGTCCTCCTTCCCCTCTACTCCGCCCTGGTGAGACCCCATCTGGAATATTGTGTTCAGTTCTGGGCCCCTCAGTTCAAGAAGGACAGGGAACTGCTGGAGAGGGTCCAGCGTAGGGCAACAAAGATGATTAAGGGAGTGGAGCATCTCCCTTATGAAGAAAGGCTGAGGGAGCTGGGGCTCTTTAGTTTGGAGAAGAGGAGACTGAGGGGTGACCTTATTAATGTTTATAAATATATAAAGGGTGAGTGCCATGAGGATGGAGTCAGGCTCTTCTCAGTGGCAAACAATGACAGGACAAGGGGCAATGGGATCAAGCTGGAACACAAGAGGTTCCACTTAAATTTGAGAAAGAACTTCTTCTCAGTGAGGGTAACAGAGCACTGGAACAGGCTACCCAGGGAGGTTGTGGAGTCTCCTTCCCTGGAGACATTCAAAGCCCGCCTGGACACATTCCTGTGCGACCTCACCTAGGCGTTCCTGCTCCAGCAGGGGGATTGGACTAGATGATCTTTTGAGGTCCCTTCCAATCCCAAACATACTGTGAAAATTTATCATAAAGATTTCTTACAAATTTTGGTTGAAAGTGATTCTTCAAATATCTCATGGGCTTTCTTACTTGCAATCTTGGGGGTTGGCAAGACAAAATCCTTTCACTTGCCCCACATTTCTATAAAAAAAAAAAATCACAGAATCTTATTTTAGGAGAGGTTGTTCTCAGAAGGCTTTAGCACTTACTCCTATACCTAGATATTCTATACCTAGACAGATTGTATTCTCTGTCTGTGTGCCTGCAATCTAATTTTCCTACAGTTTAATTTTCCTGCTCCTCTTCCTTACAGGTATATGGGAGAACGGGGAGTGGCATGGGTGGGATGTTGTTTGTTTTTACTTGGAGGTTCATGTATGAGTCCTGTTTGGGAACCATCTCTCAAAACAACTGTGTATATTTTGTTTGTTTGTTTGTTTTGGGTTTGTTGGTTGGTTCGTTGGTTGTTTTTTTGTTGTTTTGTTTTTTAATTTCTTTCTTTTAACACTTTTAAATTGCTGTGATTCATTTTATTATAAATCCCTTCCAACATCACTCTCCCAACACAGACTAAATGAAGTGAAATCTGCTGAGAAGCCTTGATTAGAAATAATGATCCCAATTAAAATCAGAAACTGCTTAAAATGTCTTGTTTATGCGCATTAAGGAACTTCACATACAGCTTCTATTTTCTTTTAATTTGTGTCCTTGAAATTACTGCAACCCATTTGGCCAAAAAAAAAAACCAAAAAAAACCAAAAAAACCACACCAGATTAAAAATCCTGGAAAAAAAAAAAATTGCCCAGTTTACGTAGCCAGTTTCTGTAACAGTTCTGGTGTCTTGCCACACACAGTCAGTTATCTTGAAAGTAGCATAAACAGACACAGGACAGAAAGCAAACTTCTGACATAGATAGAAGGGAGGAGCAGAAGATGCCACATCTTTTAGAGGAAGTAAAAGGCCTTTCCTCCTTCAAGGGATTAAAGCACCTCTGTCAGTTACCAAATTCTGCCATAAAAGATATACAACTATAGAACTGCATCCATGAGCACAAGGGTTTATCTCTGGTTATGATGAAGAGAGCATTTATGAATCCAGTAGTGGCTGGATTCCCCAATTTCACCTTTGTTCTGAACTTGCATGCCTCATAACCCAGTTTCAGAATCACAACTCTGCTTTGGAAACAGCTATCATAAATAATAAAAAGTGACCATTTTATCAGAAACTAACTTCTCAAGTTGGTAACGAGCCAGGAGTATTGTAGTTGTGATGTCCACTTATGACTTTCACTGAACCTCAGGAGCATTGTGGAGTCTTTAATCAAAGCAATAAACAGATCTTCATACACCCATATAACTCAGCAAAATAGAGGAACTGGGATGGTGAAAAAAGCATCTACACATAATACAGATAGGATTTCCATGAAAATAAGAATAGCCCAAGTATTCTGTTTAAGATAGCTTTGATTTTGATTTGACTTGTTTTGTTTGGTTATTTACATAAGGTTTTCATATTATACTCTTGTAAAGAAGAAATTTGCTATGAGGCAACTGTAATGGTTCTGTGAACTACTGAAAGAAATTCAGAGGGAGTACTTAGTAAATTACCAATTTTATTTTCTCCTAAGGTGGTAGCCTCTTCAAAGTTGCATGTAATTTTGACTTAAAAGTGGTACCTCATAGCTAGTCTTCAAATACCTGGATACAAAATTATTTTTAGTACTGTCAATTCAACGTATTCTCAAAGACTGGAAAAAAAAAAATTAAATGTAAGCAATATGGCACTGTCATTTTTAGCACCACCATTTCATTATAGGATAAATCTTAATTGTCAAATGACTGAAAAACAAAACACCCTGAAATGAAGAATTTCTTAGTAAAGGGTTGCTGGAGACTGGAATGCAGGTGCTGTAATGACTGTGACTAGATTATTACTACACATTCACTAGAGAATCTTCATGCTGAGAGAGAAGGAAAAATTGTAGCAGGCCAGAAGACTCTGAAACATGTGCCCTCTCTTTTCT
Source organism: Patagioenas fasciata (assembly GCF_037038585.1). Classification (NCBI taxonomy): domain Eukaryota; kingdom Metazoa; phylum Chordata; class Aves; order Columbiformes; family Columbidae; genus Patagioenas; species Patagioenas fasciata. The sequence continues at coordinate 47,378,752 of NC_092560.1, read as the reverse complement.
TACCCTCCCTTTAATTATTGACAACCTGTCACTTAGGTGCCATGGTACGATGAATAATAAAACAGGATCCAAGCTGCAGGACTCACTAGGATTTATTCTTCCAAATCAAATACGGCCATCTTCAGACAGACCATGTTTCCTGTTTACCAGTTCGAGAGTTGTTTAATTACTGAGTAGATCATCACCTCAAACAAACATAAAACTTGTTACTTATATGCTCTGCCAGATAAAGGATTGATACCTTGCATAAGATGCAATGAGATCTTGAGAGGTTGCCTTCTACCTTGAGGTATATGGTTACTCCTACGTAAACACACCTAGCTGTTCTGTTGGGCTAAACATTAATGAAAATATCAAACTATTTCCCTTGTGATATTGAGAGATAAGCAGTTAAGATTGTAGCCATATTTGAGAATTCTTAACTGCTAAACAGTTCTGAGCATACATATTACATATTGTCAAACACACAGGTCATTGTAGAAGTGGAGTGTAAACTACTGTAAGTAAGTGGGTTTAACTTATGTGTAGTATCTATCCCAGCAAACAAATGAATTGTACAGTATAGACTACCCAAGTATTCAGCAGAGCCGCAACATTAACTTTCCTTTTGCTCTTACAGTGTCCTGAAATTGAGATGACCTACTGCTGCTATAAGCTTCTCCCACATCTGATAGAGCCAAGGTCACATAGTTCTGAGATGGACCCACCGCTGGCCAAGGCTGAACCCATTAATGACCGTGGTAGCACCTCTTGGACAATATAGTTAAGAAATGAAAAAACCTGGAAACAGGAGTGGAGAGAGGAGTGAGATGTGAGGTATGAGATGCAGACACCCAGATCAGTGAAGGAGGGCAGGAGGTGCTCCAGGTGCCAGAGCAGAGATTCCCCTGCAGCCTGTGGTGCAAACCATGGTAAGGCTGGCTGTTCCCTGCAGCCCATGGAGGTCCATGGTGGAGCAGATACCCACCTGCAGCCCACGGAGGATCCCACCCCAGAGCAGGTGGATGCCCAAAGGAGGCTGTGACCCTGTGGAAAGCCCATGCTGGAATGGGCTTCTGGCAAGACCTATGGCCCCGTGGAGAGAAGCCCATGCTGGAGCAGATTTGCTGGCAGGACTTCTGACCCTGTGAGGGAATCACTCTGGAACAGTCTGTTCCTGAAGGACTACACCCCATGGAAGGGATCCATGCTGGAGCAGTTCATGAAGAACTACATCCTATGGGAAGGACTCATGTTGGAGAAGTTAAAGGAAAACTGTCTGCCATGGGAGGGACCTCACAGTGGAGCAGGGAAATAATGTGAGGAGTCCTCCGGAGGAAAGAGCAGCAGAAAAAAACATGTGAACTAACCACAACTCCCATTCCCCATCGCCCTGTGCCATGCTGGTGAGGAAGTAGAGAATTTGTGAGTAAAGCTGAGCCCAGAAGAAGGGAGGGGTGGGGGAAAGGTGTTTTAAGATTTGGGTAGCTTTCTCACTACCCGACTTTGTTTTGATTGGTAATAAATTAAATTAATTTCCCTGAGTTGAGTCTGTTTGGTCCATGACAGTAATTGCTGAGTAATCTTTCCCTGTCCTGGTCTCGACTCACGGGCCTTTTGTCATATTTTGTCTCCCCATCCAGCTGAGGAGGGCAGTGATAGAGCAGATTTGGTGAGCACCTGGCATCCAGCCAGGGTCAATCCACCACAGGAAGGGATTTACATGGGGTGCAAGTTGGCTGGAGGAGCTACACAGGAATCTTTAAAAGGCACAACATAAGAAGGACTTTTAAAAATAAGACTTTCCTTGTTCCCCCCACATCCTTTACATCCGTCTCTTGGTGTGGCTGCAGTGTAGGGAGTTATTTGCTGCTCCAGAGTTTCTTCCTCTCATCCAAGAGAGATTTTATGACACATTCAACCAAAGAATCTGTCCGAAACTCAGGGTTTTTTTTTTGTTTTGTTTTGTTTTGTTGTGTTTTTTTTTTTTTTTTTGATAGTATGACAAGTAATAACAGGACTGAGTGTTGGTGACCAAATAACACCCAAAGGCATCTAGCAGTCCAACCCAAATCTACAGCTTCCATTCATATAAAATTTGTTAGTACTTTTGTATCTCTCTGAAGACAGTTTTCTATCATCTGTTTATCTGAATAATATGGTCTTTATATGTGAAGCAGGCACTCAGACTTCAGGCCTTTACTGTCCCACATGACTAACTCATGCTGTATACTCTTAATTTTCATAGCTGGTCTGCATATCCTTGTTGTATCAATATCATATATGTAGTGTGTACACGTCATTAATGCTTTAAAATTGCACATCTTGCTTATTTAGTCTGTTCCCAACTGCTTATCAGTCATATGTGCAAGCACCCAAATGCAGCAATTGAGAGCGACTCATATGGAGACGCAGACAGAGACGCACAGACACAGAGTTCTTGTTAGCAACCAGAGCAGAGCCAGGCAGAGCTAAACTGAGCGGAACTGAGCCTTCTTTGATTAGCCTTTCTCAGTTTATAGCTTTACAGATTTGGGCCTGGACCAAGAGGTTAAACAGGATGCTTTTTTCAAAAAATGTCATTCCAAACACACAGGCCCAGGCTCAACATTAACACATCATACATACAGGAGTGGTTTTCTGACCCAAGATATCATTCTCACTGGCCTGGGCTATCAATCCTTACACTCATAAAAAACGTACTTCTGTATAACCTGTTCAAGGCTCTTTATGTTTTGACTAATTGCCATAATTTAATCAAGTTAGTATCATTTGTCCAGATGGTCATGTTAGTATTGATCTTCTTTCCATACAGGTGGCTGGAGCTGTACGCCCTGCCGTTCCCACATGCAAACACATCACTTGCGCAGCAATGATAATTAGACTTCTTGGTTTTCAGGTTTTTTCAGTGTTGTTTTGGCTTGCACTGAGAAAAAACAAATTGTAAAGCATTTGATACCCTAAAAGGAAGAGAACAAGGCTCCCAGAACTTTGCAAACTAAGTTGCAGGTCTGGTATGAACTAACCATAAAAGGAGGAAATGGGAGATTAATTAATCATGAATAAATTTAATCTGAAAACAAGTACATGATATCAAATCATGGAAGTTGTGAGATTGTAGCACAGCTTTTCCATGAGTGTGGTCAGACCAAGAAAGATAATTATCTTTAAAACAGAGTTTGTTAAATGACATTAATAGGGTTGTGCAATGTAGCTGCTCATGATGGCAGAATATGAATTGACTCTGGATGTGTGTCTCCACCCTATATTTTTATATACATTCTGAAAAGATGAAACTTGTTTAAATATATGCATATGATCAGAAAACAGGATATAGTCTTCAGTCTCTCATGTTAACACTAGACATCTTAGAACATAGATATCATCATTATGCCTTTCACACAGAGATCACTGGTTCATCAGGCATTATGTCTTGCTGTTTTCAGTTGTACAAATATTCATTTGTAGGATGAGTTACTACTTTCAATTACAAACATTGCACTGTATCACACCACAGATTTCAAGTTCTTCGGAGCTTGAGGTACACATAAAGTGCCTGGGAAAATGAGGCTTATATTTCTCTTCAGTTTTCTATGAGCACAATTCTAAGTAGATACATAAATTACTGGCCTGATAAAAATGTTGTAAGTTATCCACATTGTAATTATCATATATACATACTTATTTTGATGAAAAAGTTACAACATATTATTGTAAAAATATTAATAAAAAGAGAATATACCAATAAAGTTCAGGTCTCTGTTTTGTATTTACTTTTATGCTGTTTCTAAGCCCAAGGTGGGAATTCTGCTACTTCCTTCCATTTATTTCTTAATGGCATTCCTAACACACCATTTAACAGCTAATCTGTTCTTTAAGAACCTGTTCTCATGAACTGTTAATTTTAGAAGCTGTTGGTGGGATCAACCAGTAACAAGCTATGACAATATGGCCAAAAATTTCTTATAGATCCAGCTTCCTAAAGGCCAGTCCTTAAATCCAGATGAACATGTACTTGTAGGTATCAGGGTGAGATACAATACCATAACTGTTTTCTAAATTATTATTTCTAGTGTTCTTTTGTGGCTAAAAGATTAAACATCATCCTACTCTTGAATCATCAGTCTGTGTGGCCTATTTAAATATGCACAGGGATAACACTGAAAAATGTTCACAGTCTATTGCTATATAGGCGTAATAAACTTTTAATATCATCAACTGAGAGGATTTTACTGCTTAATTCCTTCAGGTGTGTCAAATTCATTTTCACCAGGGGCCACATCAGCCTGGCGGTTGCCACTCTCCCAGATTCTCCCAGATTGCATTAGACGTAGTAGTTTCGAGGCTTCCAACATTACTGGTTTTATGACTCCTAATTTCATGAAATATAAGCAGTGATAATGAAGAAATGAACTGTTAGTAATATCTTCCTTCTGATGCTAATGCGGTGAAGATTTCACAGCTCATCAAGATATTTGGTCATGTAGTCGTTCATCCTGCCTCTATGGCAAGTGGTGACCATGCTTCCCTTGCATGGAACAATAGTGACATCCAGTGTTAAAACCTTTCTTGCACTGACAAGCACCCTGTATTTCCTACGATTCTCACCTACCATTCAGCATTGCTGTTTAAAATTTGTTCAGCTCTTGCAGGCTATCAGGAAAAAAGTGTACCACCTCGAAAACAGCCTAATGCCTCCCTGGATATTTGTATTTAAAAAGTCTTGCCTAGATTACTAAAAACAAGCTAAAGCTTATGTTTGGTACTTAGAACCATTTGCCTTTTGAAATTACATGTTGGTAGATTGAATTTCTTTCACAGTTCAGAAATTGTAGCAGATAGTATTTTGAGAGAAATGTCTTTCAAGTTCAGATGAAAGAGTGAAAGCAATTTGGCATTCTCCAGCTGCCTACAAATATTGCAAATCCTTGAGGAACCCTGAAGACCTACTTGATAGAAAGAGGTGGATGACTAGACACAAATACGTAAGTTTAAGTAACAAAGATAACTGAAAATAATGCTGATAATTAGGGTGTGGATAAAGGTGACATCTGGCCACAGCAGGTGAGTCCCTGTCCTCCCCTACCAGCCCCATTGGGAACCCTTTTGGCCTCCATGGCACCCTGACAGCATCATTGACTTGTAACTTGCCCACTTACGGTGTTTGAAAATTTTATTACATAAGGCAACTTCAGAACTATTATTATTTCTTGGATGGATTATGTCTGCTAACTCTTGTGTGACAGTGGCCCAGCTGTACAAAATGTTTCCTTCTGAGATAACAGTGGCATAAATCCACTAAGAAAAACTTGGAGGTGAAATAACATACTGAACATATTTATGGTAAACATAGTTGTTGTGCTTTAATCCTGGCCAGCAAATAATCACCACACAGCCACTCAGTCATTTCTCACAGCCCCCTTGGTGGGATGGGGGAAGAATTGCAAAGGTATAAGTGAGAAGCAAACTCATGGATTGTAGATAACATCAGTTTAATTGTTAAAAAATAAATAGCAATAACAATAAAACCAACAACAATAGGAAAAAACAAACAAAAAAACCCAACCAAAACAAACAAAACCCCAAAACACCACCACCCCCCCCCCAAAAAAAAAAAAAAAAAAAAAAAGAGGAAAATAAAACCCAAGAAAGATAAGTGATGCAAATGAAAACAGTTGCTCAGCACCAACTGTTGCACAGCCCATGCTTGAGGAGCAGCCACCCCACCAAAGTCATCCCTGATTTTATTACTGAGCATGGTGCCATGTGGTATGGAATATGCCTGTGGTCAGTTGAGGTCAGCTGTCCTGGCTGTGTCCCCTCCCAATTTCTTGGGCACCCCCAGCTTGCTTGTGGTATGAGGAGCAGAAAAGGCCTTGACTGTTTCCAGCAAAAAACCCCAACACCAAGCCTCATACAAGCTACTATAAAGAAACATGACCCTATCCCAGCCAAAACCAGCATGATAGTGAAATAAATATGATTTTACACACGGCTACCTATTGATAGGTAAAAAAAAATAGTTGCTGACACTCCATACATTACAGAGGGTCATTCAGCTGTGGAGCAGCTAGTGTTCCTGCAGGCTGAAGCTATGCCCTCCATCTCATTCCCCAGCCCTCTGAGGACAGCTCAGCCACGGGGTACACCTAAGAAAGTGCTACAGCTATTTCTGGCCAGATGGATCCCGCCCTCTGATGTTGCATCCAGGAGACCTTTTCAAAGCATTTATCAGATGACCAAAACCACGGTTCTACATATTAACAATAGAATTGGCTAAATCCTGATCCTGATAGAGTGGTATCACTCTATATTAAAATACCAGTATAATAGATGGGCTCTCTGCCTTCTCTAGGCAGAAAAATGAGCAGCAGCAAGTAGAAATTAGAATCTACTTATTACTTTAAAAATTCGGTAAGGAAGGTCAAAATCTTTAGGAGAAAATCCCTGGTTTTAAGGCTTAAAAAAAATGAAGATTATGATCATGTGCTACTGTCATAATCAACAGCCACTCAACCAATTGAATTGCTGGTGGTTTTCAATCTGACATCTTCAAGAGCAAAAAATTATTAGCATATACAATTTCTAGCAGTTAATTTCCAAAGAGATTTCTCTGAAGAAGAATCTGAGGGAGCCAGAAAATTGAAGGACATTAAAACCAAGAATCGGCCTTTTCACAGATGGAGAGAATAAATTTGTCTATAGAAAAGAAATACTAACTACAAAACTGTATTTAATTTTCTACTGGGGAAAAGAAGCAATTGATAATTCTTATGATTTTTTGTGACTATTCATCATTTGTCTTCACATCAGAAATATTTGTGCTATCTGTAATTTTACTGTCAGTGAATTTACGTTTTACTCCCGTTGTGGATTGATCGCAGCCAGCAATCATTCTTAACTACTCTAATAAAAATGTTGGGCAGTAATTTTAAAACCAGAGTTTCTTTTACTAGCTGAATTAACTTCAAAAAGTTCAAGTCCAATGCATCTACTATTGGCAGAATTTATATCACATTAATTGAACAACCATAATCTCTGATGGGATAACCTGTCCCTTTTTTGAACATTGGCATACCCTTCATGTTCTTTCAATCTTCTACAAGTTCCCCTTGCTCTGTCTGGTTTTTAGGCAAAGGGCTTCATAGGTGGAAAAGCTTCTAGGAAAACCGAAAAATGTCCCTCTCCCAGCTACTCCTATTCAAAGTCCTGAGAAGGCTGCTGAGTAAGAAAGCCATCCTTGGTGATTAATAAGCTCAGAAATAGTTCATCCTGTGCAGCTGAGATGAACATACTGTATTTGATTTAAATTTTCACATATACTATCCATACACTGGTTAACTAGCACACATATTCAAGCATGCACCTGGGAATTCTTACATTGCCTATTCAAATACAGTGTCTAGTTAATCATGTACTTTTCATGTGTTTTACCTGACATATTTATACTGTTCAGCATTTTTAAAAGAATGCAAACAAATCATCATGCACGCTTTCTTTTATGCACCCATAATGAAATTTTGTATTTTGTAAGCTTGATCTATACTTAAATTTGGCACCACAGCCACATCAGCTGCAAGAAAGGAGGTGAGGTCAGAAGGTGGGGAATACTCTTTCCTTACTTACAACCAGAAAATATTTAACTAGGACAGCAGAAATTATGTGCTGGCATAGCTCTACTACAAATTGAGTATAAGCACTCAACAGCTTTTACAGATAAGTTCAAATTTGCAATATCTAAGAACAAGCTATGAACACTGCCTCAGTTTCCTAAACATCAATCACAATTGAGATAACACAAAATCATAGAACCATTTTGTTTGGAAAAGATTCTTAAGAACAGCAAGTCTAATGGTAAACCTAATACTACAAAGTCCACTGCTAAACCATGACCCTAAGTGCCATACCTCCGTATCTTTTAAATAACTCCAGGGATGGTGACTCAACCACTTCCCTGGGCAGCCTGTTCCAAGCTCTGACAATCCCTTCCATCAATAAATTTTTCCTAATTTTTTAAACCTCCCTTGGCACATCTTGAGGTTGTTTCATCCTATTGCTTCTTACTTAGGAGAAGAGACCAACACTCACATCACTACAACCTCCTTTCAGGTAGTTGTAGAGAGTGATGAGGTCTTCCCTCAGCCTTCTTTTCTCCAGGATAAACAATCCCAGTTTCCTCATCCACTCCTCTTAAGACTCAAGGTCCAGACCTTTCACCAGCTTTGTTGCCCTTCTCTGAACTGAACACAGTATTTGAGGTGCAGCCTCACCAGTGCCAAGTGCAGGGGTACAATCACTGTCCTAGTCCTGCTGGCCACACCATTTCTGATACAAGCCAGGATGCTGTTGGCCTTTTTGGCCACCTGGGCACACTGCTGGCTCATAATCAGCACCCCTAGGTCCTTTTCCACCAGGCAGCTTTCTACCTATTCTTCTCCAAGCCAGTAGTGCTGCAAGGGGTTGTTGTGACCTAAGTGCGGGATCCAGCCTTGTTGATGCTCATACAATTGGTCTCGGCGCCTTGATCCAGCCTGTCCAGATCCCTCTGTAAACCCTTCCTACCCTCCAGCAGATCAACACTCCCACCCAATTTGATGTCATCTGCAAACTTATTAAGGGTGCACTCAATCCACTCATTGAGATAATTGATAAAGGTAACAAACAGAACTGGCCCTAATACTGAGTCCTGGGGAACACCACTTGTGACTGGCTGCCAACTCGATTTGGCTCCATTGACCACAACTCTTTGGGCCCAGCCATCCAGCCAGTTCTTTACTCAGTGAAGAGTACACCCATGATGCCATGAGCTTCCAGTTTCTCCAGGAGAATGCTGTGGGAAATGGTGTTAAAGGCTTTGCTAATGTGCAACATCCACAGCCTTTCCTTCATCCACTAAATGGGTCACCTTGTCACAGCAGGAGATCAGGTTAGTCAAGCAGGACCTGCCTTTCATAAACCCATGCTAACTGGGCCTGATCGCTTGGTTGTCCTGTACATGCTGCGGGATGGCACACAAGATGATCTCCTCCACGATCTTTCTTAGCACTGAAGTCAGACTGACAGGCCTGTAGTTCCCTGGATCCTCCTTCCAGGTCTTGTAGATGGGGATCACATTTGCTAACCTCCAGTCAGCTGGGACCTCCTCAGTTAGCCAGGACTGCTGATAAATGATGTAAAGTGGTTTAGGGCGCACCTCTGCCCTCAGAACCCTTGGGTGGATCCCACCTGGCCCCATAGACTTGTGTGTGTCTAAGTGGTGTAGCAGGTTGCTAAAGATTTTCCCTTGGATTATGGAGTCTTCATCCTGCTCCCCATCCGTGTTCAGGGGTCTGGGTACTCTGATAATAATTAATCTTAAGACTAAAGACTGAGGCAAAAAAGACATTTAGTACCTCATGCTTTTCCTCATCCTTTGTCACTATGTTTCCCCTCACATGCATTAAAGGATGAAGATTCTCCTTAGTGCTCCTTCTGTTGCTCATGTATTAATAGAAACATTTTTATTGTCTTCTACAGCAGTAAGCAGATTAAGTTCTAGCTGGGCTTTGGCTGGTCTAATTTTCCCTCTGTATAACCTCATGACATAACCTCCTGAGTTGCATGCCCCTTCTCCCAAAGGCCACAAACTCTCCTTTTGTTCTTGAGTTCCAGCCACAGCTTTCTGTTCACCCAGGCAGGTCCTCTTCCAAGCTAGCTCAACTTTTGGCACAGGGGGACAGCATGCTCCTGTCCTTTTAAGATTTCTTTCTTGAAGAGTGACCAGCCTTCCTGGACTCCTTTGCCCCTCAGGACTGCCTGCCAAGGGACTCTGCCAAACAGCCTCCTAAACAGCCCAAAGTCTGCCCTCTGGAAGTCCAAGGCAGCAGTTCTGCTGATCCCTCCCTTACATCTCTGATAATTGAAAACGCTATCATTTCAAGATTGCTACGCCCAAGACAGCTTCCAACCATCACATCAGGCCCAAGTCCTTCTCTATTTGCAAAGATATAAAGCCTGACCTAAGATTACTTTTCTCTAAACATTATTGTATCTGTTTCTCATGCCTGCTCAATGGACAGTTAAAACTCATTTATTGTATAGAGCAAACAAATCACATGTGGTACACTGAATCAGCAGAAGCTGTTCTGCAGATATTTATGGTTCTAACATCTGCAAATAAAACTGCCAGTGGAACAGCTCTGCTGTCATCTTTAATGCCAAAATCTTGGTACCAGCGAAGTGACAGAGCACTACAGGAATGAGTGGCATACGAAAACCAACCATTTATGGTCTTAGTTTTCCTTCTTTCATTCTGCAATCTTTATAGCAACAAAAACCCCCTCAGGAACGGAGGCCCAAAGACCAAATTAGGAAAGATAAAATGTGTCCTTGTCTACGTTCCGTACGAGTCAGTTTATTTCAAAGGGAGGTAGCAGAGATGGATCATGTAAAGGTCCCATTAGAGGAATGGGAAGAATTCCTTGCATGAGATGTATGTGTGTGCATGGTGTATTTATATCTCAAAATAACGGGGCAATGTACATCAGACTATTGGACACAAAACTGATGTAAATAAGTCAGACATCCTTTCAGCAGGAAATGCTAGTATGTGTTCATATAAGCAAAGATAATGTCACAATGACTATTTGGAAGCTGCACAGCCAGATTTAAAGAGGAGATTTATTTCCAACATTTGACATTGCAACCATTTATTCTGAATATAGTTTGGTTTGACTTGGACTTTCATCTTCTTTTCATGTTGTCTTTGTTTCTTATTACTGAAATATATTTACGAAATCTGAGTGAGAAAAAGGCCTTGCCAAAATCTGCTGTAGTTTGTACTGATGGATCTCAGTGAGTAATAAATTCAGATAAAATATTCTATTACTCTACTTTTGGTGATTGGTACATTTAGCATTTTTCTCACAGCAAACATTTTTACTGAGCTATTGAATACTAATATTACAGGTAACAAACAAACAAACAAAATAGCATAATGGGTTATTTTAATCCTAACATAACTTATTCCTGGGCAAAAGGCCAAAAGATCTGGTTCAATGCACATAATACTGTGCATTTCCTCTGTTGCTCTTTGCTATTTGTTGTAGTACTGCACCACATACACTCTAGCTTTAACTTGCCTTTTCCACGTTTTGCTGGAGACAAAACTCCACATGTATTTAAGCCTATATGTCATTTTTCCTTAATAAGTTCGAATTGAATGCTGAAACATTGAAATGGCTTTTGCTAGGCATTGAGAAGAGTGTTAATCAAAGCATTACAGCCAATATTCGCAAAGATTTATACACATCAGGCATCTGCAGCGAGGTACAACACACTGCAGTTAGAAGTGAGCCTCTTCATGAACCCGGCATATGGGGACAGAGGCCCCATATGTGCCCTGGCTCAGCCCGGACAATGATTTAAAAACAGAAGAACGCAGCTATTTTCTGGAGCACATTAGCGGGAAGGAGGTGTTCGTGGTGAAAACTTGTGGTAATTCTTTCGGTGGTCTCAAAGTTTGTGTTACTCTGCCACTGCAAAAACCCAGCCACCACCCTGCACAGCAGGGTAGAGTCACAAATCAGTGGACAGGAGCCCTCCCACCTTTCCCTATAAACTGTGACCAAAAAAAGTTTATTTCATGTATTAAAAGATATGCATACATGGTATATATATTATACATAAAGAATATATACACATATACTGGTTCCACTTTATACACCTGGATTTTTACGCGCCGTGTATGAAAATAAAGCACGTACACTGCACATCTGGACATACAGAGGCACACACGTACGCCCACACGCGCAGTGTGTGTCCGTACGGGGGGCTGCGCCTGCCGGGGCGCTGTTACCGGCGCTCCGCAACTGCCCGCTCGGCCGTTGCCGGAGAGGCCGCAGCCGTTGCCCCGGCCGCCGCAAGGTCCCGCAAGGCCGCTCCTGGTGCCTCCGGCTCCCAGAGCGGCCGCCAGTAGCAATCCCGCCCGGCGGCGGCCTGTCGGCGGAGCACCGCCCTCGCACCTCCCCCGGGGGAGGTCAGGCCGGCGGTAGCGGAAGCTTCTCCCTCTCGGCTCCGCGTCCCGGAACCAGCCCCGCCGCCGCGTCCCGTCCTGGCTCGGCCCCGCCACCTGCCGCCCGCGCCGGCAGCATGACAGCGCGCGCCGCCGCCTCCCGCAGGTGACACCCCGCGGGCCCCTCCGCCTCGCCATCTCCTATATGGGCCACCTGCTCTCGAAGGAGTCGAGCAGCCTGAGCCGGGACCGCCGCTGCCGCCGGGGGAGGACGGTACCGCCGCGCAGCCGGAGCTGCTTCCTGCGCGGGCCCTGCATGCTCTGCTTCATCGTGCACAGCGCCAGCCCTCCTGTCCCAGAGCAGCCCCTACCCGCCAGGGACCCCCTGCTGCCACCGTCGCCCTACACGGCTCTCGCCACAGCGGAGCAGCGCGCCGCCCGCCGCCTCCTGCGCCTGCCGCCTGCCACCTGGGAGCCGCGGGGCCGCTGCCAGCGCTTCCTCCTCTCGGGCCTGCTGCCCTCGCCGGTGCGAGGCCTCCTGGGGCCGGCCAGGCCGCCCGGCGAGGTCGCCTCCGAGATGGTGTGCAAGCGCAAGGGGGCCGGCCTGCCTGCCAGCCCGCCCTGCAAGCAGCCCCGCTGCGCGGCCGCCGCGGCGGAGTCCGAGGCCGCCGCTTGCCAGTGTCCGGGGGATGCGCAGCCCTGCTCTCTGCCCGCCGCCGACGGCTGCGCGGCGGGCGGTGGGGGCGCGCCGGCCCGGGGCGCAGACGGGGACAGCGGCGGCGGGGGGCAGCCGGACTCGCAGCCGCCGCCCCCCGCGCCGGAGGAGGAGGGAGAGAAGGAGGAGAGGGGCTGCGAGGAGCCGCTGGAGCACCCCGAAGACTGTTGCCGAGAGCCGCTGCCGCCGCCGGCCCCGGACATTAACCAGTTGCCACCCTCCATCCTGCTCAAGGTGGGTCCGTACTCCCTCCCCGCGGGGAGGCGGGGCGCGGTGGCACGGAGCTGGGCCTGCCCCCGGGGAGGGCGCGGGGGCGCTGCGGCTTCGGCCGTGGCGGCTAGTTCTGCTCTGTCCCGCCCCGGGGAGGTCTGACCACCTCCAGCCCGGCAGGTGGCCGCATCTCCTCCCGCACCCCCGCCTGCGGGGCCGCGGGGTGGCTGCCGAGGAGCGCGGTGCCCCGGCCACCGCGGATGTACGAGCACACCGGGAAAATACATAGGGGCGTGTGTGTGTTTTTTCTTTTTGTTTGAGTATTGTCTTTCCTCTTCGTTTTGGTTTGTCGTGGTAAACGGCATTGTGAGTCATTAACTGAAGACAAACTCTAGAAGCTACCTGTAATTTTGATTAGTACCGGTGAACTTCCTAATGTGTCCTTCACAGGTAGCTTCTTCCATCGCTGATGGAATATTCAGCAGGGAGGACAATCACTGTATTTAGTGCTTCTGTGTAGGGCAGAACTATGTAGACAAGTTTTCAATATTGATTGGGGAAAAAATGTATTACTGTGTATTTTGAGTAAATTTCAGCTTTATCAGTTCCACAGTCAGCCTGAATATTTGTAGCCTTCTTGAATTACATGCTTTCATAAGCTCTTTCTCTGTATCTTCAAAGAACAGTCCTGTTTTCTTTTTTTTGTTCCCTTGATTATCTTTTGGTTCCTGTAGAAATGTTCTCATTGAGAATGACTTTCCATTTTTAAGCTACTCTGTTCGTCTAGCTCTGATTTTCTTTAGCTAAACCGTAGCTAAGAAGATGAATCTGGCTTGAATTGAAGCATGTGATGTTTTCCATAGTCTGATGGAAGTGTGTCTTTGAATTCGGGGGAATAGGGTTTCAGTATATACAGCAGTTTACTCTGGGCACAGATGGCTAAACTTAAAGCAAGGCATGGTAATGAAGGAGCTTGAGACAGATGACTCTTCCTGTTCTTCATGCAGTGCTAGTTGTACACCCCAATGTAGAAAGTACTTCCGTCACTCTTTTGTTATCAGACAATAACAATCTACTTACCTGTGTCTTGCACATAAAATGAATTCTGTTGTTTTTTTTTTTGTTGTTGTGTGTGGTGTTTTTTTTGGGGGGTACACATGAATATGTTAGTAAGGGTACATCATATTTCATAGATGCACTATTCAAATTCCTTTTTGACAAATATTTAAAACTCGTGAACTATCATATCTGAATTAATCTCTTCTGTGATTGCGGAATTGAAGCTTTGTTTTTTTATTTCTTCTAAAAATAATCCATTTGCTGCTATTATTGGATGACAATTTTTTTTTAATATTCTGTTGTCTTTGGATATGCAATCAGACTGACTTGATTAGTATGACTTCAGTGCTTTTTCTAAGCAGTGGTATGAGCACTCTTCTGTGGTTACTTCAGTACTCATTCAGTTTCACTTTTCTGAAAATACCAATCTCTAACTCTGCTATAAACTGTTTCTTTTATTAGTTATGTCATGCCCATCTCACCTCCGGACTAGTTTAAATGTTTTTTTCATATGGTTTTCTATTTTACCTTGACACAGTAGCTTATCTGTATTTTAAAGGGCTTTTTTTTGTGTTCCTTGATTCCCCCAATTATTTTATCTCTTTGGTCTCCCTATAGTCCAGCTGCTTCTGCAATGTTTTTGAGAAAGCCTGCCCTTAATTCCAGCAACTGGAATCAACCTACTCACCTGTTTGGTGTGGGGTTGTTGTGTTTGTGTTTTTTGTTTTTTTTTTTTTTTGTTTTTGTTTTTTTTTTTAAGTATGTGTTGTTCCCCAGCTCTCACCACCCAAAAATTGCCCATCAGTCCTTAGCTAGGCTTATGGGTTAGGTGGGTTTGTTTGTGGGTTTTTTTTGTTTGGTTTTCTTTGGCTGTTTGCATGGCTTCCTATTCTGTTACGGGATTTTTAACTTAAGGTCTCTGACCAGGCTTCTTGCTAACTGGATTATACAGGTGTTCAAAGGCCTTTGTATGCTGGGTTTTGATACAGATAGACTATCCCAAATATATTCTTTTCTCCAAAGGAGCCAATTTATTATGAGAGAGTGAGAGACAAATATACCTGAGGTTTTACTAAACTTTTCGCAGTAAGTGGTGGAGACACAAACCTTAATACAATGACAAGAGATTCCATCCTCAGAAGTCTCTGAAATCAGATCTCGTGTGGGTTTTTTGTTTGTTTTGTTTTGTTTTTGTTTGTTTGTTTGTGTGTGTGTTTTTTTTTTTTTTTTTTTTTCCCCTCTTCCCTTGATTCCTGCCTTTGCAACCTCTCGAAGCAGTGGTGCTAGCACACAGGTGGCTCTCATCCTGTCTGTACCTGGGCTGGAGACAAACACAAAGAAGCATTGTAGGAACTCGTGAGTAATAGCTACCCAGGTAGAGGTGACTGCTATGGGCTGCTCAGGTGCTGTTCTGTTGATAAGTGTCCCTTAAATGAAGAATACCAGGCTGGATGGGAGGGCTTTTCAGACTGAATTTGACCTGCAGATCATGGCTTGGGTCCTACTGAATCAGGAAGTTCACAGTGCAATTAATTGCCAGTCAATCCTGTTCCCTTGGCTGGGGAAGAGGTCTCTTCATCAGTATGGGGGTATAAAAGACCTGTGATTCCACAGATCAAACAAGCTTACAGGTTGTTTTGCTTTTCATGTGGTCACTGAAACATGTATCAGAAAAAAGTGTTATACAGTGGGCAAAATTTCATCTTAAAGCTTTGTAGATGAGGGCAATTAGCTTTTATTAAAGGGTAATTTAAATACATTTTATGTAAAATTGGGGGGAACTAGGGAATTATAGTTCATTCAACTCGACTGTAACCTAGACAGATGTGTGAATGGAATAAAATAAGGGAGCTGTTTGTAAGCATGCGATGCAGAAGGTTACAAAATCTTGTGCTATGTATCACTAAGTTTTTCAAAACTTTGTACCATAAATCACAAACGTGTACCTATTGCCATTTCACTGCTATTTGTTCTGGAAAGCAGAAATCTTCCTGTTGTAGCTGTTATGTCTTAGCAGTGCTGCTGTTTAAAAAAAGTTAACTGGTGTAAAATAGTCTGCAGACTGAGTGAACTTAGTAATGCTGATTCAAACACTTCACATCTTCTTTTGAGTTGTGTTAACAGAAACTGTGCGTGTACAACATGGAAAACAAGCTCTCTGCTGTGCTTGGTGCTTTTAAAGTCTCCGTTAGAGTTCCAAATTAGGTTGTGGGTACTGGTGTCCTTAAAAAACCCACAGACAGATTGGATAGGTGTCACAGAAGAGCTAGAGGTCGTGGAAACATGGCCTGTGTTGGTAGTTGCAAGATTCTTTTCAAATTGAATGACATTTCTATTCAGAAAGAAAACTGAGATACAGTCTTTTGTTTTGAGAAAATTGAGATAAAGTTTGTCTATATTCTTGACCTTTGTCAAATAAAAAGTTAAAAAAATAATAATCTTAATTTGATGTGAGGGAAATTTAGGTGAGATACTTGGAAAATGATACAGTGTGTGAACATTAAGACTTGGCAAAGGTGATTTCCTGTCTCTGAGGTTGTGTGAGTAGCTGGGAGTTTTATTTGTTCTTTTTTAGACAGTAATGGGGATGTGCTTATCAGGGATGTTTTAGCTACGCTTGAACTTGCTTTAAAACAGAGAAGGGTCTAGAATAGATGGCTTTATAAAGCACGAACACATGCTGCTCTGTCTGCAGCAGAGACTGCCAGTTTTAGCTTAGTGCAGTATCAAGGGAAGTGTTTTGGTGTGTGGATATAATGTGTGTATATATTTTATTTAACTTAATTTTTCATAAATATATTATTTGAGGCTTTACTGGTTCCTTTTCTTGCATCTTTACTCAATATTTTTGAAAATATTTTTCTCATTCTTTCTTTGCTGTAATAACTTCCATGTTTGCATTTGATAACCTTGATCCTAAATACAGTGCTGGTAGCAGTGTGCTATTAGCACTGCATTGAAGATTATCAGAGTGATCTGAAGTGGGTTTGATAGGCCAGATTTAGACCTTTAGTTTTGCTTTCTGACTTTTGAATGCTGACATTCCTTTTAAATAAACTTACAACTGAAATACGCGTGTTATAATTGCACTCTTTTTTTTTTTTTTTTTTTTTTCCGTTTTAACCAGGGGACAGGGGCAATCAAAATGTATCATTTGGATGAGACTTCATCCACAAGTTCATGGAGTCATTGCTGTAATACCATATTTCTTCTTATGCTGCTGTTCCCATCCATTTATCCTGTCTAGAGTTTTTTTGAGCCTTACTTTTAGCTAAAACACTGAGAAAAATAGAAACGGTTTCGAAACTTTGTGGTTGATGCAGGGAAGTGAATGTTCTACTCTTTCAATCTTTATTATTCTGCTCAACTCCTTTTTCTGTAGCAATGGATAACATAACTAATGTGTGTGTGTGTGTGTGTTTATATATATATATACACACACTTTTTTTTCTTGTTTATGTGAAGCTTGCTGTCACCCTGTGATTGCAGTAGGGAAATGAACTAGCTTTAATTTCACTGTGCTGTTGTTGAGCTTCTGGAAGTGCAGCTGAGCACCACAGTTGTGAAGAAAAGGTGTGCTAGCAGACTAGTAACAAAAGCAAAGATAGTATATGTACGTTATTCCAGTAATAAAGTTCTAAAAGATGTCCTGTTACTTCTTGTGATTTGTTACAGAATTATAAAAATAAATAGGCGTTTTGCTTTCCACAGGTGTGTGTGAGAAGGTGGCTTTTGCGTAAGCATGTAGATTTTCACGCTACAGGATGAGTTGAGTGATGGAGGGGACAAATGTCTTGGAATGAAATTTCTACTTTTCCTGAAGGCAGATGGATGCCTTGACACTCCCCCCACCCATGGCTGATTTCTGGTGATGTTGTTTAGATGTTGCTTGGCTTGGTCTGCATCCCTGAAGCAATGTATTATTGCATGGAGAAAACAGATCACAAGTTGTGCAGTGTTGAATGGGAAGTAAATTAAATGTAACTCTTTCATTTGTTTCTTTTGTTCAGGCTACCTGACCTGTGTTTGATCTTTCACAAATTTGGTATGTTTTAGTGTTTCTGTTTTTGAACTACTGTGGTGATTCAGAAGCAACACAGGTGTATTGTAGAGAGGACAGTTGGGTGTGTGGGAGTAAAACTTCATCAGCCCCTTCAAGTAAAGATAATCTGCTTATTCGTCAGAACCCTTTCTTTCCATTAGTAGGAAAGGTGTGGTATCAGAGTCTCCTGTCGCTTCTTCTAGACAGAAACTAAAGTTGTGTTTTGCATTACAGCTAAGGCAGTCTGTTAGCAAGTGGCTGTTCAGGGCAGTGTCTGTCGCCCTTTTGTAAGCTCTGGCTGTATATTCCTGCAGCTGGTTTTGAGCTCTGTGGAGTGATCATGTGATAACAGAGTGAGTTGATTCTGGTAGCTAATCTGACACCACTCTAACTTGCAAAACTTCTCAGGATCTGCTGCCTGAAGAGACTTTCTTAGGTACAGTCACTATATCCAGTGCAATAAATAAGGTAACCAGGAATGGGGATGGGTAAAATGTTCCTATGAATGGCAGCTTGCCATAAGAATCCTGGCTGTGATGTGAAATCACACCATCACTTTTCGTGGCTGACACATTTTTGTTAATCACGAGAGCTTTTTTAACTTGATTCCCTTTGTGGGTGTACTGAGGCTCCTTTCAGAGATACGTGCCTTGAGTGCTTCCATCTTTTTCCTGTACTCAGGTGCTCATTAATCATTCATGTTTCCCATATTCAGTTGAGGTAATGTGTTGATAAAGTGATGAAACCTCTTAAAAACTAAGCAAATATTTCTCTGTCCTTCTGTCTTCCATTCTTCTGTTGATAGGTAATTCTTTAATTTTCTGAAATAGAACAAAACATCCTTTCATAAACGTAAAATCACTTGAAGCTTAGCTTCTGTATGCTTGAAATTAACAAATACTGTGTTTTATAGTTCAGAGTAAGGTGCATGTACTAAGCATATTTCTTTTATTGGATAGTGCTTTAGAATTGTTTTTGGTACTGAAACTTCAATTAGTTGCTGAAAAAATGTGCGCCCAGTTGATAAACAAATTAGCAGTTTTCCAAGAGTGAATGTGTCAAGTTCATTAGACACCAGGAAATGTGTAAGTTTACATTACATGTAAGGAACATTAAAATGTTTTTTATATGTACTGTTGTTAGTGCTTTGGTGTGAAAACAAATCTAGCTGATGTAATGAAAACGATTTCATAAATATCTGTTGTTCTTGGATAAAAAATAAGCTCTATAAAGAGAAGAAAAGACTTCATTCAGAGAAATCTTTACTCTTCTAGTTAGACTGAAAGATCTTTCAAATGTAAATAATAGACATAAATAAGGGATATATGGTTCACCTTTTATCATCTGCCCTGGGGCCTATGGTCTATTGTTAGGGAACAGACTGCCTCAGCTTATAGAGTTATTTGGTATCCTGCTTCTTATAGAACTTGCTTAGAAGCTGCTTATATAGACTTCATGTTCATAAGGCTCTTTTTCTTAAAGTTAGTATCTTTAAAGAATGATATCACCAATCAACTGAATTTTCTTGCCTCTGTTCTTCAGGCAAATGTTTCTTAAGTCTGTGCAATCAATAATTACAACTTCTTGATTGTAGTTTTTAAAAACCTTTTATTATTTATTTAGGAGAGTTCTCATAAGTTAAAATTATTTCTTGTGTTATGCTTATGTTTACTTCATATTTGATTTGTGTGATGTGAGTTTTTGATTTTGGAAAACTTGTTGCTGAGGATGTTGTGTCAACAAATACACACACAGTTTTCTAGTGTTGTATGTTTTTTGTAGTAACATGGGTGTGACTGACTTCATGATTTTGTTTGATTAGAAGAACAGTTAGGTATCTGCTTTTCTTGTCTGAACTTTGAGGAGCTTGTCTTAAGACAAAAGTTATCAAGTGTTTACAGATAAATTAAGTTTACGACACGGATTTACGATATTTAAATCTTATGTTTAATCTTATAAGAAAAGATACTTATAGGGGTGTGTTCGTGGTTGGGATTTTTGTTTGTTTGTTTGTTCGTTTGTTTTTCTTCCCTGTTTCTGCTGAAATGCTAAGATTTAGCACACAAGTTTAAAGTAGTCCTTTTTGGATGCACAGCTTGAAATATCTAGCGTATATTTAACGGAGAAACAGTGGGAAGTTTTAAGGGTGTGATGTCTGAAGCCTGTTGCATGGGACTTGATGGTAAAGGAGTCAATTACACAGAAAAAACCCTTTTATTTCTAGCTTCTCTCATTGGACCCTTGAATAATATTAACCAGCAACTGCTTCTTCCCTTTCCCATCCATTGTCTTACAAAGTCCTTGTTCCAGGAGGTTGAAGAAAACCCCCAAACTTGGTCAGGCACCGTTTTTTGACAGTCTGAATTTTGCTGTGCGAGGACTTAATTTGGCTGTATTGAAATCAATCAAACCGTCACCTGATCCAGAATTGTGGATTGCCCTAAGTGTGTACAAACACACTGAAGATAGTACTGTGGAATTAGTTGTGTTTTGTTGCTTAGAGGTAAAACAACATGTTTGCATGGATTGTCTCCTGTAAGGGATTTGTGTGGTTGTATCTATCAAGGACATAAAATTGGACTGTTTGAATTGAATTCAGCAGATTGAATGTGGTCTGACTGAAAGCTAGCTATATCTGTTAGTTGACTTTTGCTGACCTGGGCATTGCGTTTTTAGTTTTTCTTTTCACTATAGACTTTAATGGGTTTGTGAGCCCTTACTCTGAAGCAAGAGCTTGACACTGAAGAGCTGACTGTGTCTGGCAGGCATGATAAGGCCATCAGTATTGAACATTATGAGTGTTGGTCCTTAAATAGGATGTAGCCTGGAGGCCCAGAAGGTCTTTTGCATTCATTGAAGGTGAAGAAAATCCCACTAATCTTAACTATCACTTGAAAGGTTGAAGCAGGAGGCACTGACATCTGTTTTAGGAAATTGAGCTGAAAGAGAGGGAGATGAGAGAGCAAGGAGCACAAGTAGGGGTTTTTGTTTCCTTGTTTTGTAGAACTCCGCTTCCTCTACCTCGGCCTCTTGCCAACAGGGGCAAAGTGTGAAATGGGTCTAGAAAATACTATTAAACTTGTATTCTTTTTTCTTTTGAGAGTGCAGAAGCATATTTCTGTGTCTCTGGTGCCTGGAATGAGGATTAGACAGGGATTTGAGGAGGAAAAAGTGAGTATTGGACATGGAGGTGTACATGCTTGAGTACAATTTTCAAGAATTAAATGTGCTAACTCGTGGACCCAACGCCTGCAGAAAGTCATCTGTCATAAGCAGGAGTTAAATGGACAGACTTGGGGTAGGAGTGGTTTTAGCTTTCAGCTGTATTTATACAGCCTTGGAAATTAGAAAAAAAAAATTAAAATTCAGGACAAGTAACTTTCCATAGTATCAGTATATATCTGGAGAATGAAACTGAATTTAAGGGTGGCTAGAAGATGATGAGAGTGATAACTCTTGCAAGCATTTACAGAAGGTGGTGAATTTGCTTAGGTTTTTATTTTTTTTTTTTCCCTCCCTTATTATATTTTATTAAATATTTCTTTTAGAAGAGTCAGCCAACTCTCCTTTGCTAGTGGGTATTATAGGCATATACATATTTAAAAGTGCTAAGCTAAGCCGTCTCCTAGACAAGAGGGCAGTAATGTTTGTTATTGTTGGCAGTTGATTGTCTAGTGTGTTCTAAAGGCCACCAGTGGTGGAAATTGTGTAAGTTACCAGGTATTACATTCCAATGCTTCATTATCCTTAGTTTGAGACTAACTGTCCTACCCACTAGGAAGAAGACGAAAGTGGTGTTCTCTCTAGTTTGTTTACCTCTTTTCCCTCCCTTTTCCATGATTAAACAGCCCTGGTACTTTCTTTGAATGTTTCATATGTTCTAGACCTGAGTGTTTTCATGTGGACACTCTCCGATATTTTCAGATTTTCTTGAGCACATTGGCTGTAGTGCTTCTACTTAGTACTTTATGTCCTCATCAGTTGAGTGGGAGAACTGTTCCACCTTTTGCAGTTTATTCTTGTGTAGATATCCTAACGCCACAATTGCCTTTTTTTGTTATAGGATGACATGTAGATTAAAGTTAACTTGTGGTTACAGGGTACCTTCATGTGTAACTGTTGACATACCACATTTTTATGTTTCTTAACAACAGTGCTTCTGAGGAAGGGCTGAATATAGCAAATGTAACAGTGATTTAAGGGCCTGCCATAAAGTTACAGGTGTGTGGTGTTTTGTTTTTTTTTTTTTTTTTTTTTTCCCAGGCCGCTATTGTGCTCAAAACCTTGGGGTGTAAAAAGCTAATTCTCTGCTTAGTTTCCTTGTATGACACTGATCCACTCTGCTGATCTGGTCCACCATCTCATGCCCTCTTCCCACAAGACTGATGTTTCAGTACCTTTATGACTCTTCTTTTTAATTCAGTTAAGAAAGAAAAGGAAAGGTTTTCTATCTGAATCAGAATGGGAATGAAAACACTTTTTAAATGGCTTGCAAATAACATTGAGCTAATATTTGTATTACAAATTCTTATGTATGCCATCTCAGAAGCACATTTGAAATTTGCTCTAAGAAATGAGTGTTTAAGTAGGATGCTTTCTAGTTTTGGTCGTGCTGATGTGTCTTACTAATATCGTGAGATGTTGTGGGGTGCAGGATTTTTGGTATTGTCCTTGACTAATAAAGTTGGGGACAAGTTCTACAACTGTGTGTTGCAATGCATGCTTTTGTCTTTTACAAGACGAGTTAATAATAAAATATTTCTGTCTGTAGAATAGGATTGCTTCTGACAAATAATATCTTTTTTTTCTTTCTTTACAGATATTTTCCAATTTATCTCTGAATGAGCGTTGTCTCTCAGCGTCATTAGTCTGTAAATATTGGCGTGACCTCTGTTTAGATTTTCAGTTTTGGAAGCAACTGGATCTCAGTAGTCGTCAACAGGTATGAAGATGTCATTGTGGAGAAATTGTGTATTGATGACTCAGAATTTGTTCTCAGAAATTATACTCTTGACAAAGGTACACAAAGGAAACCCATAAAATGGTGATACCTGTGCTTTCAGGGATTTTTCTATTAGAGGCTGGACCCTTAGATTGACTCCTTTGAATGTAGCTTCTTGTGACTGAGGTCATTTGTTAAACAGTATAAGGACAAGTGCTGTTTGAAACGGATTGTGGGTTAGCTGCCTCAGGTCTGCATCAGGTAGTGGTGGTTCCATTCACAAGAACTATCAGATCTTATTAATTGAAAAATGTGCATGAGCTTTTCTGAGGATGCTGTAGTTTGAAGAATGGTCACCTAACTGGTAACAATTTGTCTTTAATTTTTCTTTAACTGATGTGGCTCTTACTGGTTGTGTTTTTTAGGCCTTTGGCTGATCCTAGAATTAAATATGCCTGAGATTCATGGACTTCATTTAGTGAGATCCTTACAGAGCCCAGCTGTAGGTTATTCAGGGTAACACTACTCCTTGTAAAACTTTTTTTGAGGATGTCCGTGTTGTTTGGCACCCTGTTTAGGTTTCTTATTACTTACTTACTTGCGGAGGTTTATAAAACAATTTCTTGGGAGTTTTGTGAAAGTATAGGGTGAAGGGGAATAACCATTGGTGGGTCCCATTTGAAGTAGCAGCAACATGAACTCATCTACGTTGGATATAAAATATGTACATGTGATGTTATATTCAGATCACCAATTCATAAGAAAGCATTCAAGTTCTCTTCCTTCTAGAGTTACTAGTTTAATGTATTTCAGAACCACTACGGAAAAATTATGTCGAATTTTTCTCAAGTGGCACCAAAGCATGCTCAGACCAAAGGTCCATCTTTTTGGTCTGTAGGTACAAGGTGTCATATCAGCCTTCTTCATTGTCTTGAGGTGTAGGCTTATTTCTAGTACAAAGGTTTCTTAAGGCAGTGCCACAACTGATAAACTTTAGTGATACTCAACCTATCTTGCCAATTTTTTGTTAAGTTCCTAAGCTGATACTAAGCACACATGTTATCCTTCTCTATGTATAGGGAGAGTTTGATGGTTTTGATATATGTGGTTATTGTTGAGGTGTGGGGTTTTTGTGTTGTTTGTGATTTGAGAGGTGGTGTTTGTTTAGGCATTGTTAGCGGGTTTTTTTTTGCATTTTTTTTTTTAAATTTTTGAATTTTATTTTTTTTTAATTTTATTTTTATTTTGTCATGTTTTCTAGCTAGCAGCTGCCTGATGAAATAGCAAGAAAAAAGATTAGACTTGCTACTAATGGAAAACAGATTGAATGCAGCAAAGAAAGTGTTTGTTTCAGAATTGTGAAAGAGAGGACCAAGAGATTCATGTTGCTCTCTTGCCCTCTGAAGGCTTAAAGCTAAATCTCATCTATGCTAAGTGGTGCATAAGTACTTCTGAATGCTCTTGTTAGAAAGACTTTCATCATGTCACTTCAGGTTTCTTGAAACCGAGCTTTTAAAGTGAGGGAGTTCTATGAATTGTGTTTTCTTACCTGCTTTGGCTTTGTTTAACTTATAAGGTTGAGCATGAAGAATATCTTACATTTCTTATGCTCTTTGTAGGACTGGCTTCTCTTAAAATTATTGGCATGTTAGCTACTCTGTTTCCCTAAAAATAAGACAGCGTCATATATTAATTTTTGCTCCAAAACTTTTTACTTTTTTACATGTATAGCTGCCTGGACACTACTTAAATTGACTTTTGAATGAACTGTAACTAGGGCTTATTTTTGAAGCTGGACTTATATTTTCAGCATCTTCAAAAATCATGCTAGGGCTTATTTTTGGGGTAGGTCATATTTTCAGGGAATGGGGTAACTGCGGTGTGTACAGGTACGAAGTAAATAGGACCTATTTTTCTTCAAAGAAGCTCTGCAAAAATAGTATGTGTACCTTATTCAGTGGTCTTTCATAAACTAACACTTAAAATATGCATGTATTCTGTTTTAAAACTGAGCAAATAACAGGAGGAAACTTCTGGGGTTTAATTAGCTTTTTTTTTCCTGTTACGGTATTCTTTCCTTCTCATCGTTTCATTCACCTTAAGTGACTGTTTTCCATTATTAAGAAGCCCACTGTTACCTGCATCACTGTAGTGTTTCTTTGCTGGCACCTGTTTTTGGATGATTTCCAAAGCCTTAGTATAAACCTGTTGCATTTCAAAGACTTAAAAACCTTCTACTTCTCTGCCAGTGCTACCTTACGTATGTAAGTAGCGTGCTGCTATAGAAGGGCAAACAAATACTTTTCTTCTAAAGGATGGCAAATTCTTTGTCTAAAATATGAAGAGGACCACTAACTGTTATTAAGTGTTGGAGAAGAATTCTTCAAAGATAACTTCAAAACTCATTATACCAGTATGTTCTTATCTTGGAAAACAAGTATTTTCATTCTCCCAATAGCATATGGAAATGCATCTTACAAATAGTAGTTTTTGTGCTAAATTAAAGATATTTATGAAAATAATTCCATTTGAATATTTGGATTTTTTTTTTACAGGTCACTGATGAGCTGTTGGAAAAGATAGCATCAAGAAGCCAAAATATTACTGAAATAAATATTTCTGATTGTCGCAATGTGTCTGATAAAGGAGTACGCATATTAGCAATTAAATGTCCTGGACTCCTAAGGTATACTGCCTACAGATGTAAACAGCTTTCTGACACTTCTATTATTGCAGTTGCCTCTCAGTGTCCTCTTCTTCAGAAAGTGCATGTAGGCAATCAAGACAGACTCACTGATGAAGGCCTAAAGCAGGTAACAATCCATTCCACAAATTTCTTTTGTAAATGTAGTATCTTTCAACCTCTTAGCAAGTACTAAAAGGGACATGGAAGAAGTTAACCTCTTCTAGGATTTAATTAAAATCAAATGACTTCTTCTACTTTAAAAGC
This sequence comes from Patagioenas fasciata, assembly GCF_037038585.1. Classification (NCBI taxonomy): domain Eukaryota; kingdom Metazoa; phylum Chordata; class Aves; order Columbiformes; family Columbidae; genus Patagioenas; species Patagioenas fasciata. The sequence goes on along the minus strand of NC_092560.1, from coordinate 47,352,863 downwards.
TGTTTTATGGAGGTATTTTCTTGATGCAGTAAATTCTAGTCTCTAATGACTATACATAAATCTTATTTTTTATATTTTTAAAAAATATCCCTTTAATAATGAAATCTCTGATTTGACATCCTTCACCTCTGTCTGACTGAGTTTTCCTAAACATAGTTGCTATTTGGAACCAGGGTTTAAGTAACTCTTTTTTGCATCATGATAGCTGAAGGTGACCAACATCTTAATTTGTTTGGCATGCAGGAAGGTTTCATCAACTCTCTCTCTTCTGTTAAATGAGCATTTAGAGTAAGCTGTGAAGTATTTAGGTTAAATCAAATATGCTCTCAGTGGTCCATCATACAGGCATTGTTAGCTACTTACATGTATGCCCATAAAATAATTTAGTTCTTATGTGCTGCTTTTAGCTCTGTTTTGTTGACTGTACTTAGCAACCTCATTTTGTCATGTGTGTAATTATAATCTATCTTTTCTGTATATAGTACTTACAAAACCTGTAAAGAATGATGATTTTTAAGGGGGAGCAGAGAAGCAGAAAGAAAACTCCCAACTCTCCAGTTCAGTCAAACCCTGTGTGTGGTGTGTTGTTGTTGTTGTTTTCCCTTTATTCTTAAATACTTGCTTTGATTTAATTAATTGCAGCTGGGCTCGAAATGCAGAGAATTGAAAGACATTCATTTTGGGCAATGTTACAAGATCTCAGATGAAGGAATGATCATTATAGCTAAAGGCTGTCTGAAGTTGCAAAGAATTTATATGCAAGAAAACAAACTAGTAAGTACCTGTCACGATTTTTTATTTCTCCACAGTGTTTCCATTGTCAAAGTTTTCCCTTGCTTTGTGTCTGCTTAAAACTTTCTTCTGAATAGCTGCTTTTTGACAGTGAATTGCTTAAAAATGTTCTCTAGCTGTGAAAATTGAGATTCTATAGAGATCGTTCAGAACATGACTCAAAGTACAAGTTAAGCTAAGGCTATTACATGTATACATTAACTTTTGATTTTGACATGACGTACCAGGATTAATTGTTTGGGAGAGGCCTGATTTGTGTACAAAAATACTTAGTCCATGCAGAATGTATCTTTCGTTTATACCAGTATGTTTTTCTACAGTAAAACATGCAAGCTTACCTGAACTAAGAGCTGTATGGAGGTTGGGTTCTTGACTACAAATAATACACTCAGATAATCTTTTATTGAAATCTGTCACTTTCTCATCAGGATGCAGTAGTTTGCCTGTGGAAGTTGTTGAGGATTAATAAAACTATCTTATGTCGTCATTATAAACACTCTATGAAATGATGGTTTCTAATGTTGAAAGCTAGTGTCTACTAAATGATGTAGTAGAGCACTGGCTTTTTAATTTATTCTTTCTTGCAAGTAAGTAGAAAAATTTGCTTGCAGCTGAATTCTTAAGTGTCAGCTAATATCAGGGTTATAACCTTTAGTTTGAAAATTGCTGAACTGGAACAAATAAATTGTGTTTGTAAGAAAACAGCATACCTTGTGTTCAGAGTCATTTGACGTTTGGCTTAAAATAGACAAATGGATACTAATGCCTAAGATGGTTCATTTGAGAATGGTTTCTATTATAAAAACAAACAAACAAACAAACAAAAAAAAAACTGAAACGCACCAATTATTTGCTTTGATCACAATTGTAGGAAGTTGAGAAATAAGAGATAATGGCCAAAACTGACACCTCAGAATAGTTTAAATGCAGAAAAAAGGGTGTGTCCCCTCCTCTTGTATTGAAACAAAATCTTTAGTACTGTGAAAATTAGTCCTTGTGATACTTACCTTAATACGTGAAAAAATATTTAATTAAAAAAAATTTAAAAAAAGGAAAGTTCTGAGAAGCCTGAAAGGAAAGCAGACTCCTGCAAAAATTAACTGGAGAAAGGCAGGGAAATTAAAACTATTACTTACCCTTGAATGAAGGAATAAAAACTCATTATACATATTCAAGGCTTGCATAATTGTACATAAATGATTACTTAATTGTACATGAAGATTATTGTGTGTATAAATACCTGCATAACTGTATGATAATTGGAAAATATGTAGGCAAGGTGTTAATTTGGCCTTTTAGTTACATCTTCATGCCATTGAAGTTTTTATTCTCATTATGGTTGGAAATGCTTCCTAAGAGGTTGACATTCCAATTGTTAGCTCTTAAAAGTTCTCTGGTTTTATTATCTGAAATGTCATCTAAGTTCTTAGTTGAAATTGGGCACGGGAAGTATCTTGTCATTTTTAAGACAATCAGGACAGATTTCACTTTTATTTTGTTTCGTTACCTTCATTATTGGAAATGTAACATTAATTTGTCATTTGAAATAAGACAAAAACATGTACTCTCTAATAGGAAACTTCTTTTAATTTTTTTGTCACTTAAAAATTGTCAAGTGGCTTATCAAAACTAACGCTTCGCACAGTTCTTCATGCCTATATTGTTTTCAGTGTCTTAATTTTATTTAGAACTGCTTCCCAACCTTATTTTTTCAGGAAAAAATAAACTTGTGGCAAAGTTAATTTAGCTTGCTGAAGTCCACATTCAGCGCCTTAAATCTGGGTCTAGAAATGCAAACATGAAGGAATTGTAAAGCTGTTATGAACTCCAGGGTGTTCCACCTTTAGAATAAAACAAGACCTGAATTATTCCACTAGATGACAAAGCTACAGAAATTGACGTGCTTTTCCCCTTGCTAGGGTCATAGAAGCAGGGACTGGCCACTTGGGAGGAATATAAGGCTGCTGTTAGAGGATGCAGGAAGGCAGCTAGGATAGCCAAGGCCTCCTTAGAATTACAGGTGGCGAGAGGGGTCAAGGACAGCAAGAAGAACTTTTTCAAATACATAGCAGATAAAACTAATACCAGAGGCAATGTAGGCCCACTGATGAATGAGTTGGGTGCCCTGGTGGCAGAAGACACAGAGAAGGCAGAATTGCTGAATGCCTTCTTTGTCTCTGTCTACTCCGCTGGAGGCTGTCCTGGGGAACCCTGTACCCCTGAGACCCCGGATGAAGCCAGGTTAATGGAGGAGTTTCCTTTAGTCGATGAGGACTGGGTTAGGGAACAATTAAATAGTCTGGACGTCCATAAATCCATGGGTCCAGATGGGATGCATCCGCGGGTGCTGAGGGAGCTGGCTGAAGTCATTGCTGGACCGCTCTACATCATCTTTGCCAAGTCTTGGGAAACGGGAGAGGTGCCCGAGGATTGGAGGAAAGCAAATGTCACTCCAGTCTTCAAAAAGGGCAAGAAGGAGGACCCAGGTAATTATAGACCGGTCAGCCTCACCTCTGTCCCTGGGAAAGTAATGGAACAGCTTATCCTTGGTGTCATCTCAAGGCATATCAGGGATAAGAGGGTCATTAGGGGCAGTCAGCATGGCTTTACCAAGGGTAAGTCATGCTTGACCAATCTCATAGCCTTTTATGAGAATGTAACAAGGTGGATGGATGATGGCAGAGCGGTGGATGTGGTCTACCTTGACTTCAGTAAAGCCTTTGACACAGTCCCTCACAGCATCCTCACAACTAAATTGAGGAGGTGTGGTCTAGACAATAGAGTAGTGAGGTGGGTTGCAAACTGGCTTAAAGAGAGAAGCCAGAGAGTGGTGGTCAATGGTGCGGAGTCCAGTTGGAGGCCAGTATCTAGTGGAGTGCCTCAGGGGTCAGTACTGGGGCCAATATTATTCAATATATTCATTAATGATTTATATTCATTAATGATTTAGACGAGGGAATTGAGTGTACTATCAGCAAGTTTGCTGATGACACTAAGCTGGGAGGAGTGGCTGACACGCCAGAAGGCTGTGCTGCCATCCAGCGGGACCTGGACAGGCTGGAGAGTTGGGCGGGGGATAACCTGATGGAATTTAACAAGGGCAAGTGTAGAGTCCTGCATCTGGGCAGGAACAATCCCAAGTTCCAGTATAGGTTGGGGAATGACCTATTAGAGAGCAGTGTAGGGGAAAAGGACCTGGGGGTCCTGTTGGACAACAGGATGACCATGAGCCAGCACTGTGCCCTTGTGGCCAGGAAGGCCAATGGCATCCTTGGGTGTATTACAAGGGGGGTGGTCAGTAGATCGAGAGAGGTCCTCCTTCCCCTCTACTCCGCCCTGGTGAGAGCGCATCTGGAATATTGTGTCCAGTTCTGGGCCCCTCAGTTCAAGAAGGACAGGGAACTGCTGGAGAGGGTCCAGCGTAGGGCAACAAAGATGATTAAGGGAGTGGAGCATCTCCCTTATGAAGGAAGGCTGAGGGAGCTGGGGCTCTTTAGTTTGGAGAAGAGGAGACTGAGGGGTGACCTTACTAATGTTTATAGATATATAAAGGGTGAGTGCCATGAGGATGGAGTCAGGCTCTTCTCAGTGGCAAACAATGATAGGACAAGGGGCAATGGGATCAAGCTGGAACACAAGAGGTTCCACTTACATTTGAGAAAGAACTTCTTCTCAGTGAGGGTGACAGAGGACTGGAACAGGCTACCCAGGGAGGTTGTGGAGTCTCCTTCCCTGGAGACATTCAAAGCCCGCCTGGACACATTCCTGTGCGACCTCACCTAGGAGTTCCTGCTCCAGCAGGGGGTTTGGACTAGATGATCTTTTGAGGTCCCTTCCAATCCCAAACATACTGTGATACTGTGATACTTTCAAATCCTGCTGGAAGTGTAATTTTTTGTGATGAATCAGGGCAACTTGTAGGAAGTTCTCATGCAGCTGTAAAATAAAAATTTTCACCTTAAACCCTCCAAAACCATGAAAACCCAGCCAACCAAAAAAAACCAACCACTATCCACCCACCACTCCCCCACCCCCCCCCAAAAAAAAGAAACCAACAAAACGTAGGAAATGTTTAGTGCTGTAGAGTTAATTTAAAAGAGAGTAGTGGTTTAATGATTCATGGCAAATGATAATCCACTGTTCGATTTGTCATGTTTTGTGGGTTACTTTTCTTTTTAAGACTGCCTCTAAAATGAAACCGCTGTTAATAGTTGCTGTGGCACATCTTAAGTTACTGCTGTTTTGGTGAAAAATGTGTTTTGGGGAAATACGTGTGTGTGTGTGTTCGTTTTCAAAATAAGTAAGTATTCATTCTCTGAAGTGAAAATACTCTGTGGCAAGAAAAGTGTACTTGGCATATGAGGGTTTAGTTTGTGTCTTTGAAGTTCATAGATCGTCAGTTTGCTATAGGAACAAGACTTCTGCCTTCCCCCCTTTTTAAAAAGTTTCTGTAGGTTCTGTTTAAATACTGTAAATTGAGTTTGTGTGTTTTGTTTGTTTTCTGGTTTCTTCCTTTTTCAGGGGTGCTCAAAATCATGTGACTCTTATAGGGATTTCTGTTAGTTTCACAATGTGTAGTCCATTATAGATGGTGCGTAATGGCTTGGGTTTTCATGTAGGCTTGTCTCAGACTAATGGATTTCATACTTCAAAAATATATCTCTACAGAGGCAACCAGGAGCTAAATAATGCCTTTGTGAGTATTACTTTACAGTGAAATGTGTATCAGGCCATGCAGTTCTGTTGCTTCATCTGTTGCTAAGTAACGGCATTGTCAGACTGCTGAGCAGAAATAGAGAAAGAAGAATTTATGTTCTGATTGTTTAATACATTAGGCATCGCACAGAAAAATAGACCTTTTCCTTTCTTTGAAAATGTTATGTTAACAAGTGAAAGCTGGAAGTAATAAATGGGTTCGAAGGATGTATGAGGAAAAAGTTAACATCGCAATGCTAACTTCACAACACAAGGTGGTTGTTTGTGTAACTGTTTATGATTTGTATCTCTTCAAAATATGTTTATTTTTCCTCTGGCATTTGAATGGAAGAGTAATTATATACAAAGCCTCTTTTTTGAAGCATTGGAAACGTAGAGGAAAAAAAATACAGAATTTCAGGATTTAGGAAGAGTGCAAGTATGTTGAGTTGGGTTTCCTTATCTGTCCTCAGGCAGTCTGACACAATCAAATAATCTTGCAGAAATTCAGTGTAAATGGAAGAGCAGATTATAGCTCTGTCCAGACAAAACTAGGAGATTTCCTAGCTTCTTGGTTGAATTTTATTGGACTCTTTTTTTTTTTTTTTTTTTTTTTTTTTTTTTTTTTTATGATCATGGCTGGAATTGGATGCTGCATAACTCTCATTTTTGCATCATATGATTGATTAATGTGAATGAAGCTGGTGGGAGATGAACTGTTTAACTTCTTGCTAACCCCTTTTTTGTCCTCCCAACCCAGCCAGTCAGTTACATAGTTTCAGCTGAAAAATGGGAGAACTCCACACTAACATGCAGTATTCTAAGTGAGCAATGGAGCGGGGCTGTACTTAACCTGAATTGTCAAAGAAAATTAACCCTTTTCATTGGAGCCTTTCCTAGAAGAATTGAGTCCTAAAAGGTTTTAAAGGTATTGTGATGTCTTCATAGAGAGATACAGAGTAAGTTTGTGACTACAGTGCACCCAAAGAAGGATTGCCCCCAGGAGCAACTTTCTATAAGCAGTGTGTGAAGTCTCGGTTTTGTCATTGTGAATAGATCAAGGTATGGGAGCTCCATTTTAGAGCTGGGAAACACCTTCACTTAATTGTGTTGATTTTACATGCTATTTTTTAATTGTCTTTCCTTAAGTTAGTGACTTTGTGGCTAAAGTTATATTATAAAGGTTGCTGAAACTTAGCATTAGGGAGTTACAGATTTGTGCCTCCCTTTTCCACTGAGAATGTAGATGTTTTTTCATGGTGAATTAGATATGAATGAGAAGTAGCTTCTAAAGGTGAAGGTAGATGGAGTTTTAGGTACTATAACAGGATGACAGCATTCCTACCTCTATGCTTTCTTCCCTTCCTCTCTTTTCTCTTTTTCAAGGTTGTAGAGGGGTGGATGGGAAATAACACTGCAACTAAACTATTACAGTTGGAATGCTGATAGGATTTCTCCTGTTGCAGTAGAATGATCTTGTGAAGTAGATGCTTGAAGACAAAGGAAAAGGATCATTTTTCCACACTTCTTTGTGAATACTTCCCCCAAATACTTCTAACTAGCTTATTTAATAAGACTTCCCCCCACCCACACAGAGTGCAGATATAGGTATATATGCATTTAGCAAGTAAATAGTCCTATTAAGGATGATGCCTATCTCTACTGTATATCATAGATTTAGACAATGACAGTTCATCTTCTGTCAGGTATTAAATTAGAGCTTTTTAAAGCAAGAATTACTGGTGAGGTTGTTGATAGCATTTACTAGGAATGATGAAGTCCTTCTTGTATTTTATTGTGTAAAACACATTATTGTACATTAGTAGTTTTTGATCTATAGGTAAAAATAAGGTTCAGTGCTTTAAAAATGCATTGAGTACCTGCACTGAAACTAAAGTGTGATATGGGAAAACAGGCTTTTGTAAGAACTGCTTGAGACATCTGTTCAGTATTAGAAGCTGTGTCAGAAAATTAGTCTTTCAATAAGCTTCCTTCTTGAAATGTTCACTTTTTTCATTTTCATAACAAAATAAAACACTTGAATAATTTCTTCGGAAGTCTAACTGATACAGCCTTATTTTTCAGAGTTTGATTTTTTTTTTAGTTTGTTTGTTTTGAACTTTTGCATTTTTGATGTGGTGTTTTCTGTCATGCAGTACTTAAGGTAAAACATTCAAGCTGAGTTTAATGTTAATAGGAGGAAAAAAATGGAGGTTGCGTGCTTGTGCATAAATGTGTATTTGCTGTGGACACATTTGGACCACTATGCAGGTGTCAGACTTTTCCTTGTCAGTGTTTCTGTAAATCATGTGTCACTAAGCACAGTGCTCTGCCGTTACAAGCAGGTGGCGCTATTGACCGTGCAGTGGCGGCAGCGCCTCCGCGTCCTGACCGGGAAGTCCCCAGCGCGCAGCAGGTGACACCCGCACTGGTGCTGGTCACACACATCGTGCTCTCTCTTCGACTCAGCTGCCACGGTCGCTGTCTGAGTAGTTCTTGAATGTCTTCAGACTGTTAGTATAACAAAGCCCATCCGATTAAACTGCGTTTGGCTCTGACAGTGTAGTTATGTGCATTCTTAATGAAGCATTTGAAGAGGTTTGCTTTGTGTAGTTCATTACATATTAGGAAAAAGGAAGGAGAAAACTGTTAGAATTTTGGGACATTGTGGGATATTTTATGTTCTTTTGAAATAGAATGACTTCAAAGAACATACAATGGAAATGTGTGTATCTTGGAATGGGTTTTCCAGAGAGGTGGTGGATGCCCCATCCCTGGAGACATTCCAGGCCAGGCTGGAGGGGGCTCTGAGCAACCTGATCTAGTTGAAGATGTCCCTGTTCACTGCAGGGGGGTTGAGCTAGATGACCTTTGATGGTCCCTTCCAAGTCAAACCCTTCTATGATTCTGTGATCTCTACTAGGTATACTGAGTATAAAGTGAGTTGAAATTAACTGCTACTGGAGGCCCTGAGTGAAACACTGCAGAAAACCAGCTATTGTCCCTTGATTTACTTTTCACTCATTCATAGATAAGACCACCTTCTGCGATGATAATTCTGTTTTGGACTTCTGGCTTCTAACAACCTGAAGTATCCTGTGGTTCTAGAATATGTCTTCTGGGGATGCATTTTTAAGTGTACAACCTGACAAACTTCGCTTTTTGAAGCAAATTATTTTATGTGCATGCTTCTGTAATAGTGTGGATTTTCTTGTTTACGATGTTAATTTCATTTTTAATTCTGTAAAACAAAAGTACTTCACCTGTCTCTTCAGTTATATTTCAAGGCTATGCATCACAGGCAAACTAATTTCTCTTAAGCCATTGGTGTCAGATGAAGTAGGAGCCCTTTAAAGTAAGAATTTTCAGCTTAGTGCTTAACACCACATCTTGAGCTTTAAATGCAGTATCTTAAGTTATACTAAAAGTATTTTTGGATTTTGTATTATTCAAAGGCATCTCTGCAGGAGGAGATTTAATTCAAGAGTTAAAGGGTATGGTGCTATGCTGTGTTATGGTTTTTGTGGTGTGGTTTGTTTTGGTGGTTGTTTTTGTTTTTTTTTTTTTTTTTTGTTAATTTTCAGTAATGCTTTTGTCTTTTTGTAGTTTTTCTGTTCCACATCCTCCCCTGTCCAAATACTTGTCTTCAGTGGGGAAACTTTGTGTATTTAAACAAGTGAAAGAACATTTCATTTTTACATCCATTCAGTGTTTGTGAAACTCTTCAGACTGACAGCGCTGGAAACTGAAGTCCTCTTTTTGTTCACTAAACAGGTACAACGTGAGCAGCAACAGCAGTGCAAGCTTCACCCCACTGCCTCACCAAAGTGCTGCAAACCCTGACCTAGAGAGACACCTCTAGCAAGGGTTAAGAGGCTTGTTCAGTCTCCATGCTCACTCAGTCGTTACTGTGGCTGCCAACTGGAGTACCCATTTGTGATAGTGGATAGATATCCACATCACAAAAGCACCAAGAACTGGACTGAAAGCACCAGCCTGTTTCGTAAAAACTACTGACCATCTCTCAAATGATTTAACTTCAGTTACCACAGACCTGGGCCACTGGTAGGAGTGAATGGCTCCATGTCCCATTCCCAATTCCCCTAGTTCAATCTCTTTATAAATACTAGGGTAGCTTCTTTATACTATATACTATGCAGAAACTAAATGTGTGTATGGACTGTAATGGTCCTATAAAGCTAGTGTGGTATACCCCTTTCAAATGGTTAGCTGTATGTGTACATACTTATTAAGTTCACCTATGTGGTTTCACTAGTCTGTGCTTTTTTCCTTTTTAAACAAGTACTACATTTATAGAGCTTTTTAACCAACTACTTAATGTTGTGGGTTGACTTGTCATGTACAGTGTGAGTGTATGTGTGTATATATATATTTTAAAAGCAACTAAGAACTGAAGCTGTAATGTGTATTTTTGCATTAGTTATGTTTTTGGACTCTTGTTCAGTTACATGTGTTAGATTAATGGCTCTACCTACTCTACAGTTTAGAAAACTTTCAATTTCTGTAATGATATAAAATTAGGTATTATACCACATACAATAATTCTTTAGGCAGTAATTTGTTACCTCTTTTTACAAATATTTTGTGTATAAAAATTTGTAGTATATGCACTGTAAATTAGCATAATGATGAAGAACTGAGAAATGGAATAAAATAGGAGTGGAAAAGTTGCTGATACAGAACTTTTTTCTACTTTTTGGTCAACATTACAACATGATAATTCATTTGATACTTGCAGATGTTATGTTTTGCATACAGTTTTATAAAAGGTTAAATACGTTTGTGTACATTCAATTCATGTCTGCTAATGCCTGCGCATTAACGACTGGCATGTTCATGAACTTGTACATCAGATTTACAAACTACTAAAATAGAATAATATTCTCGATATTGAAGATCTGGTTACTAAAAATTTAAATGGATGTCAGTAATTTGAAAAACCTACAAGCAAAGTGCAGCAAGATGGGCGCTTTAAATATAAGTCAATTTTCATGCTTTCTGTATCCTTATTGGAAGAGCCATTGTATATTGTAATTGAAATAAATAACAAAGGCAATGGCAGTACAGAAATTAATAGCATGCGTAAGGTATTTCTGTATTTCTATAGCATGCAGTGTTTTGTTTTTATTAAGCGCTCTGTTAAACTGCAAATGGAAAGTCAAAATGTAATTAGTAGTCAGCTCAGAAGATGCCTGTACATTTTCTTTACTGTTTGTGGTATTTTGTCTAATTTGACCTGTTAGCATTTTATGTAAAAAGAACAAATATAAGTAAAAGCAAATTAATAGAACGTTGCAATAGCACATTATCTTCAAAAGAGGCTTTTACTGAAGCTATAAAACCTCTGTAATAATGTGTAACTGCTATACTAAAAAAGCTGTATGCAGTGAAATTATTTTTTTCCTCAGAATTCGAATAATTAATAAACTTTACAAGAAACACTATGCTTGAATCTGCTTGCTAAAATATTAAGTTGTTATTGAACTAAGCAAAGTGTTAGTTTGATTGTGTAGGGTAGATTTATATAAATTTCAGTGAACATAATAATCCTGGATTAAACCAGTGTAGGCACTTTTGTGTGTGTATTGTGGTAGGGTTTTTTTGCTCTTGTTGTTGTTGAACATGTTATTTGAACTTCTAGTCTAATTTAAAAGCTTGATGACCAGGGATTGGTAGCTGGATATGGAGTCTTTTTGATTGTTTGAAATATCTGTCTTTAATTGGCATTTGGGTCAATGGTCCAAGTATTATTGCACTACGTTAGTCACAAACAAAAATGAAAAAACTTTCAACTAAAATATATGTTTTAACAGAATGTGTGCTGCTAGATATTAAAGTCACCTAAATTGAGTTGTAACAAAAATCTTCAATTTCTGTAGGGTTTAGGGGGGCTGGGGAGGGGCTTTATTTTTTTCTTTTTTATCTGGTGATATGTTGTGACAATGAGACCAGTGATAAACTCTAGATGAATCAATTGTAGTTCTTAATTTGTTAAGCTGGTATCTTGACCCATGTTCTACTTTGTAAAAATCTTCAGCCCTTCACTTAGGGATAGCAATAAATCACAACTGGTATTATCACTCCTAGTGAGCTGTGATACTTCATACTGAAAGGGATCACAAGCGTGATGCGGTGAAGCGAATCCTTAAAACTGTCAGTATCATTATTTTAAAATGGTGGTTATATGCATCCATCAAAGATAATACAAATACTTTTTTATTTGTATAGGACAAAGACAAGATTATGTAAAAATAAGAAATGACAGTCATGCATCTTTGTTTATATCATCTGTTCCAGCAAATTGCAGTAGAACTTTTTATCTTTATGAAGCTAGAAAAATGAACTTGTCAAATTTCTGAAGCTGGATGAAAGCACTTTGTTTCTTAAAGAACATGACTGTAACTTTACATAGCTTATACTTTTAAGTGTGAGAGATCAAAGCATGTATGCTGTTAGGTGTAATGGAATTAAGTTCTACAAATGTCTGTGTTCCCTCTCGTCATGCTGGTATAGTGACCAGTATCTGAGAACAAACCTATTTGTGTTCTTTCATGGATATCGTGAGGTGCTCTTCCAGGTAGTTGTGTTCAGCAAAATATTACATTGTTGGCACAGAGTGAATTGACTGAGCATGGAAAATGAACTGCTTTAACTATCCTAACTAGTGTCTTTCTTGAGTCAAGGTTGAATTGTTGTAGCTTCTGAACTGCAACATCAGTGCACTAGATTGCATAAATTTTTGGATTTACACTTAGCTGAAGGTCTTTAATTGTAATTTTATTATCCATATCTAAACTTGATTTTGATCTTCCACATTTTGTGCTCTTTCATCATCCTAGAAATTCAAGCCTTATTTATGTAGAATTTGCTATGGTCTTTCTGCTGTCATTGTTCTTTTTATCCAGAATGCTAGTGCTTAAGAAACTGTGTTTGTCTGGGTTTTGGACATAGGTGCTTTATCACTTATTGTAGCTGATCTTGAGCATTCCATTCTGCCTTTCAGAGCTGTGAGCAGCTTTCCCTGAGTATTTTTCCCAGAGTCCTTAGCTTGGTGTTCTTTTTTCCTTCTGTTTTGCACATTTATTTATTTACTTTCCCCATATTAACCATTTGAAAGTTCTGTTGTCTGAGACTTTCCTAAAGCTTGTCTTGCTGGGGTGGTCTTTGAACACCAACTTGTGACCATCTTCTTGCTGCACTGCATCCTGATATTTTTTTATCTGTGTGGAGTTTGTACCTTCCTCTGACACTATGCAGAAGTTGTTTTCTAAAAAATACAAAATTATTTTTAAACCTTTTGAGGGTTATATATTCATGTCTGTCTGGGACTTGAATGCATGAGTGTAACTAGACTGACCGTCGAAATGATTTTTTGAGCATACTGGTTTTGGCTGGGTTAGAGTTAAATTTCTTTGTAGCAGCGCATATGGTGCTAGGTTTTGGATTGGTGCTGAAAACGGTGTTGAAAACTGAGCAGTGCCAAGGCCTTTTCTGCTCCTCACACCACCCCACCTGTGAGGAGGCTGGGGGTGCACAAGAATTTGGGAGGGGGCACAGGCGGGACATCTGACCCCAGCTGGCCAAGGGGATATTCCATTCCATATGATGTTATGCTCCGTATATGAAGCTGAGGGAATAAGAAGAAAGGGGTTTGGGGTGATGGTGCTTGTCTTCCTGAGCAACTGTTAGGTGTCATGGAGCCTGGCTGTCCTTCAGATAGCTGAACACCTGCCTGCTGATGGGGAGGAGTGAATTAATTCCTTGTTTTGCTTCACTTGTACATGCAGCTTTAGCTTTACCTGTTAAACTGTATTTATTGTGGCCCATGAGTGTTCTGAAGTGTTACCCTTCCGATACTCTTCCTTATCCCTCTGTGGGGAGTGCACGAGTGGCTGTGTTTGGCTGAGCTGCTTGCTACAGCTAAACCACAACAGTGGAAAAGACTGTTTTGGTGTGCTGTCTCCTACCAATTTGGTAAAATTATAAGAATGCTTTAAGAATGTTTCCTGTCTAAATTATGAAAAAGTAAATTAGAAAAAAATCTAGGTTGCAAAATGATGGTGAAAAAGATCAAATATAAATGGGAAATAATTTTTTTTTCCTGCTTAAATATAGAGAAAACGTGAGCTCTGTGTAAGCTGAAATGGAAAACAGTAGTATCATTTTGAAAGATGAGCAAAAAATAGTTGCTACTGTTACTGTTATTCAACTAGTACTTAAATGTTGTAGGACAGCTCAGTATTTAGTAGGCTGATCAAGAAATAAGTTTGTTTCTTTTAGGCTTCAGAGTGGTTAATTGAGAATGAAACAAACACTTGCAAATAAATGCTCTGAAATGAACTTGCCTTACTGATAAGGGCTAAAGAAAAAAAGGCTAGTGAGCTTGTATAACTTTATATTCCAGCTCTTAAGGAGGTGAATGCTGTGTAGGGTAGAAGAGTAACTCTGAGCTCATTAGCTGCTTCTGTGCCATTTGTGAAAAGCAATAGCAAGCTATAGCTAAGTTCTGCAAAATGGGTTTATTGCAAGGAATCAGTTCCACTGTGTGCTGCCACTTTCTTCCCATGTGCTGTCTCCACTGTTCTGACCTGGGTGATCTCAGCCTGCAGAGTGTTAAAAATGAATATTTTTCTGCTGGGTTGGTAAGCTGAGCTTGCTGTGCAATGAGCTAGAGAAGGTAATAGGTCTGTCAGGCAGCATGGCTGATGTAAGGGCAGGAGCTGCTTGAGGGTGAGCAGGAGTGGGCAGCAGTGAACTGTTGAGATATCTTTACTGCTTCACCAAACAATAGTATGAATTCTGGAAACTTCCTCATCTTTCCTCCCAAAATCAAAAAATAGCGTTGTTGTTAAATGTAAGGCAATGGACCTGCTTTTATGTGAGTCAGTGTGCAATTGCAGCTGCAGTTTTCCAGACGACTTCCCTCTGAATGCTTCCAAGAATTTTTTACATTTTACAGGAATGGACGTATGTTCAAACAGTGCTGCTGTTAAAGGCATAGCTATGCTTCCACTGTTGCCTCCCTTATTAGCACAAATGTCACATGCCCAAAGGATTTGTTTCTAGGCCTTGTGTGTTCAGAGGTGTTATGCTTCTGATGTTCTGTCATTTTACAGTAGAAGTAGGGTTGGCCAGTTTACTGCAGTCAGGTTTTGCAACAAGGAATGTAGTTGTTACAGAGGAGGTATTACTTTGCACAGAATGTCAGCTTTCCTCGCAACTCTTTGAATTTGTGCAGTGCTCTTTTATTGTGTTTCTAAATCTGTTCTTCTTTGGAGACATTTTACAGTTTTGAAAAGAGACTATTAGAAAAGCAATTTTATAGTTGTCTTTAAAATCATTTTAATACTTTTTAATACTTGGATTTGCTATTTAAAATATGTGAAAATTAAAGTTCTGGGTTGCACTGTAGTTCTCTTTTTTTTTTCTTGGGGGCTAGTGATAGCTCTTAATCTTGTGCACCCTCTGGAAAATGCTAAGGACTGTAAGTATATACAGAATACCTGCACTGAATGATATGAATAAGGTTTGTGATGATATTCTTGAAATTGGATTATTTCAACACATACTACCTAAGTGTGCTTAAATGTATTTGTTTCATGAAAATGTGAATTTCTAGATTGAAATAGTGTGAATTTCTGTGGTTTTAGGCATTTCTGAGAATACCTTAATGGTGGATGCTTTCGATATTTGTATTTTAGAGATATCAGAACAGCTATATGTAGTGGCATTTCCTTCTGTTTATAGTATTGCCCATTACATCTCAGAATATCTTAGAAAATTTCTTTTTCCTTTCATCTCACTTGGGAAAAGTGTTTCAAATAAACTTCTGAAAGGCTTGCTACAGCTGATTTTGTTTTTTCATTTGTGACACTAGTCCTCAGTGAAATAACATGAAATGCATGGAACTCTGGTAGTTGTAGAGATTGTGGTTGTTTTTTATCTTGTTGGGCATGAAAGAAATCTGGACAGTGGATTTTAAACTTGAAAGATGCTACTTTGATACTTGTGCCATTATACAAACTGAAAATAAAGAACACAACCATACTTTGGAGGAAGTAATTTCTTTTTGGGACAAGGTAGCAAAGTTCTTGTGATTGTATCTGCTAGGGCTGTGATGTCTCCACCGCCGTCTTCCATATTCCTCATTTCTGTTGTGGATGGAGTTACCTGGAAATCCAAAATGAGGGTAATTCCAGTGTTTTCATTGCAGGAATGACATTTCAGATGATATGATAGTAGCGTAGTTGTTGGTTTCAGGCAGATGATTATTAAGCTGCATTACTGTAAAGGACTGGGTAACATATGTAGGTAATTGTTTTCGTTTCCCATAAAGCACTCTCTCCTTGGACTGAAAAGAATATATAAACAAGGGATATCCTATATTGACATGATGAGATACTGCTGTTTTTTATTTTCATTTGTTGCTGCTTTTACATGGGCATCAATGGCTTCTTGGACTGTAGGAACAAGTTGAATAGATCTGTGAATCTACACCTTCCCTAAAATAAAATCTGGGTAAAGTGATGCAAAAAGTTACTGTGTTGGTTTTTTGTTCTCCTTTTTTTTTTTTTTTTAGTGACTTGAAATTTGCTAGTAATTTGCTCTGATTCTATGAAGATGATGATAGTATAGTTTGTACATCAAACTAGACACAAATAGAAGATAGAAACAAATACTTTCATCTTCTAGTCCTGAACTATTTTTAAGGAAAATTCCAAGTACATTTTTAAATAAGTCTTACGACAAGAAATAACTAAATCTGGATACGTATTTAGACCATTTTGATCAATTTTAAGCTATTTACTTAGTAATGCCTGAAGAAGAGGTATGTTGTGATACTAGTTTCATTATTTATAAGATGTAGATATTTTTATGTGTGCAGAACAGTTTCTACTTGTCATTTAGTACTGGCTTTTAAGTTCGAAGATGAACAAGGTTATAGAAGTACTAAAGCATATTAGGCATATTAAAGGTACACTAAAAACAACTGGAAGATTGGTGTTTGTTATAGGATAAGTATTTTTGTTCTGAAGAGTGTATTTCAGTTGGTTTACATTCAGATGCTACTAGCTGTGCAGAAATTTTTGTAGTATAGTGTATATACATAAATACTCCACCTTTTCAACATGTTATTTGAAGAACAAGTATTCAAACATTTCATTCTATAATATTATTAGTTGTATATTTTTAAAGCAAATTTGCAAACAAAAATGTAATTGTTTTGTCCAGTAGTTGAAAAGAAATTTTAATAGATTCTTCTTGAATTAAACATGCTGTATATCTTTCTATAGCTGGAATTTGTGGGAAATGCTGCTATGAAAAAAGATAAATTTCAATGCATAATAAAAGGCAACAGGCAGATCGAAGATTTAGATATCTTGGCTTAAGACTTTGTGCCTGAAATAAATTGTTCCTTTTATCTGGTAACTCTGTTAATGATGTCATTCTTTATGTATTGAATCTGCCATGCTGGAGTCATTGGTATGCTATGTCTGTGTTTACTAGGACAACTGACTTCTGCAATAGTTAGTGTTCGTCATAGTAGGGTGCAATCCTCTTCCATCTGTCTACTTCTCCAGGAATATTTCTTTATGACAAATTTGACTATCTTAAAGTAACATTCAATTTCTCTAATTTCTGAAAATTGAAATTAGATTATTTTTTTTAAGTGAGCACTGCAAATTCTTTGCTGAACTACATGGAAAGGGGACATAATTATTACTCTTATTACTGGTTAACCTGTTTGTAGTTGTATTCAGAAGACACATGACTGTGGTTTTTCTTGATTTAAGCTTGTCATGCAGAAAAGTTAGGCTCATGAGTGTAAGGAGTAACTGCTAGTCTCTTATACACCACAAAATCAGGATTTTTGTAAAAGCAGCTGTTGATTTTGAACACAAACGTTATTGAAAAGCTACCAATTTAATATCGCTGTCTGTACATTTTGTATTACCTACATAAATATAGCACAGCAATTTCTGTTTTATGACTTCATGTTTTCAGTTGCATATAACATTCCCTCCTTGATTACTTCAGACAGAAGTTTCCCTTCTAGCTAGAGACTATGAATGTGAGCAAATATTTTGCTTAGAAAGTTCAAATATTTCACATAAATGTAAGAAATCTGTATGAATCTCTGTTCATGGATTCTCAAAATTCAGTCTTTCTGTACCTATTAGCAGTGGAAAACACCATAATAATGAAGGATGCGTTTTTGTTCTTTTATTGTCCTCTGAAAAACATGACTTGTCTGTGTTCAAGCCAGGGATCAAAAATAAACTAACATTATTATTTTCTGATTAAACATAGTGTCTCTGTTAAAGATAATCCATTTTGTGATAGATTACTTAGCTAACTAGAGATAGAGAAATGTGCCATGACATGGCATATGATGAACATTTTTTGTTTGGGGTCTGAAAAGGTATGGTAAGGCTACCTGAAATTTCTTTCCCTAGATGTTAGGGTCTGCTGCAAGTGTAGGATCAAGCAGGCAGTTGTGGTTTTGTGTTGGCTTTTTTGTTTGTTTGCTTTTGGTCATCTTCTTTTTGTTCCTTGGTGGTTTTATGTGAGGAACATGGAAAAATAAGGAAACGGGGACACTGTTTGCGCTCTCATGTAGAAAACGAATGTAACAGTTTAAAAAGAGGTCTCACGCTTCTCTGAGAGGCTTTCCATCCATGTAGCAAAAATAGTGGAGAGAATATGCTGAGCAAGTCACAAATTCAGTACCAGTACCATAAAGCTTTTTTTTTTTTTGGCAGCTTTAACTAAAATGACTAGTTTTGTGTTTGTAAAAATAAAGAATAAGGTTGCTTGGTGGTGGGGTTTGTTTGTTTGTTTCGGGGGTTTAGGTTGTGTGTTTGTTTTGTGATTGTGTGGTTGGTTTTGTGGTTGTTGTTGTTGTTTTTGTTTTGTTTGTTTTTTTAATTAATGATAAGTTGCAGAATATAGCTAGGGCTTTAAAAAGAATGAGAAAAGGTCTGGAAAAGCCTTGCTGGTCAAGTCCTTGAGATGAATAAACTACACTTACTTTCCCAGAGGTCTTATGTTCTGTGACATTAAGAAGAGACTTTATAAGGGGTTCTCTAAGCTTCACACTAGGTTTCTTGTTTGTTTGTTTGTTTTCCAATGAATCCTCCTCAACTTGAGACTAGACCTAATCAGAGGAGAGATCAGTCATTAGTGCCACTGCTCTCCAAATGTATCCACTCTTACAGCTTTTCTCTGCCAGAAAAGAAAGGGAAGTGATGGTTGAACTGCTCCAAAAGCAAGTGGCAGGGAGGGGAGACATGTTTAAGTCCTACTGTAATTAGTATTATTTCTGATAGTACATGTAAGCTACTTTTATCACAGAGGATTACTAATTCCTACTGCTCATGATCTTGTCTTAATAAATATTATGCTGAAGTAATATATGATTGTGGAATAAAAGGTGTAGATTATGAGCATCAGACTAGCTTGGCGAAATTGTGACAGTGTTCCATGGTGTATAGTTTCCTCCAAATGAAAATGTAGGGGTGAATCACATCTGAAAACACTGAGTCTGCTGCTAGCAATTACGAAAAATGGTTTTGGGTTCATCTTGATAAGTGAAGTCTCAGACAGCTATGGAGTACCATGTGAAAAATCACTGCTGAGCTGTAATGTTTTTGCCATAGGTAGACTTCTACCAGATAGGCTGCACGTTTAAATTGACAAAGATATTTTCCTGTTTTATCCTGTACTAGTGTGTCTCTTTTATGAGAAATTTCCAATTTCTATTTTTCAAAACTTTGTTTAAAAGAGACAGATGTGTTAAGTAGAGTAAAGGCTAAGAACTGGGTAGTAGACAGGTACCTGCTTAGTGATGGTGCCTCATCCATAACTTTTGGAACTTTTAAGTTAATTTACATGTGCTCTGATGTCTTTATGAAGTCCAGTCTATTATATCAATACTGTGATTTTTATCAACTAAACCAAAACTTTTTATCAGTCAGTTTTAAAACTATCTCTGTATGAATCTGTGAGCAAGCAAGTGCCAGAATCAGTTCTTAGACTTTTCATATGTGAATTACAGAGATAGTGAAGCTTTAAATTGCTCACTACCCAGTAACTTCTATTTTTACAGTTGTTGAATTAGCCTTGGAATTGAAGGCATTTTGTTCATGCAGTATTCATGTTGTTGCTTGTTTTCCTCCTTCTAAATACAAACTTATGTAAATAAGTTCAGTGTAGATTTATAAAGTGCTTAAATTTGCTATTTCAAAATTTACTTAGTTTAAGTAAATTGTTTACATCTGCCTAGGTTGAAGAACTCTACTATGTCAAAATTGTCACAATTCTGTGTTGTTGTTGGGTTTTTTGTTGTGTTTGGGTGTTTTTTTGTATTTTTAAAAGGCCCAACACGCAACATTATTTGATGAATCTCAATAGTCATTGATAATATGTGAATTCTTATGATGGATTGAGGCTGACAATTTAGCCTCAATATTCTGTTCCTGTTTTTACAAATGAGTTTTTTTCTGGCCACTATGGACTGCTCAAGATGAGGGTGGAAACAAGGAATTTACCTAATTATTGTATATTTCAGGGGAACTGTTTACTATTGTAGTCAAAATTGGACTGTGGAGTGGCTTTAGAGTGTCTTATCTTTTTCAGAACTGTCTTTGCTCCCTATCCAAGCAAACAAACAGAATTCCCAGGCTTCTGATGAAGGGAAAAATTAGACTCTTGTTGATAATTTTGTTTTGACAGTAGCAGCATTAAATACTGACCTTAATTTAAAAAAAAAAAAAAGTAAACTTTTCTATGAAGTGTGGTATTTTTAAAAACTTATTTCTGTATTTTTGTATGGCCACTTTTTTTTTTTTTTACTATTTCTCCTTCAAAAACTAAATGATTTTGCAGAGCTGTTCTCTTTGTTATTGAATCTAATCTAATTGTTACACAAACAGCATGCCTATTTTTTAGTAACTAACTTTTTACTGTATAGTGCAAGTGGTGTGTATCAAAAATGTTTCTTGAAAGTTTTGTTTTTGTTTTTAATTATTGTTTTGTCTTGCAAACTTTGAAGAAGATAGAGGGCTTCTGTCTGCAGCCTTAATTCCTCTTCAAATTTAAGTAATAGATAAATACAGTGTGGGGGACAGGGAAGCAGTAGAGTCTGCCTCGCACACAGACCTCGCTCCTGCCATCCGTTGTACCTCAGGTACGCTTAAGGCAAATCCTGTGGGCCTGTGTATATATAGAAACAGCAGCTTCATGTTGGTTGGTTGTGGAATGAGAATGTGGTCTATTCCAGAAACACAAAATTGCCTAGTTTAAAAGGAAGGATTTTGGTAATCAAGTAATTTTTTGACAGTTTAGTTATTTTATTTATTTTGTATTATCATCTTGGCTTTTTTGGGAAGTAAAAAAGTTTGAGTTGATACATTTTACTCATTTTAAAACCAAGTGCAGAAGTAGCTGACAATCCAGAAATGAGCAGGGAGATATTTGACAATACTGATTTGTATCTCAGACTCGTTGTGCTCTTTTCTTCCTCAGATTGTTGATTTATTGCTTTCAACCAACATCAACAGCTGTGTTACACAGTTAGCTCCAGGTCCCTTTAAATTATACATGTCTGAATGTTCTTTTTTCTTCTGGCACATAATATATAGATATGCTCCAGTGCAGCTAAAAATTTCAGTATGTTTTGCTTTGGGAGAAAGTTCATTGCATAAGAAAAGCAACATTTGCAAATGTCAGAAGTACTAATTAGCTAATGATAGTTAAAAAGTGGCTGGTGATGGAGTAAAGAAACTGGTGGAGTTAGAAACTGATTTGGAGTGACATTACACAGGTGCTTTTTTTTTGTTGTTTATTTTTTGCTTATGTATAGAAAAGAGACTTTTTACACCCAACAAATGCTTGGTTTGCATGTTGTGGAAAAACGAAGAAGCAGAGGGCTGGCTTGCTCCACCTGAGGGGGTCTGATGTCAGGGAGGGAGACAGTAAGCAAGTGTCAGGCAGCAGGATGTGCAGCTGTGTGCAGGCAGAGGCTGGGCAGGCTGGCTGGTTGGAGGCTGCTCCCTTAGAATCATGGAACCATAGAAAGTCCTGAGTTGGAAGGGTCCCACAAGGATCATCAAGTCCAACTCCTGTCCCTGCATATGACAGCCCCACAGTTCACACCATGGGTCTGAGGGTGTTGTCCAGTCTCTTCTTGAACACTGTCAGGCTTGGGGCTGTGACACCTCCCTGGGGAGCCTGTTCCATGCTCCACCACCCTCTGGGGGAAGAACCTTTTCCTAATGTCCAACCTAAACCTCTCCTGGCACATCTTCCCTCTAGTTCTGTCGTTGGTCACCAAAGAGAAGAGAACAGTGCCCATAATTTTCACCTTGTTATTATTTAGTGTTATTGAGATCCTTTTAAGTTGACTGATGTGGTATTTTTTTCCCTCAAGCATTCCTTCTGTTGAGCTCTTTTCTCTTTGCCTGATATGCTTTCACAGTTCATTTTCAGTTTTCACTTACTGGCACTAAGTTTGTTCAAGGTCAGCTTGGTTAGCTTTAATCCTGTCTGATGCCATTAAGAATGGTATACCCCCTCCACCCGGGACAAAGGAAACAAACAAAAAAAACCAAAACCAAAAATTAAAAAAGATCACTGTTTCTCATCAGAACAAGAGTGTTAAGACTTCTATGAAGAGGGAGAAGAAATTACCAACAAGTGTCCCTGAGTTAAGGGCACCCAGCTGACAGTAGGATCTGTCCAGCTTTGCAGAAAGCAGTTGTTCATTAGGATTTGAGCTATAGAGGACAAGCTGGTGTGTATGTGTGGGTTTTGCATTGGGTGTTTTCTTCCTTCCCCCCCTTCCTGCCCTTGCCCCTGGTAAAAGCAGGTGCAAACACATTGTCTGCACTACTGTTATTGAGTGCATGCCGTTAGTATAGCACTGCGCATGTAGGCCTGGCTTACGTGTCAGACACGTTTAGACTTGGCATTATGCTGACCTTGTTCAGATGCCCTCCATTTAGTCTAAAGTAAAGATTAGCCCGAAATAAATCGCATATTGATACATCTTTATGCTCAGTCACTGTAAATGTACTTTGATGTCTAGGCTGCAGAATCTGTACGCTGTTCGTTACCTCGACAGGGAAAACATGTCTCATGCACAGGAACAGATAGCTAACTGCAAAGTTATAATTTCAGTGAACTTCTCAACTGTTTGTGGAAAAGTATCTAGCACTCTCTAAATGCCTGCTATCTTTCTAATTATTGCTTTGATTATCTTTCAAGATTGCTAAAGATTGCTAAACTTTGGGCTTTTTTCCTTTTCCCATTGTCTGAGTAGTTTTTTTTTTTTTTTTTCCTTTAATTCCAGAGTAGTTGAAGTATTTGCCTTCTAGCATATGTTTAAAGGTTTATGTAGGTTGCCATAAGCCAAGATGTTGCTTCAGCTTGCTTCATGTACATTTGGTTATATTCCTTTCAGATAAGCCACAAAGTATTGCAGATACATTTTTTTTTTTGTCCCCTTGGGTCTTTAAAATCTTTTTCTCTGCCTCATGATTTTCCTTTAAAGGCTGTGGCTTTGCATATTAATTCAAATCAGAGATCAGTTCAACTTTAATTCTCATAAATTGTATAGTTGCCCTCCCTCTTTTGTTTTGTTATGAATATCTATCTTGGATCCATTATATTCACCCAATAACCCACGTTTTCGGTTGAAAAACCCATTTGCAACAAAGATGTTGTAGGGATAGACCATGACATATAGGCTTAAATTGTCAGGCAAAATGTGATTGTTTTATTTGAAAATGCTGAATTTTGTAAAAAAACATGGTTATATGAAACCCACTGAGAATCATTGTCTGTCTTACTCTTAAGGTAACCACCTTCCTTAAATACTGTCATATGGTTGCAGTGCTTTAGCATTCCCAATTAGTAACTTGCACTAAGTCTGACAAATCCATCTGCTGTTGTGTCTTCCTTTACCTGTTAGGTCTTCTGTCTAATCTTTCAAGGACAGACTTCAGTAAATCATGATTATGTTAATACAGTCACTGAGAGCTTTTTGATGGAAAAGGGCTGAGCAGGCACCTCATTTTCTAGGCAGTCTTTTACTTCATTTCAGGATTATTCTAGGATGCATGTTGGGATGCCAGCAGGTTACGACACACTATTGCTGTGCATGATTATCTTGCCACATGAGGTTCAGCAGGCACTGACAGATACACTGTTTCACCTTCTCAAACAGCAAGTTAAATTTTAGGGTTTGATTATTATTTTTAAGAGGAAATAATTGGAAAAATGAGGGTTTTTTTAACAGAACTTAGTTAAAATATAAGAAATGAGTGGAGATACTGCTTCTGAATCATGTGTTAATTAGACCTACAGCTCTTTAGAATATCTGATTTTGGTTTTGGAAGCTGAGCAGTTTACATTATTGGGTTCGCAAACTTATGCTTAGGTCCTCAAAAAGCTATTTCCAGAGACCTTTAGTATGCTCAGTTTGTGTTCATTTTAAAATACGAGTTTGAAACACTATGTGGAAATCAATACCCTTTTATTTAGAGTGTCAAATGCATAATCTTTAAGAACAGATTCTGATCCATGTCATACAAATCTGTATTTACATAGTAGTCGAAAAATAACATATAATTTGTGATGCGTGTTTTAGTCCTTCAGCTGGCCTTCCAGGCTGAAAAAAGTTTTTATATCTTTAAAACATGCGTTACTACACTGAAATTCAAACAATAACATCAAAATTCTTGTAATTAAAAGCTAAAACAAAATAAATTTTATCTTACTTTGTGTAGTACTACCTGTGTACTTTTTATCCTTTTTTTTAACATATTTTCCAAGTAACATGATCTGGTTTTAAATCCTCCTCTACTTCTCTTTATCTGCTGTTAAAGTGCACAATAGTTCCAAAGAAAAAAGTGTGTGGGGTGTGTGTGTGTGTGTATATATATAAAATGAACCCTCAAACACTTTCTGTTGATATAACAAATACCATATCCTTACCCTCTCACTTTCCCTGCTGTTTCAGTGCTACCAGCAAGCTGGCCTCTAGTGACCTCCTACAACATCACTCGGAAAACTTTACTAATAATAGTTGGAAAAAAAAAGTGCTTCTGCGTTAAACTGGAGGACTGGCTTTTCTATTCCAGGGGAAGAGGATTTAAACAAACTTTCCATAACATTTGTTGGACGTGTATTTTATAGTAACCACCGTGAAGTTCAGTGCATTTAAGGAGACGATGAAACTGAGATGAAAAGATATACATTCATGAAGGCTCAGCTTCACAGCTGGTGTATAATCCTTTCTGTTGTTACTGGTGCCCTGGCCCCGGTACCCAGCAGAACAAAGGCAGCTGAATTGTAAATGGTGGGAGCTGGGGAGCCTTTCGCTGGCAGCACTTCTTATGGCCATAGGCCTTGTCAGGGCGCAGTGTGATACCCTTTATTCTGGGTGACAGATGCGAGGTGGGTTCCGCGAGGGGGAAGTCATTACTAGCGTGAGGGCAGTGTCAGATCAAAAGTAAGCAGCGATCAAACAAGGTGGAGGCCTGTGGAAGAGGCTTTCTGTCTGGCCCGAGCACCTGCCCGACCGCTGAGGGAATAGTTCTTGTGTGTCAAGGCGCATTGATGCCCTTTGATGTACAGTGAATGAGCGAAGATGGAAACTGAAGTGGAGAGGGAAGAGTTTTATTTCCCGTTTCCTCGGGACAATTAAAGGTGCTTTGCTATGTAATGCTGACATAGACTTTACAGCCAAGGAAAGTTCTGAAAGACCCCTGTTTGAAGCTAAATGTTCAGGACTTGGGTATTCTGCTTCCAGCTCTGTGTCTTACTGATGAATTTTTCAATGGTGTTGCATTTCGATGACTGAGGAGAAAACTGACATTAATATTTTATTTTAGTTTCTTGAAGAAAATGATAGATTGTTATAATGCTATTATTTTTTCTAAGCCGTTTAATGAATTACTGCATACAAGAGATTAATACCTTGTGGATTTGTGCAGAATTGCAGGATTTAGATTTTTTTTTTCTTTGTTAGTATACGTATTAAGGCATGTCTTTGGCTCATGTTTTGCATTCTGTTCAGAATTTCGGAAATCTATCAAAATTCCTTTAAACAGGAATGGAAATGTAGAAGCATGTACTGCAAGTATACACATCATTATTTTTGTGTATGGAGGCTTTTACTGCCATTCAGAATATAAGGTCTAGCTAGCTATAAAGTAACTATAAGTGGTTACCTATTAATATTTCAAATGTGATGATAATATGCCATACTTGGTGTTCCACAAATAGTGTTCCATTTGTAAAGTATTTATATGTATACACACCTGCAAAGCATAAGTAATTTTATAGCTTTAATGGTTTTTCATGGTGTTTCATGACATAATTTTGTAAATGACTGTGTTTTATTAAGCAAAAATGTACTGGAGCTTAACCTAACTTCCTAGTGTCTGCATCCTTTTTATTCTGTTAAATTTACCTTACAATACCTTTTGCTATTGTGGGGTATCTTTACACAGCAAAAGTAATAACAAAAAAAAGTTTACTTTATTGGGGGCATAATTGTCACATTTCAATTATAAATTTGTTTTTCAACTCTAAAGATAAGAAGTATCCATATACATCTTGTAGAGTGTGTATTATTGACAATAAATTTTAATCAAATCAACTATTCAAAATTATTCTCTAGTTTGTTTAACAATTATGTAATCCTTTTTACTGCTAACTATAAATTTCCAGTGTTTTCTAAAAGACATTCCCAAGAGATTCCCAACTTTTTTTTTTTTTTTTCCTTCTCTTTTCCTAATGAGTTTGTGTTGTGGTGGTTTTTTGTTAAATTTAGAAGTATGACTATTTATATGTTGTCAGGTATTTCAGAGGCTAAACCGGTCCATTATTATCTCCCTTGATAATGTAGTGTAAAAACAAAATGAAACGTGCTTAACCGACTCCAAAAGTTTTATCAGCTGGAGAAGCTTCACATAGTTCAGTACTGACTAAGCAAAATTTAAATGTCTGTGCAAGTCTGTAAACATTTGGAAGATAGTGCAGAATTAACAGAAACAGTAATATTTGCACTGTTGCAGTGCATTAAAAAATACTGACATTCCGAGATAGTTCTCTACATTTGTGACAGGCCTTTAGATTGCATAATACTTCAGGTTTCATGCAATTTCTCATGTTTTACATAAACTGAGTCTTCCATTTCAAGTTGCCGTGTGGTTTAAAATCAAAATAATTTTGACAGATAAAATAATTGCCATCAGTGACTAGTATTCAAATCCCTTTGGGAGAAAAGCATATTAGGTCAATTTTTTTATTTTCATCTCTGAGCTACAGAGAAATAACTGCAAATCCAACAAAAAATAAAATTCAAAATGCATTTTTGTATTCATAGTGAAGTTCTGTATGTTTTTCATCCTGTTGTAATCTAGGTAAATAGGAATGAACTTGCTATTAATGGGTGACTTATTTATGCCGTTAAATAAAGTGGCACTCATAATCTTAAAGTTCCTGTGAGCGGTAAGGTACAATACAACTTCAGCTGTGGTGCTGAGTCTTCATAGTAATCATTTTGGCCTAAAAATTTACAAAACGTCTCTTACATTTTGCCTATAAATTTTGTCCCTTTAACAGATTTATCATTCAACATCTAGCTTTCTGTCTGGATTTGCAAGCAATGGAGGAAGAACCAAACCAAAACAAACCTTGATACCCTTCTGAAGGAAATGGGCTGCTTGGCTTTTATTTTTATTTGTTCCTTTGCATCTCTAAAGACTCTATTAGAGTTACTAAATGATATACCCATTTTTTAAGTTTTGTAGCTCTAGCTTCAGACTCTAATTAAAAACGAAAACGAACAAACCAAAACAAAAATCACAAAGAAAAAACATCAAACCAGAATCCAAAACAAAACAAAAAACACTCCACCCCCCCCCCAACAAAACAAATGCCCAAAACAAACAACAAAAAAGCTACAATCAGAACCCCATACCCCTCCCCCCCGCCCCCCAATGCCCAAAAATACAGACACCATAAATTGCCCAAATTTTACAAGCAATGCAGCCTCATGTTTTGGGCTTTGTCCATATGTAAGTTACATCTCATAACACATTTCAAAATTTTAGAGATATCTTTCATGCATCTAGGATTTCAGGTCTTTTTCACATGGCGTATTTATTCTGAGTTGTTGTTCCACTTCTCTCAACTGGTGGGGTTCGGTTTTCTTCTTTTTTTTTAAAAAAAAAGCTTTTCCATGTGAAAAGTTTGCTTTTGAAAAGTAATGTGAGCCTCTGCATCTACTTTTCAATCCACAGTAATATACATTTTGTTTCACATGCTCATCCAGCTTACGTCTAAAAGCATAATGACTTGTGACAATAAGTGCATGGTTAGTTGCAGGGAATATGGAGCTCTCCTGGCTTTATGTTCTTCTTTTGTATAGTGACTCTCTCTTCATTTGTTTCAAATTTAGATGCCCTGATTTTTGCGTAGCATTTCTACCTTGTTTAGGAAGGTAGAATTGAAGCTTCTTTCCATGTTTGCTTTTGAAACCACTTTTCCCTAACGTGTAAAGAATTTGCTTTATTTAGATTTACTTTACTGTTGGATCGTATTTTTTCCCCCTACAAAGCTAAATAAATCTTTCTGAATCTTAGAAGGAATACTGAAATCATCTGAGCTTCTGTGGGAAGTTACTGTAAGAGAAATTTGTGTAGATGTAAAGCTCAGCAAAATATGACCAAATAAAGGGTAGATGGATATTTTTATTATATAAATGCAAGCTAATAAGAACATTAGACCTCAGAAAGAATAAAAAAGTCAATTAGCCAAATGATCAAATGAATAAAGGGCCCTCCATGACTGTCCAAGTCCCAAAACAATGGTTTCTTATTTTAGTGTGCTTTAAGTAGAGAGGAGAATACCACATCAAAGTGTTTCAGCTAATAGAGGTAAAGATCTTTGAACCTTGAAGGAGAGGAATTGAAGGGGAAGATAGGTTTAGAACACTGAATAAAAATACTTCTAGATACCACTGTATGAGAGAAGTCACTTAAAATAACTATTGAAATATGTACTAAAATGTAGAAATCAACTGTATTCTTAAGTTTGCAGTTCTGAATCTTGAAGAGTCATCTAATGGTAATATCTCACCTATACACTCCATATTTTTTGAAAGTAGTAGTTGGCTTTTAATCTGGTATACATCTTGTTTATACTGCTTACTGTTGAAGAGTGTTGCTGTGGTACAGGAACAACAGCAATAGGAGTCAAAATAGTAATTCTGTTCTACACCAGTTGGCTACGTAGCACAAAACTTGCCATAATGGCGTTGGAATGTTATATGTGATCTTAATCTGACATTGGTATGTATGGAATCATCCATCAGTAATACGAGCATAAATTGTTTTACTTAGTAAATGAATTCAGAGATTGTGCATACTGGTGTATGTTTAGTTTTGCATTCTTTTGAAACTGGTATGAAGTGTTTTCCCAGTAGGTTCATGGTGCATATTGTTTTTAACCATTTTGAGCTATCCGATAAATGTATCAGAGTTTGAGAACATAATTAAGTTATTAATTTGGTCTGATTAATTACTTTACATGTCCTGAGAAATATTTTGCTGTGCCCATTGGATTTGCCTTTAAGAATTGTTTTTCATAAGGCTTCTCAGTATGCGTAAGATCATAATCATACTTCCAGTTTGTTTTTTCCTTTTAGCAAGAACTAGAGCGTATCTTGTGCCGAGCATTGCCAAGTTAATGCTGAAGGTACAACTCTATGTACATGTGTTGGATGCTTTAGGTACTTACTTCAATAAGCATTCTATGATAGTGCTACAATTTGTTTCATGAAACAAGATAAATTTATGCCGCAGGACACTGTGACACTCTGTTTGTTAAAGCTCAAGTCCAGAATTAATGGTAATGGCTCATCTTAGGTTTTGAAGTATTTAAGGAAGTTATTCAACAAAGGCTTCAACTGAAAACCAGTGTCATATTCTACTGATTTCAGTGTTTTGTGGGTTGGAGGTGTTTTGGATTTTTTTTACTTTGTGTGTGGTTTTTAAATTTTTTTTCCTTAAAGCTACTATACTGCCTCAGTGTGCTTTATTCATTGTTGCTGTAATGCATTTACACAAGGTATGGTCTTGTAAAGTAGGACAGAGCTTGATGCCAAGTGTTCTATTTAAAACATCCATGAAATTTCAAGTGTGGCAAGAATAACATGGGCGTTTGACATATGAGAAATACAGCAGATATTCAAATGAACATCTTCAATCTACAAATGTTTTCAATGTGTCGGTTCTTTATGTGCTGACTAATGTGAGGATACCTCTGTTTCACATACGTTGTGCAGGGTGTACCGATGTATTGTGGTGGATGAAATAGTGTGTGTTACAGTGAAATGAACCTATCAGTAAATTTCTGTTGATGATTACATTAGTAATGTGTGTAGCCTGTACACATTTTTTGAGGAGTCAGTTAAAATGATTATTCTAACATAATTTCAGCAGGTTAGAAAATGCTGCTAGACTAACTGTTTTATTAACAATGGGAACAACAGTGGTAGTACTTCCAGCATAAGGAATGTATTTGCAGTTACAAAAAAAGGCTGCAAACTGCCCTTATGAACTCCACTGCAACTGCAGTATATCTTAAAAATCCCTCTTGAGCCTTCTGTAGTACTGTGAATAAAACAACTTTGAAATCCTGAAGAAGATTATTAGCGTGTTTTGCACATTTTTGAATACTCTTTCACAGATGGTGCTGTATCGGTTTGCAAGAAGATGTCACTTAGGCAGTAAGATAAGACCCTTGAGGTGCACCAAAGTATTGACTACCACTTCAGTTTCTTATCTGTTTGCTAGAGTGCAGAGAACGAACAGGAGGGGAGGGGTGGGAAAAGGAAAGCTTGGACAGTTTCCAAGGCCCTAGTGTATGTGACATGAGAAGCTACAATTACAGGCTGCGAGGCTGACTTTTATTGGGCAGGCTTTTCTGGTGGGCTCAGAGCCCCCCTCCACCCTTTCCCAGGTGGTAGCTGGCTTTCATAGCCAGAACTGCTTGACATTCTCAGACATGGCTAAATGGGACCTCTGCCCCAGGGTTCACATGCTGCCAGCTGAAAGTAACAAATGAGAACAGATGACAAAACAGAAGTGCATAGTAAGAGAGAGAAAGAAGAAAAGCAAAAACAAAAGGTAGGAATAAGAAAGAAAAGGGAAATCATAGCGGATGAAGGGATGGCGAGGAAATGAAATGGTGGTAAATAATGAGCTCTGAGACATTGTATCTGTATGCTAGGCACTCTTTTTTTTTTTTTCCAACAAGAAATGCCCTAGAGTTTGCATTTAATATTTTGATGATCTTTGTACAGTGCTAGTGTGCTTTGTGATGATAAAACAGTTATCCAGATGGTGAAATTTGAGGGGTATTTAGTGGTATTTCTTGTCAAGGCCATGTGGTTCTTGACCCTCTTGTAATAATTTTGCAGGATAGCCTTGTTATGTTCGTTTTTGAAATAAGTTTCTTCAAATATTTGTTTTAGCCTTCTTTCTTGCTTCTGTACGCTATATCTTTGAGGTGGCAAAATTCTCTGCAGACATCCTCTTAATTTGCAGAACAGATATTAGTGTGCATCATGAAAAATCATTTATAGAAAAAGAGGAATTCAATTGACAATAAAAAGGAGAGCAATAGATCCGAAAATTAACTGAAAGAAATTCTGCATGTAGCACAAATTTTAAATTACTTGGTTTTACATTATGTTTAAGTCTCTGTCTACTGTTCTGAACGGAAGGGATTCCTCTGTTTTTTAGATTAGATAGTTTTTCACATAGCAAAACTTCATTGTGGTTAAAGATGCTGCTAATTCTTCTGGTATGCCTAAACTGTATAATGTATAATATTTTATTAGTAATAAATCAAATCAGGAAGTTACCACATATTTCAAGTTTGACAACTGATCTCATCTAATTAAATTTGATTCTTAAGATGAATAACCTGCTTTGATATAGCTTAAATATTCAATATCATAAATATCTCATAGAATTTTTTTTTTAAGGCAAAAGTGTTTTGAGTGTGTCTGATGGTGTCTGAGCATGGGATATACAAAGTGGTGTGGGTGCAGTCTGCAGTGGCTAATTTGAACCTGGTATTTTTTGTCCCTTATATTTAAGAGTATCTTGTAATATTAATTTCAACATGAACTGGGTTTATTACACAAAACTGATAAATGTGGAAGAATTTAAAATAATGTAGAAGTATTTACATAAACTCCTAAAATGTAAAAGTCAGTAGGTATTAAATTAACAAAAATGTAATGCATAACTTGACTTAGTTATGTTTTTTTCTTTAATGCCTGATGGATACAGTCTACACGTGCTTTGGCAGTGATGTGACCCTCCATTAGCATCTCAGTTTGTAAGCCCATATATAAATCTTTGATGGTTAAAAAAACCCAGAAGATAACTGATGTAGATTATTCTCATCCACTGTCCTTTTTTCTACATCAGGTTTGATGACCAATCTTATACTGGTTAGTCTATCACTGCTAAAACACAAATAAAGACATTTTTAAGGATTGATTGAAAACAGCAAAACACGAAGCTGAAATGTGAAGACAGTTGGGAATATGCAAATTAATAATTTTAAATTTACTTTGAGCATGAGTTAAGTAACATGAAGGATGGAACAATCGTGTTACAACTAGTACCACTTGAAAAAAAAAAAAGTAGTTAGAAAAAAGTAATTGTGTGTGGGAGGTGTGTGTGATCTGGCAGATGAATTTTTAAAAGTTAACTTGCTCTTCAGATTCTATCAAATACAATACTTCTTTTTCTTCATCCATTTTTCTGTTTTTACTCTTGAAAATAATTTAATAAACTGTATAGCAAAGTATTGTGATAGAACATTGGTCATAAGGCACTCAAGTTATTTTTGGGGTGCTGATTTCTGCTGCCTTGTGTAACAGTAGCTTGTCATGTCTTTAATATGTCTAATTACTATTACGAATTAGTACAAGTCATTTTCATACTGTCAGAAAAGCTTTCGTAGAAGTTAAAAGTATTACCAAAGCATGTTTGTTTCTCATCTATGATTTAACAGGACAGGATTGGAACAAGGTCTTCCATTACGATTTTGTTTCATTTACTGTACATTCATTTTCATATTCGTGGATTATCATTGTATTTCTTATTTTCAGGACATATGAATGAAGTGTTTATGCAAAATGGAGAAAGTCTAAGAAAATATTTGGTGTAGTAGTCATGCCTCCTCTCCTGCTATCATTTTTTGTGACAAACAAAGATTTCTTGAACATGTTAGTAAGGTCACACTTGGCATATTGTTCATTCATAATGATTTGACCTTTATCCCCAGACTTTTACCTTCATTATTGTTCTATAGTTTTGATATTAAGCATGAATTTGATAGCAATGTATAATCATCTACGTTACCTGTTAGGATTTTTTATTGTCTATTTCCCTGGAACTCGCACTGATCCTGTGTATGCATTTCATACCTTTTGTTTTCTCCTGTAACTGTATTCTACACTTAAACAATTGTGACAGTATATAACAAAGACAAAACTTTACTTTTTTAATTCTGATAAGCCTAATGAATGTAAATAACTAACTTGAAGGAATAAATATTTGCTTTCTTTAATCACACCACAAATATCTACAAAGGAAAAACCAAGTATATTAAATCCTTCAAAGTGGATGCATGTTACTCTCTTTATTATATTTGCCAGTTCAGGAACATTAATTTGAAGCTGAATGCAAAAGTACATTAACTGTGTAGCAAAGCAATAATGGATAGAAATGTCCTGTGCTCGCTTTTCAGCGCACTTTCTGTATTTTTGACTTCTTTTTGAGAAGGTGTTTAACTATTTGAAAAATTAAAATATTCTTTAAACCTCTTTAAGTGTAGCCTTTTGGGTCCAAGCTTTTATTAAGGAAATAGTGTTCAGTTTTAACTAGAAAATACTTTTTGTTTTATAAACACAGGTTGATTTCTTTTTTTTTTTTTTGTTTTCTAGAGACTCTAAAGGCTGTGCTAAGTTTACTGAGATGCTTGTTTTTAAAATTTAAATGTTCTTTTGCATTTAATATTTTTATTTGAGTGTACTTCTACATACCAATAAAAAAGGTTCTAGTTAGCGTTCAGTTTTTCATTTTAATTTTTTTTTTTTAAATTATCTTAATGCATACATTAATGCTATTGTGTTTACTGACTTTGCTCATGAGAAAAAAAGAATTTGCGGGTTAAGCCAATCTTATATGGCAGTATGGTTATGTGCTAACAACTTTAAGTTTTCTTTTTGTTTTTAATTGGAATATTGGAGGTCAAAGTTATTGAAAGGCCACATTTTGCTCAGTATGCTTATTCATACGTTTTGTGAAGTGATTAAAATTATGATGTCATAATCTATGTACTTCTAATATCAGTGGGCATTGACTGGTATTCCAAATATTGGTATATGTAACAGCATCTGTTTGGTAGAGTGTTCTGCTTTTTGGCTCGTATGAAAAATGGCCAAAATCATAGCTGTCTGCTATTAGAATAACTGTCTTAAATTAAATGTTTGATAAAAAGCACTGCGGTTTACAATCTGTGTATAATATTTGCAGTAAAATCTTAAAAAAAAATACTCTCTTATTTCAAAATATTATATATATGTTTACATTTAAGTACTTAAGAATCTTCTCGTTTATAAAAGGTGACATGCATGTGCCAGTGATTTTGCATAACAGAAGATACACAATTTATACTGTTAAATGTATAAGTTAATGTAAATTTGTTTATACAGAAACTATTTAGCATTTGCATACACAGTTAAGGTGATTTCTAAGTGTTATGCAAGATTTTATTAAAGACAGGAAAAAAACCTCTGCATGTAGTACTGTGAATGCATTATTGAATCCCTGACAACTCTTAAGTTCAATATCTAGGCATGTACGTGAGATGGGGGAGAGGGATGTGTGTCTACTTTAATTTTAGGCTTTGTGCATTTGGCAAATTCTGAGAAAAAGTACTTCTAAATGAATGCAGGGACTTGACATATAGTTTCTGATGAATTATTGTAAAGAAATTGTTTTAGGATAAGTACAAGTCATGTGTCCATATGTGCATACAATTTAATAAATGAAAAAAAGCTGAAGACATGGTATACCCTTTCTCAGTGAGATATCTTTTAATCACTGTAGATAGCCTGTGTAACAGAAAATATTTTTAAATTAACGGAAGTAGTACATTCTAAATAATAAAAAAAATGGAATAAAAAAGTGCAGCTAATTAGTCAGTGTGTAGTACTATTCAGTTAATATTAAACGGTATTTTTCTTTCAAAATTTCTCCAACTGTTTTGAACAGTAATAAAATACAAAAATAATAATATAAGCTTAATATATTTGATTTTGTCCCTGACATTTGACTGTGACTAACCATTATGTGGTTTTTCTTCAGAATTATAATTTATAATAAATGCAATCCATTAAAAATAGTAATAATAATTTTAATTATTATCAACAGTACAGTTGCTTTGTAGAACAGTCATTGCTGTACTTTGAAATTGCAGAAGTACTTTCATACTGACCATTTGTATACACTGTTGTCACACAGTTTGCTTGTTAATAGTGCATATTCTGTGATATTATATTAATTTAAATTGTAGTGTTTATGAAGTATTAAAAATTAGTATATGCTATGGCAGTTACCAATAGAAAGAATATCAGAATATTTTCTATCTCCTAGGTTGCATAAATAATCTTGGAGGACGGTATGCGAACAGTTTTAGGTCTGATGCTCTATCGCTTTGTATTAAACGTCAGCTGTTTGTGCTAAAGTGTCTAATGTAAAATTGTTACAGCTGTAAAACATTTTGTGTGGTCATTAGTTAGTAATGTAATTGTTGCGAAGAACGGTTAAGGTGTTTTAATGAGAGGAACAATAGCATGATACCTTTAGTGGTTTCCTGAATCTTGAGAACATTAGCAAAGACAGACCATTTCTTTTTCCTGTATGTGTAACAGAAAATTGTTTTGTTCCTGTGATAAGATAGATTATATTCTTGCTGCTGTGAATATTAAAGCAGTGGTTTTTTGTGTAGCTGGTTTTAGGTATTCCTTTTTATTTGTGCTCTAGTGTAGCATCTCACTTTAGGTTCACACTTTTGTGAAGGTTATTTACAATATATGTTTACTTTTGTTTAGGTAAAAGTGACTCAGTCTAGCTGAAAAGAACTAATTAATACTAAAGGTCAGGCTGTTCAAGATAAAATATATCTTTACATGATTATCTCATAGTATGTTTTTTTCGCAATAGATAAGTGTTTTGATTGTACAAGTCCCTTTTTTTCCCTATTCTTGGCTAGTGTTACACTTTATGATGGATGTAGTACTGAAAGTACTTCCATTTGCTCTATTTGTAGCTTAAATAAAGCAAAACAGATTGCCACCTTACTGTTCACCATTTTATCTCAATATATGCATAATAATAAATTAGAGAAAAAGAAAAAAAGGTACATAAAAGAAAGCACCTCATCACAAGAAAAGGGCTTCTTTTTGCAGAGGGATTAATCAACTGACACTGATAAAAAGAGGTCTTTGAATCTTTATTATCTGATATAGATGGCTGAGCTCTCAAATTTTGTACTTATGAGCCACATTTTTCAATGCAGTTTGTCAAACTAGAGTGTGATTAATCTATCTGGCATTCTGAATTGATATCGGGAAACCTTGTCAGAATGTATATAATGATGTATGACTTTCTTGTCTTTTGATAGTAATGTTATGTTTACAACAACAGAATTTAAACATGTATCATTTTGTCCTTGAGCTTATTCTGTTCCCTTGATTTGTGAAAATGTGGCTCTGGATAAAAACAGCACTTTGCTGGAAAAATGTAGCTCATTTTAGCATTTGGCACTCATTAAGAGTGCATGTTGTTGCACACCAACTCATGTGTTAACAGTTTTTTGAAATTTCCTTAAAATTAATTTTTTCTGTATGTATCACTTGAAAGAAAAAATATTTTAAAGTAACATTCATACTTTCAGATACTACCTAACATATCAAAATACTATTTTACAATTGTATTGGTCAGTCTTGTTCCGAAGACAAACTTAGGACTGAAGGGACATAGGCAATATATAGACAACATATGTATTTGACTTGGAAGTCAAAGTGATTTTTTTCACTGCCAGCAGAGGCTGGCTAAAATCCTGTAGAATGTTGAGGCAGAGGAAATGTTTGTTCTTTTTCTCTGAAAAGCTTTTCTAGGTACTGTAACAGTAGAGTTTTCCAAGTAGGATGAGCTCCTTGTCGTCTTGGGTAAGTCACCTAACTCCTTTGTGCGTCGATTTCATCATTGACACAACATTGCTAATAACAGCTACCTCATTAATTGTTTGAAGAACTGTTAGTATTTTCAGTCTGCTTTAAGATTGAGACTTAAACCTCAGGGAATGTATTATGCGAATTGTTCAAGTTTGACTCTTGAAAAATGTATTAATTTAGCTGGGAGTCAGATTAGCTGTTAAACTATATGCTAAAATGTGTGGCAATAATTTACACTAAGGATAAAGAACCTACTCGTACAAGTCCTAGCGTTGTCTGTCGAAGTCACGTAGGTTGGAATGGACTTCTAGAAGTTATCTAGTCCAGCCTCCTGGTCAAAGCTAGAGCAGGTTGCTCAGGTCTTGTCCAGGTGAGTTTTGAACATCTGCAAGGATGGAGATTCCACAGACCCTCCAGGCAACCTGTTCCAGTGTTTGACTACCCTCCTGACGTTTTAGTCCTGCTGGCATAGGCTGCTGCTCATTCCAGTGAGGCAAATACTTGGAATATCCGTTCATCTGGTCAGTAGTGATATTTTGTTGGAGAAATTACAGTCAGACTGTAGTACTTCATAAACTGAATAATTTTTCCAAAACCAGGAAATAATTTTGAAAATCAAAAGCATGGGTTTTATTTCTTCCGGACCTTACATGTAAGTGGGCAAGAGCTCTGCATATCAGTGATTAAATAACTATTAACAAGAATGATAAACTGGACTGAATTTTTTAATATATTTTTAAATATTAACCCATATTTATGTATATAATCAGTATATTGAGAAATATTTTAGGAAAGTAGCATGAAAGATGATGCAGAGATGAATGGAAAAAAGTAGTTGGAACTTGTAAGAATGTGATTGTCCGTTCACATACTATGGCGTGTTGTAGTCATGGAATCATGCCTGAATAGTTCATCTGGCATTTTTGGGAGTGTTGGTTACAATAAAGGCAAGTGGGTGAGAAATTTCTTGTGCATTTTTAAGGCTAGTAAGCAAAAGATACTGGCCTTTTCAATGGATCACTATGATACAGTAATGTAAACAATTTAGAGAAAGTTCAGTGACACTGCCGTGTTTGAAAGACCTTGTTTGCTGGAGAAATAGTGTTGTGAAGAGCAGGAAACAACTAAGAAGATAAGAAGCTCTAAAAGTTCTCCATGTAGGTTTGGTATTGATCATAGTTTTTTTTAGTAAATGAAGCTTTTTTATGGGCAGTAGCTTGTTTTCTGCCCATAAATTAGTTGGATAGTATTGCTGATTTGCTGTATGAATTTACAGTGGGAGGAATAGCATTTCTGAAGAAGGTTGATGCTATCTTTGTGTCTCTATATATGTGCAGGTGCCAGAAAAGTATAGCCTTTTGGCAGTGGGAGTTAATCTATGTGTGGATTATACTTTTAATGTATGTAACAATACTATTGCACGAATTTTCTTCTGCTCACCGTTATTTTTTTTTCACTGAATAAACCTTTCTGTTTTTTGACAGTTTTAATATGAAATAGAGGAAAGAGTGAACTTAAACCAGCTGAAGGTTAGAAAGGATGTGTACTGGAGAATATGTCATTGTATTTGCAGTTGACAAGCAGCTTTGTAAGGACATTGACCTGAAAAGAAATGGTAGGGAACTCAGATGCTCTTAAATATGTAACAATTTTTAATGTAAAGTAAGACGCTCAATTACACGTTGCTGGAATTGAGAATTAGGATGTGTTTAATTATTTTATTGCATTTTTATGTATCTGACAAAGGAAAAATGAAGGGAGAATTATGTGAGTAGGTGCTTCTGCTATGGTTAGAGTAAGCTGTTAAGCTCAGTTCTCTGCATAGAGCATGTTTGTAATTATAGAATTGTAATGGTAGACAATCTTTTTTTATGCTTGTGGAATAGATATGGGAATTTTAAATCTCCCCTTCTCTAATGACTGATATTCTGATTTTAAAGGAAAACTGTTACACTGATCATTACTCTTATTTTCTATATAGATAAAACTATCGTTTTGTGAGTAACCCTCAGCAGCTTTGGTTAAGTGAGATTTATTTAACGTTGTTCATTCATACCACTTTAGCAGGTGGTTCTAAATTTTTTTTTTTTTTTATAACTTCTAGCTTATTGCAGTTAGGCCAAATTGTGTAAAGTGTGTCTCTTTAGATATACTGCCATTCTGTAGAAGTGTTTTATGTAATAAAAACATAATCATAAAAACCTCTCCCAGCATTAAAAGAATTTAAAGTATTCCTTCCAGGAACTACAGTCCAGTAATTTTGAAAATCCTCTTTTTAATGCATTTGAGTTGTTGGAAAGGACAGTATCTTGTCTCTAGCTTATTGGCCAGAATGCTTTGAATTGTAATACCTAGCTCTTATATAATTCTCTGCATTTCTAAAGTACTCTATAAATATGGAGTAGTTAATCCCCTTGAACTGTATCAGTATTAAACAATGGAAAGCGTCATGAAACTCAGCCATTTTTTGGAGATACCTCAGATTTTCAGACCCACAAGAATGAAAGCTTCTTTTACCTTTTCACAGGATGTTTTTCTAATTGTATTTTGATGGCAAATGTCTGTAATGTGATCTCTTTTGGAATATCATAAACACATTTATATTCTAAGAGTTCATTTACTTCCACTTCTGTCTTTTACAACAAGGGGATTGCATATGTGCTTCCTGTTCTTCTAACTACAGAACTAAC
Organism: Patagioenas fasciata; assembly: GCF_037038585.1. Taxonomy (NCBI): domain Eukaryota; kingdom Metazoa; phylum Chordata; class Aves; order Columbiformes; family Columbidae; genus Patagioenas; species Patagioenas fasciata. The sequence goes on along the minus strand of NC_092560.1, from coordinate 47,313,323 downwards.
TGTAATTGTAACAGAATAATGGCAGGGATGTGAATAGTGTCTACTAGAACATTGGTTCAAATTAAAATCATGTAATAGATTTCGTTCTTTAAGTCCTGTATGAGAAAACCACTAATACATGGAGATCTGTTAGTGTTCTAGTGCTGAAATTGTGGTGGCTTATACATCATGGTTACTAAGCAAGAGTGAAAGGTGCCATTTATGGTTCATGCGGTTGTCGCTCTGTGTTTTTTGTGGGAACTACCAAATAGTGTAGCTAGAATGGAATGCAAGTGTGCTCCCTGTAACTTTGGAGAGCTGGTGTAGCATGATATAATGGTGATTCAGGATCAAGGCGGGGGTCGAACACAGTGATTACCTCTTTGTCCTGTCTGGAGGTTGTCTTTGTAGCCTGCAGTACACTTCAGGAGCTAACCCTGGGGTTTCAGATGGACATTCAGAGCTGAAGAACCACTGTCAATAATATTGATATTAACTGCTTAAAAAAAAACAGTGTATCTTCCACCTAGTTAGGAATATTGGACTAGAAATACAATTCAAAAGGTTTTTTCCTGTCAATAAGAGATGGAGTTGTTTATTTTGATCATGTCACATCTGAATAATTCTGCTATTGTATAACTTTGTTTCCAAATTACCTTAGCTCATCTGAAAATACCACATATCTGCCCCTACAAGTTTAGTGTTCCTGCCTTTGTCTACATTGTGTCCACATTGAATTCCTTTTTTTAGTTCTAAAGTGTTACTCTGTCATTACAGCAAATGAATTAAGGAATGGTGGGGATCTGCCTTTATCCCAAATCCAGTTCCGGTGGCTTCTTATAGTTATTTCACTGTGTGTGTGCATTCTGGCTTTCTCCTGAAGTATATTCTAGAATATTTTGTGCAGTATAACCTCTTGGGGTGCTCGCTGCTGCCCTTTCTCCCCTACTTCTACCACCTTCTCAACCTCAAGTGCAGTGTGGTGAACAAACCAGGGAGAAAAATTTTCTGTCACAGGAGGGAAGAAGTGTAGATGTACTGTTCCCAACTTTCCCAAGGCCTTTAAAAACATATTAAAGAACTCCAGAATTAGGAAACACATTTAAAGGACAGAAGCAACAGAAAATAAACAAGATGAAGTGTGAGGTAATGAGTAAATAGTACAACTTCAATTAATTCAAAAATTTATCTGCTTAGAATTGCTTTTGTGAAGCTAATACTAATCATTTTAGTTTCAGAAAACTGTAACTTAGGGTTTCTCCTCTCCATGAGACAGCTTTCTTAGTCCAAAGCTTTCAGCAGTGTTCTATCAACATACATGTCTTTAATACTAATTGTATTGTCATGCGCAGGAAGATTTAAAGGGTGAAGGAGAGATGAAAGTACTATATTAAATAATATATTCACAGTGGAAGATCTTAGAACAAAGGTGTGTTTCAGAAAGCATTTTTACTGAGGTTTCTAAACTTTTTCTGAATACATCTCTTTTGTCATTTTGCTTAAAGCTTACAGCAGTTCTTTCTGTATTGAAAATAACTGTCTCATGTTTTGCTTCTGCTCTGCAGCAAAAGTTGTTATGGTACAGTTTGCATTAAGCTGTGCATGTGTCTTTAATTAAACATATCACATATAATAAGGCAGTATGTAAAGGAGAGATTACAGAAAGTAAAATAACTTTCCAGGCTATCACGTTATAAACATTAGACAGATATGGAAAGTACTAGAAGTGGAAAAATTACTAGTATAAACTCATAAAAGACAATTTCTTCAACAAACTGTGTTTTTCAAAGTATCATGTGCATTTAGCTTTTTAATCAGTTCTTCAAAAATGACACTGTATTAATTTATAACATTGAAGGTGAACACTTCAACTGTCAGCGATTATTTGGCAACACAAATGAGCATCTCTGAAGAATTCTTTTACATTTCACTTTACAGTACTCTCAGGAAGATCAGACAGGCATAGCCAGGAAAACATTTAAAATAATGTTGGGAAGAATTATGCAGCTGTTAAGCCAAGCTGTTATTCTTCTATGAAAAGTGATACTGCTTCTATTAATGTTCTGCAACATACTTTATGTGAAGTTCAGAAATAACAATGTAATATTCTTTACAGAGTTTCAGCAATGCTTAAAATGACTGTACGCTTAGGATGTGTGATGTGTTTGTAATTGCATCCTATCGTTAGTGGCAAAATTGACAGGTCAAAAATTAGGAAAATGTGGTTTAAGGTTGTTTGTGTAATCTTAGCCTTCTTGATATGTCTACTATGACACATTGTTTAATTTAATCAATCATATTTTCCATTTCTTACTGCAGAACTTAATTTTATTTAAGCACAAAATGGAAGTTATTTATATTGGTGGGAATTTAGATAATATTTTCTTTTTAATTATTCTTTGAATTGTGACCACTGGTCATATTTTAGTGTTTGCTCCCCAGTTCATAGGCTGTTCTGAAGACAGAACTTCTTCTGTTCACTCACAAATGTCAGTGCCTCACAAATATTAACCAGCTAATTAAAAAAAAAAATGCTGTTTTGTTTAGGAGTAAGTGGGGAGAGGGTTAAGTGTAAAGGATCCAGCAGTTTGGGTAACCAGGTTGGGAACAACCATGACAATGAAGTTTCAGCTTCTGTAGCAGGTTGGAGAAGAGAGTGTGAAAAATCTGCTGCTGAAGAATGAGGATGAAGTTTTTTTAAGCAGAGAATTGGATTTTTTGTGATATTAATGATTTATTATTTTAAAGGGGGAGGACAGTGTAAAGCAAACAAAAGCTAGATATGTCCCAATTTATTATTATTTCAGGATAGTCTAACTTTCAGATGATCTTCAACAGAATTAGGAAACTTTATCATTGTAAATGCTACAAGAACCAAGAGTTGCATATTATTAATATGCTGCAGGCTGGGATTCTGGGGTTCATAAATAGGTCCAGGATGGGACCAAGACTTAAATTCCTTTTTTTTTTTTTTTTCTTCATGTTCATGCCAAGAGCATTTTGTGAGATCGAATGCTTCGTGAAGAGGAGGCAGTTGCTGTTATAAGAGAACTATTTTACTACTGTGTCAGTTTAGGGGAAATAGTTTAAATGTTGATTTACTGTTGTAAAGTGTTTTGGCTGAATATTACAAGGTGTTTTAAAATAGTAATAAAATCTAACTACAGTCTAACTTATTGCCAGAATGTCAAATTATGTTTTTCTATAAGAAAGCTATTTTTTTTTTTTTTTTTAAGTAATAGGTAGTCTATGACAATGGATTGGTTGTCCTTTCCTTATTGTGTTCACCTAAGATTTTTTTTTTTTTTTTTTCCAAACAGCAGAGTATCAGTAATTCAGGTGAATTGTATTTGATACATAACTCAAAAGATTTTAAATACTTGTTTTTCTCAAAATCCTAAGAACCAAGATTTCTCTTCTCCTCCTGTTTTCATTCTTGACAAAAACCACTGTAATTTTATAGGGAGAGAGAAGTATGTCCCAGAAATGGGTTGCCACCATTTTGGATAGCTTAAAATAGCTTTAAACATTCAGTTTTATAAGCACAGCTATGATAGGAAAGAGATGTTTCCTCTTTAGAAGCATTGCAGAGTGAGTGGACTTCAGAGAGCGTGTATTACAGTTCTTGAGTTCTTCCCTCCAACTGTTTTTGGCAGTGAGGTTCCACATCAGCCTAAATGGATTTTATGTTTATGGTTCCAAAATAATGCATGAGATAGAAAATGTCTCTTAACTTCATATGCATAAGAAAGACAGGATGACATGGTTCAGAACAAACACTCAAATGTTAATAGGAGCTTCCAGAAATACAAGATATTTGACAAAAGGTATAGTTGAAGATAGGGTGATGGTAAACTGATGATAATGTTTGATAATAAAGTAAAAGTGCGTGACAGGTGTTACTGAACTACATGCTTAGAATTACCTATGACAAGAGGTATAATGTTCAATATTAGCATGCTCACAAATCTTTGCTGTAATTATTCAAAAGTATGTATTTCCTCTATTAGAGCTTTATTTTGCCATAGACATAACTCTTCAAACCCTCTTGTCATCTGCTAGGGTTTGAGCAAACAAGTTTTGACACAAATCAGAAAACCATGACAGTTGAGTTACAAGCTGTCAAAGGTTCTAGATCAGTTGTATAGTTTATTGCCTTAAACTCTGCTAAACAGATAAATATCAGGAAAACCCCTGAAATTAATCATTATGAATACTGCAGAAATGTAGGTGATTTAAGAATAGTAGATATTGAGGCTCTTAAGGTATTTCAGAGCTAGAAAGGATTTTGTAGTAATACTTTTTTATGGAAACCATGAATGCTAAATAATTCATATTTTAGGAATGTTAATTTGAATATTTTCAAAGATTGTAATAGAAACATGAGTTCAATTTTAGGGTCCAGAGGAAAGCGTGGAAACTAAAAGATCGGTAGGCCATTTTCATCTCTCAGTCTTACAAATATTGTGTGTAGTAACCAGGTCTAATGTTTGAATACACTTAATGGAAGGGGTGAGTTTGACTAACTGCCAGTGCATTGCTACTGCACTCTGCTCTTAGGGTCTAGCTGGGATGGAGTTAAGTTTCTTCCTTGGATCCCATATGGTGCTGAGCTTTGCATTTGTGGATGAACAGTATGCATAACATAGAAGTGTTTGGCTGTGACTGAACAAGTGCTTGCACAGCATCAAGGGTTTAATGTCCAACCATGTCCCTTCCAAAAGTCAATAAGCTGGGGGGTTTGATTTATTTAGGACAATTTCTAACCAAAATTCCAGCATCCCTTATTGTCTTTATTTTTTTTAAATTTTATTTTAAATTCTGAATAGGTGGTATCTAGTGCTAAGTTTTTAAATGATTTTAACATAAAGATTAATTTGATTCTTTTCCCTTAGGGAAGCATATTAAAAAATGGGAACCAGATGAAAAGTAGTTTTCACATTATAGAAAAATTGTTCAGTTGTGGGTTTGTTTTTTTTTTTTTTTTCTGCTGCAAAGAATGTGTAACCTGCATGCAAGTTTTCAAAATCTTCACTCTGAAAGACTGACAGAAAAATTCTGTGAGTTTTTCAGTATGTTAGAATCTGGCTAGGATTTTTTTTTTCAGAAACACTGAGGTGTAGTACATTGAACTTCTTGATGCCTTCCTCAGTGTTCTTCGAACTCCAACTTTCTTTTAAAAATGCTCTCTCTTCATTTGGTGCTATACAGCCATGAGAGAATGCACAAGGAAAAAATAATTCAGTGTATTTTTTGCTTTTAATAAAGTTCCGTAAATGAAGACATAGACATAATGGACATCTTGTAACTTCAATGGGAGGGAGGGCAATCAGGTCATGAAGGTAGTGGTACTTGCTAAGAGGGTTTCAGGTTGGGTCAATTTAACAAAGTGATCACCTCAGCATACACAATTTTTATATGTAAAAGTGCTAGGCCTAGGTAGGAATAATAGAGTATAGTTTCTGGTTTCTGACAACTTGACCAGGATGGTGGCACTGCTGTAATATACTGAAAGAGATAAGAAGAAATATTATATAATGATCTTGAAGTATGGTAGTCATGGAATACAACATTTATGGGAGTATTTCACACTGAGATGCAACTGAAGTGAGATTTAGAAACTCTCAGTGCTATGTGAAAATTGTTTATGGAGCGTGTAAGAGGAGATATAACCAATGCCATAGTGCTGAGTAGTCCACAGGAACTGGTACAAAATCTTGCAGTATGAACAGCTGTCAGTAAAAGTGGCCATTACATACTGTTAATCACTATAAAAAGGAAGGGCAAAAATAACCCCAAACCAACAGCAGAACCACCCTCCTGACACACACCTCTTAGTGTGCACAACTTCAAGGAAATAAGTGAAACGAAACATCGCATTGAAAGTAAAGTAAAATGCACAATAAAGAAAATTAAATCCATGTAGTCAGTGGAACATATTTAAGGAAGAAGAGGAAGCATACAATAAGAAAGACTTAAAAAATAGCAAAAAGTTAACTAGCATGTTCAAATATTGGTGAGAGAAATCATTTGTGGCAAGAATGCATCCATTAAAAGTTGCAGTTACAGGAAGGAGGAGTAAGGAAACAGCATCATAAGATCTGGCAGATGAAATTTAAATACGTGGTTAAGCTATAAAAAGCAATGTGAATAACAACTAGCAGAAGGAGGATACTGTTAAGGAACCTTTTGGCAGTTGACTGGGATGCGGGAACATCGTTGGAGAGGTTGTAGGGCCAGCTTGTACAGATGGTGAATGAATTTCTCACAATGCTGTTCACTGTGAATGACTCTGAAGGCCAATGCCTCCCTTCATAGAGGGCTTATCAGAGATTGTGTTTGAAATTGAAATGCCTACAGAAGTGTGGAGCATGTGCACCTATGTTGACATTTGTAGTGAAATGAGCAACTTGCTGGACTAGCTGACATTCACTGCAGAGTTCTTAAGAAACTCAAGCGTGAAATATCTGAATTACTATTGGACATGTATAACTTCTTGCTTAGGGGCTGCCTGATCGCCTGAGGACTACAGGGTGACAAATGCAACATTAGGTATTTTGCTTGTTTGTTATTATTATTTTAACATTTCTGTTCATGACCTAGGGAATTATACATGACAGTAGGCCATGCAAGTATATTGGACAAAGTATCTGAAATGGTAGTAGAAAGGGGAATTTATGGATACTTGAATAAGATCCATTTGGGAAGAGTGTTTAAAAAGGAGAATAATTTTGAAAGGATTAAAAATCAGAGAAAAAAAATATTTTGGTTGATATAGCCCTTTTGGAGTTCCCAAAAGATTTTCTTATAGCCACCCATTAGAAGCTATTCAAGAGACTAATCATTAGTAGAATAAGAAGGAATATTGTTGACTGACTAAAGAGCACTTTAAAACATAGGAAATAGAAAGGTAGGGGTAATGAATTGTCAGTGAAGTTTAAAAACTGAAGTTACACAAATTATTGAGCTTTGTATAACATTTAAAATGTTGATTTTTAAGCAATAATTATTTAATTTTTTTGCTATCATCCTCATTAAGTAGAATGTAGAAGCCCTAATAGTTGGAATTTATTTTATTAAAGAGACCAGAAATTCATCTGTCTGTTTTGTATGAAATTAAATATGTTGATTTATTCTCATATTTATCTAAAGAGGAATAGCATTACACTACTGTTGTGTAAACAAGGAAGTAATTTTTATGCCTTTGTTTTACAAGGCTAATTATGTGTGGAAGAGTAAGTTGTTTATTGGTGATATTGCTCTTTAGTATGCTGTTGTATATTTAATGTTAGTTTCATTAAATGCTTTTTAAGTTTATTTCGTTTTGTGTGAAGATATCACGTTAAGGCATACTGGCAAATAATTTAGTCAATTTTATTTTATTCAATACAATAACTTAGCATATATTTATAGAGAATAGATGTTACCTAATGAAGAAAGTTTAATGGGGGCAATTACTTAGAAGTTGTGAATAAAAAATGTTTCTTTAAGTCTTTAATAACTTCAACTTCTGCATGTCAGCTTTTTTGCCTGAATTTTTCTGATGTCTCTCTTCCATTTTCTCTTTTTATTTTAGAGAAAATGGAGCAAAGTGGACATATGGTAATACACATGAAGAGATTTTATTTAAATTATAGCAAAGTGTTGAATAATACATTATTTATTATGAAATAATTAAAAAGACAGGTGTTTTATTTGCTCAAATATATGCTGACTTCAAAAATACACTGCAATTATTAAGGACATTTGAGAGTTGTGTGTTTTCCTCATTAGTTAATAAGCTTCTCATAGTATTAGGATCTTTACTAATAACTTTGATACTTTTTCAGTTTAGGGAAATATGCAACAACACTGTAGCATCAGCTACTCAGGTACTTTGTTGTTGGAAGATCATACAATGGTTTGGGTTGGAAGGGACCATCAAAGCCCATCTAGTCAAACTCCCCTGCAGTGAGCTGGGACATCTTCAACCAGCTCAGGTTGGTCAGAGCCCCGTCCAGCCTGGCCTTGAATGTCTCCAGGGATGGGGCATCTACCACCTCTCTGGGAAACTTGGGCCAGTGTTTCATCACTCTCACTGTAAAAAAAACGTCTAGCCTGAATCTCCTGTCCTTTAGTTTAAAACCACTGCCCCTTATTACCCCGTATCCTATCGTAACAGGCCCTGCGAAAAAGGAAAAGGTCTGTTCTGAAATTTCTTGTTCCATTTAAGTGTTAAAAGGCTACAGCTGGGGAAGCAGGAAGCAATGCACCAAAAAAAAAAAATTCTTAGTGATTATTGTATTTTTCACATATGAGAAGTTTGTGTTCAAAATATGAATATGTACGAAAGTTAGTACATAATACAAGTGCATGTTTTGTGTGAAAAACATTTTGTTTCTCAGAAACAATCTAGCTCTTGAGAAGAGGCTCTAAATCAAGTTTTCTGCATTCAGAAGCTCTTTGGAAGACTGTGATGCACTCTTCTGTTGCCTAAGAAAATTACCTAAGAGTGGACTTTTTGGAAGAAAATCACTGTAGGCTTGTCACGTAAACTCTTCCAGTGATTTCAAGAACAAGGGAAAGAAATTGTGCTTTTTTCAAAAGAAAGGCTTGGATGGAATTTCTAGTTCTTTGCTGTTGGTTAATGATGGGGGAAGCTAGTTCAGTCCTTCCCTGAGGCTTTATGCTGTCTTTTGGTTTAAGTTTTGCAAGTAAGAAGAGAGGTCTGTGTCCTTCCGCCTTGTATCTGCAGCAGTGAAAGGCGATATGATTGATTTGTTTACAACGGTATGTCTTTCTGAAATGGAAGGTTTCTTATATTTTTGTCAAAAGCATCTATTTGAGTATCTATTCAAATCTAATTACAGGAGGGGAATAGTGTCACTTCAAAATTATCACTGATGTTGATCAGTCCCAGTAATCAGAAAATTATTGTCAGGTTTCTGAGAGATCTGGTTACCGTTCTAGCAGGCACAGTACAATGTGGTCCTATGTAGATATTGTCAGTGCAGTACTAGTTCTTTAACTATTTGTGCCTTGGAGTTTAATATTTTTAGCCATACTAGTTATCTGCAAGCACTTGAGAGATGTAAATGTAGAGGGAAAGAATGGTTTCAGTTGCTACAAAGAAAGACAACTAGGACAAGATGCTCAAAAGGTAGGTGACTTGATCTTCAAAGCCATTGAGCAAACAAGCAATGTTGTATTGATAGTAAATGTGTTTTTACTCTGTGTGCTGGTTTGACTGAAAATGACTTAATTTTCTTCATGCAGTTAGAAACATTTCTTTTTCATAGCTAGCATGGCCATTATTAGGACTTAGTTTGAGAACAAGAAGGTAACACTCCAGGACAGAGTCTCTCTCTCATGTTCTTTGCTCTTTTTGTCGAAGCCGGGGGAGTTCTGTTTGGGACATTTAGTTTGGCCTTTTGCCATTTTACAGAGGCCTCTGGGCCTTTCTACCTTTTTTTTTTCTTTTTTCTTTCTCTACGATCAGCTGTTTGGGAGCAGTTACAGTTTCCTAGGGCTGGCTGCTCAGTGTGAATGGAGTTTGTGAGCAATTACCTTGAGTATCTTATATTTTATATTCATTTCTATTTTATAAATATATTTACTAGTAGTGTATTAGTATTTTGTTATTTAATTAAACTGTTTATTTCAATCCAAGTTTATCCACTTTCAATTTGCTCCCTTATTGGGGGGTGTGTGGAGAGGTTAGGAGCAGGAGAGGGTGGTGAGCAAGTGGCTATCCTGGTTGTATTGCTAGCTCAGGTTAAACTATGACACTCCCTTATTTTTGCATAACTTAAACAGATAGAGATTTTAGATGAACTGTTTGGTTTGTTCTAGCCTGTGCTTTAAAGTCGGTATGCCTGCTAGAGTTTCTTTTTAGCACTGTTTTACATAGCATGCACAGAGACAACAAGTTCCTTGAAATTGTAATCCTATTAGAAAGAGTGGGATCCTTTGAGGAACTTGGATTTGGAAAATTAATACAAAGCAAAACGTAGTGTATGCTGGCCTGTGTGAAAATGTGTGTCTTCCTTGGCTAATGCATATATATGATGTATTTTATAATGTAGTGTATATATTATATTTTTATAGTTCAAGATGTTATGTAGTAGCACAACAGTGTTTCTTAGGATGAAGTTTTGTGTATAGTTTTATATATAGCTTTGCAATGCTTTGTATAACTTCATATACTCAGATATTCAAAATGTTATGTAGTAGCACGACAGTGTTTCTTAGGGTGAGGTTTCATGTGTAGTTTTATATATAGCTTTGCAATGCTTTGTATAACTTCATATACTCAGGTATTCAGAAGTGCTGAAGGGGCACAGGTAAGCTTTATTGAAATGTGAAGAATTATTAGCACCTTGAAAGACCGGGTGTTTTTAATATTAGGAGTTTTCATAGTTTTGCATGTGACTCCACTTTCTTCTTCTGTACTTTAGCTTCTGAAGATACGGCTTCAGCCATTAGAATAGCCTAATAGATGCATGTGAAATTGTAGTTTATAGTTCAAAATGTTAATTAATAGGATGCTGTGATTTGAACTAAGAAGTGTTAAAGCAAAGCAGTACTTCAGTGGTAAAAGCAAAAGAGTGGCATTAGAGAGGTTTGCAGTCTTTTGTGACATTTATTCAGATCAGGTCTGTCCCGTGAAGCATTTGAATCTGTGTAATGGAATAATACTGCACTTAGAGTAAAAACTGTGGAGATTAGCTAATGAAAATCAGACCTAGGTTGTATGATTTTAACATTATAAACCTATAAATATAACTTTGCTATAAAATGTTTTTGTGTATTAGAACCCAGAAGTATGTCTCAAGGTATGAGTTTGAACCTTGACTTCCTGGAGTCTGAGGTAATGAGAAGCAGTAATTTAGTAGTAGTCACTATTAAGAAGTATATATCTAGTTGCCACCTTCAGATACATCATATAATATTATTTTGCTCCTACCTAGTTGTATGTGTGTCTGGCAGCCAGCCAGGGTCAGTGTCCACAGTCTGTTTTACTTTTAACAGTTCAGTGTGCTATCCTTTGCATTGTCTGTAGCTGGTACAAATCAGTAGTTTGCATTTGGTACCTGAACCTGTCCGAACCTAAGTTCCTGTTGGAGGCTGCCCTCCTTTTGGCTCAATTTTTAGTGAATGAAGTTCATCTCCGGAGGAATTTCCGTGTTTTTTGGCAATTCTCTCAACTTTGTGAGTTGTCGAGGAAGGCTCCTTTTAGAGTATTTGGACCTGTGAACCTGGCTATGGATGAGAAAGCTTTCTGATCTTATACAGAAGATTTACTGATTTGCTTCCTGAGTACCGTATCTTGAAGTGCACTGTCAGCATGACCTGATTAGCTGGGTTCCCATATGAATTAAGATGTGCTGGTTTCAGAGACTGAAATAACACAAGCATTTTTGTCATGCCTAAAACCCAAATGAGTAAATGCCCTGAATGCTCTTTTCTGGCTCCTTTCAAAGACCTGGTTATCATTGCATCATGTGATGCACCTGATCTCAATGTTAGCAAAAAACAGGTCAGGCATACTTCAGTAGCTCAGCAGGACAGACTGTGATCAGGTGTGTCTAGAATATGTGTATTGATTACCATTTCTTTCTTAATTTTTTCACTTTCATTTTGTCTACTGGGACAACCATGGATCACCAGCACATGGTACTATTCAGGATCTGTGGTATTCTATGGCTGTTCCTGATGCTGGATATGTTTAAAGTAGATTTGGATATTATTTTCCAGTAACTTAGAAATCATGTTTTCTGCTAAAGCTGTCACAGCACCTCATAAGCAGAAAGATTAAAAATACTTGTTGTTAGAATGCAGTATTTTAGTCTTGGAAGTTATTGATCTGTAAACACTTTCAATCTATTGTGAGATCGCTGTTGGCAGACTGAGGAAAAAATTAAGAAACTGCATTTGCAAAAGTCGTCTTTATAATGACAGGCAATTTAGTTTGAGGTAACTGGAGCAGTGAAGAATGCAATCAATCATATTAGCAAGTATCTTTACAAATTTTATTAGTGTCTGACAGATGTTATACAGATCATCAAGGTCATTTCATTGTGAAGCTGAGATGTTGTTTTTGTATTCTTGCAGCAACAAGAGTGCTTTCAATAAACTGCATGTCCAGTTCCCCAGTGTTCCTGCAGTGCAGTGAAGCAATGAGACAGGAAATAAAAACAGCAGTCACTTTTTCCTATTTGTGTATGGCACATTTTTAGGCTAACAGGCTAACTTAGAGGGAAAACAGCTGTTTTAGTAACAGTGACTGCCACTATTAAATCTTCCTGTCTTTCCTGTCCCTGTTAAATGACGTTATCCCAGTAAAGCACATTCCATGGCCATTGGGTTAAATATATTTGCACAGGGCACTTACTGGATCTATGCCTTACGAGAAGATGACCAACAGACTTCGTAGCATGTGGAAAAAAAATGTGCATCCCTGAGATAAGATCTCATAAAAATACAACACCCAGCTGAAAACACAAAAAGATTCCTTAATATAGATGCAATTCTCATTTTGGTAATATTTTTCAATGTATAGCAAGGATATTGTCCTTTCCATTCAAAAAGCAAAGTCTGTTCTTACTTCACTCCCTTAAAAACATTTACCAAATAAGCTTTTGATGTTGTAACATATGCGTTTTGGGGAGATATCAAACTTAGTACTCAATGAACTATACACTTTTATTTTTGAAACAACTATTTGCCACTGGTTAGTTACTAATTTGTAATATCTATAGTCACTCTGCTGGAAAAGAGTCCTAACCTGGTGCATGTGGTTTGTGTTTGGTGTTTTTTGTTTTGTGATGGGGGTTGTTTGGTTGGTTTTGTTATGGGTTGGGTTGGGGTTTTTTTGGGGGAATTTCTCATTAAATTTCGAGGTTCCAAAAGTCTGTGAGACTTGGCTAATTATTTTAACTAGTGTAAGGAGCATAAGGAAACATATAGAAGAGACCTGTTGCATCCCAGAGTCTCATTACTTGCTACCATAGCTAATGATATGATTTAGGGCTGTTTGGAAGTAAATCTGTTTCAATGCAAAACATAGTTATATTACTTACACTATTAATACTGGAAAATTGAAATGCTGTGAAATTTGTAACTTTATTTGAATTACTAGTCTTTGTTATCAGTCTTCCCACAAAGATTTGTGGTTATTACTGTTCTTAGCTGTGGCGGTAGCAAATTCGACGAATCCAGACGCCGGCATAAGCTCTTTGATCGAACGGGCGGGCCGGGCGAGAGTAAGGAGTCTAATTCAATGTGAATTTACCATCCGTACTCTTTAATGAACTCTTAAACAACACTGAATATCAATGTCCCCGAGACCACGTTTTTCCAAGCCTTATATACTCTATACCAAAAGGCCATGCGGCAAGTGCAGGCTACAATTGGTTACACTCACAGTCACTCATCCCCCCCCACTATGGTGATTGGCTGCAGGGCACTGTTCACAGACTGTTCATGCGCAGCGGCAACGCCCCTCCTGCAGCCTGGGTCGAGGGCAGAGCAGCTTCTGTTTACTTTCCTTTTGTCTCTGGTGTCTCAGGGAAATCCTTCCGTGTAGCACAGCCGCATCAAGCCCTGGCTTGTTCACAGCACACAGCCAGAGACTCTCCACAATTCCTCCTTTTTTTTTTTCTTTTTGGACAAGCCAGGATTGATTAGCTGTGTGTTCTAATCCTTTTTTGATATGTGATAAAAAACAACTTATACATAACATATAAATAACAACAACAATCAACGTAAACAGTGCACTTTGCAATAAACCTGAGGTATTCCATTGCCGTTTAAATATCGCAATGGATTGATTAAACAAATTCCAAGAACTTTGGTTTAAAGATACTCAACTTATAACAAACGATGTGCTGGGTGTTGATAAACTTACTCAAGAGGTAGTGGTGTTTAAAGATCTACTTATATAACTATAGTACGCATACATGTCACAGCTAAATCAATGCAAAGGTTACACCTCACTCTGTGACCTCCGAGGGTTCTGCTGCAGGGAGTTGACTTGGTTGAGTTTGTTTCAACTCCGGCTTTACTGCTCGGCTTGGAACCCACAATGGACCTTGATCTGTGGAGAGACACATATACCCTCTACCATTAAAAATAACAGGTACTGGTCCCTTCCACAATCCAGTGGTGGGATCACGATATCTCACCATGAATTCCGGTAAAGTGTTTTTCCTTCCTAGTCTGATCTGATAATGATGAATGATCACAGGAGGCTCCTCATGATCTCCAGTTAGACATAAATAATTCAAGGTAAACAACACCTTTGCTAAACGCTGTTGACAATCTAACTCTTCCTGCTTCTGTTTGCTCAAATACCCTTTAATCATTTGATGTGCTCTCTCGATGATTCCTTGGCCTGTTGGGGAATGAGGTATACCTGTAACGTGTTTCACTCCCCATTTCATTAGAAAAGTTCTAACTTTCTGGCTAACATAGGCAGGGCCATTGTCTGTCTTAATCTTTTCTGGGACACCCATTACAGCAAAACAAGCTGTAAGATGTTTACATACATGTAGTGCTTTTTCTCCTGGTAAAGCAGTAGCCCATATCATTTTTGAAAAAGTATCAATTGTGACATGCACATATTTAAGTCTTCCGAATTCTGGCACATGTGTCACATCCATTTGCCATACTTCTAAGGCTTTTAAACCTCGAGGATTGACACCGATTCCTATACCTAACATCTGGCTTCCACACTGAGGACATGCCTGTACAATACTTCTTGCTTCATTTAAAGTTAAATCGAATTGTCTTTGGAGACCTCTGGCATTCTGATGAAAGCTCTCATGACTTTGTCTCGCTTGTTGGAATTTATCTGTTGGAGGCATGTGCTGTACTGAACTTACTAAACTATCTGCAATTTGATTTCCTTCACCTAGACCAAGATTCCATTGATGACTGCGGATGTGAATCACACAACAGGGTTCTTTTCTTTGATTTAAAATAGCTCTCAATTGTACAAACAATTTTCCTAATCGAGGATTATTCGATTGTCTTAACAGGGCATTTTCCATTCTGGGTATTACACCTGCTACATACAAAGAATCTGTGACAACATTTAAAGCAGATTTCAGCCAATTATTTAAGGCCCATATTACTGCCGTGAGCTCTAAAGTCTGCAATGAATCCTCTTTTGAACCTTCAATTAAATGCTGTTTCCATTGACTATTCTCTTGCCAGACACATGCTGCCTGGTGTCTTCGTTTTCCTGCATCTGTATATACTGTAAGGCCTTCAACAGGTTTTGCTTTTACTTTGCTTCTCTCTAACCACTGATTTGTTCTAAGGAATTGCCATAGTTTACCTTTTGGTTGTCGTGAATGTACCTTGCCTATAAATCCTAATAATGCATTCTGTATAGGCATCGAATGTCTCAGCCACCATTCTAAATCGGCTCCATTTATCGGAATACTGATGTCATCTGGTTCCTGACCGCTAATTTCTAGTATTCGAGATCTTCCTTTTCGAATCAATTCTCCAATTGCTTCTGGTCTCGTTTGAATACTGAATTTTGGTTGGACACTGAGAAAAATCCACTCTAATAATCGCAAATCATTTTCTGTTTTCAATCTGACAGTGGCACAAAAGGAAGAATCTGTAGCAAGATCTATGGGGAATTCCCCGTTTTTGTTTTGCCACTGGCAGATGACTGCACACGGATGTTCTAGATTGCTAATAAGGAGGGAAACTGGTCGATCAGAAAGTCTTCGGCTAGACCAATTTGTCTGTACTTTTTGTATAATATCAGAAAGACATTTGAGATGCACGGACTCTAAGCTTATTTTCTTAGCTGGATCACCTCCTTTTAGAAGTGAAGTAAGAGGTGCTATATCATTGTTAGTAATGCCTGCGCAATTTCTAATCCATTGTATGTCCCCTAACAATTTTTGGACATCATTTAATGTTTGTAAATCAGTATGTAATTCAATTTTTTGTGGACGAATCTGTGCATCACAAATGGACCAACCAAGGTATTTCCAAGGTGCAGACTTTTGAACTTTCTCTGGAGCTATGACCAACCCCTTTTCTTTGAGTTTGATTGTAATTTGGACTATGGAACTTTCTGTGAACTCAGCTTGTTGACAGAACAGAATATCATCCATATAATGATAAATAATTGTTTGCTTCCATGATGCACGAATAGGTTGAAGTGCCCATGCAACATACATTTGGCACAGTGTAGGAGAATTTTTCATACCTTGCGGTAGCACTACCCACTCATACCTTTTAGCTGGTTCCGCTTTGTTTACTGAAGGCAGTGTAAATGCAAAATGCTGTGTATCTTGCTCATGTAAAGGAATGGTAAAGAAACAATCCTTTAAATCTATAATTAGAATATGCCAATTTTCTGGTAACATTACAGGTGATGGTAATCCAGGCTGTAAAGCACCCATGGCTTGCATTTGATCATTTACCTTTCGCAAGTCATGTAATAATCGCCACTTTCCACTCTTTTTTGGTATTACAAAAATTGGGGTATTCCATGGACTAGTAGAAGGCTTGATATGGCCTGCAACTAATTGCTCTTCTACTAATTCACGTGCCTTTTGCAGTCGCTCTTCTGTTAATGGCCACTGGTCAACCCAAACTGGGCTATCTGTTAACCAGGTCAATGGAGGGTTGGGCAACTGCTTTCCAGTGACCACTAAGGAAAAGGTGAAGTAGTTAACACGGCACCAAGTTGCCCCAAGACATCACGGCCAATAAGCGCCTCAAGGCTGCTTGGCAATTCCATTACATACACCCTAAGGGTAACACATTGACCTTCAGGGAAGCTAATGGAAATGGGATCAACACTTATATTTGGAGTAGTTTGACCCCCTACTCCAGCAACAGTGGCAGAGATTGATTTTTGAAGTTTCCAATTTTGTGGCCATTTGAATTGACTAATGATGGAGACATCAGCTCCAGTATCAAGCATTGCATTTACATCTACAACAACAGTAGAATCAGATTGAAATAGTTGCACACGTAACATGGGACGCTGAGTCATTGATGAGGTGAAGCAAACTGCAGGACCTGTCGATCCAAATCCTTTATCACGCCTTTCTGTTGAGGATGCTGGAGGGACTCCTGGAAGCATTGGTAGGCAGTTTTCCAGTGCTACTACCTGAGCTATTCTACTCCCAGAAGGAATAAAAATTGGCGGATGCAGAGTGTAGGCCAGGATTTGAACAGTTCCTGTGAAATCTGCATCAATTATACCTGGTATTACTATAAGACCTTTGATACTAGCAGAAGAACGGCCAATCAATAGGCCTCCAATGAGACTATCTTGTCGAAATAAAGGTCCTTTAGCATTAGTTGGTATTCTATGAATTGCAGTATTGGTCAATGTTATATCTACTGCTGTCTCCACATCAACTCCGAGGCTTCCTGCGGTGCTTGGCTTGTTGAGGTGAAAGAAGCCTGGTTCACGGTTGGTCGCTGATTGTGATACAAGTTCGGAGATGTTCTTTGTGTCTGGTAGCTGCTGAACGTATACCACAGCTTGTGGTTGTTTGTTTTGCTTGCTGCAAAATTTTCCAATCGTGTGGTTCCCATACCGCTGTCTGAGTGTTCATATTTTGAATTACTGGTAGGGCTAATTTTGCTGGAGACCAATCACCTTCTAGAATGGCATCTTTGATGACCCCTGACCATCTGCTACGTCGGGGCTGTGGCTGGTCAGTAGAATCTATAGGCACCTTTGATTGCATTGTTTGTGAAGGGCAAGCTGGTTTTTGAAACTCAATTTGTTCCTTATTTTTCTCTACATTTGTCACTCTTAAGTTGTTCAAGCTTGTTGGTAATGACTTGCAGTAACTGCTCTACTGCTTGGGGTGAGCCCAATGATGTAGGAGGAGGCTCACAAAAAACTTCCGCGGGTGCTTGCGGAGGCAAAGTTTGAGGCGGCCCCGGCCCCGGCGGCTGCGCCGCGGCCGGTCCGGGCCGGGCCCCCACGTTTTTCTCGGAGGGAGGTGGGGCGTCCGGCTCGGGGCAGGGCAGAGGCGGAGCGGTAGGAGGAGGGCGGCACTCAGGGCCTCCCACATCCGGACAGTCGACTAGTTGCACTTCCGCCTTCTTGGCACATTGCCCCAGAGACTCGGAGGGGGAAACTTCCGGTTCTTTGTTTACGAGCCGCGCAGTTTCTAATCCGCGTTGCAGATCGGATTGTGAAAGTATTGGCTGAGCCGGGACCCCGCGACCACCCCGAACGGCAGGCAGACCCCACAGAGTAGCCCACAGGCCCCTCTTTTCTTTTGGACAAGTTTTATCAGTCCAGGTTTGTTCTTGGACAAGCGCCTCCGCGGCTCTTAGGGCGGCACGTTGTTCCGATTTCATAACTTCTAATGATTCTAATACGGTTTTCCACAATTCTCTCACAGATTTAATTTCTTTCTCTTCTTCCCCTCTGATAGTTTTGTCCCACATAGTGTCCCCCACTGATCTCCATTCCGTTGGGGAAAACAAAAGTGGAACTTCTCCAAAGTGTCCCCACTTCTGAGCTAAAAAATCAATGTGATTAGCTTTTCCTGTGACGATTCAATACCTCTCTTAGAGAGAATAGTCGTCAGCAGTGCCGCGGCTGTTTCAATATCCATTATCTTATCAGCGCGGTCTTAACGTAGGATGCGAGTGGCCAGCTCGACTGGTGCCCGTCTTTTGATACCGGACTAAGCACACTATCCCACACCCCGGCTTGGCTCCGTTTTTATGAACGCTGCTCACCGCAGTAATTTCGATCCGGAGCGATATGCTTTGCTAACGATCCATCCTTCTGCTGCCATATGTAGATCCGAAGCGTTATGCTCTGCTAACGAACCATCCTCTGCTACCAAATGTGGCGGTAGCAAATTCGACGAATCCAGACGCCGGCATAAGCTCTTTGATCGAACGGGCGGGCCGGGCGAGAGTAAGGAGTCTAATTCAATGTGAATTTACCATCCGTACTCTTTAATGAACTCTTAAACAACACTGAATATCAATGTCCCCGAGACCACGTTTTTCCAAGCCTTATATACTCTATACCAAAAGGCCATGCGGCAAGTGCAGGCTACAATTGGTTACACTCACAGTCACTCATCCCCCCCCACTATGGTGATTGGCTGCAGGGCACTGTTCACAGACTGTTCATGCGCAGCGGCAACGCCCCTCCTGCAGCCTGGGTCGAGGGCAGACCAGCTTCTGTTTACTTTCCTTTTGTCTCTGGTGTCTCAGGGAAATCCTTCCGTGTAGCACAGCCGCATCAAGCCCTGGCTTGTTCACAGCACACAGCCAGAGACTCTCCACACTTAGCTAAGATATTTTTTCCTATGTTCTCACCTCCTGGTGTGTATCTCAGTTGAGAAGTCACATCCGAGCTTTATCTTTGATAAACTGTGCTCTCTTGAAGTGTCTCATGCCATTCCATGATTTTGGTACCTCTTTTCTATGTTTGTCTGGTCTGAATATGAGTGAACAGAACTGTAAAGAACTTCTACATACTTTTACTGAATAAATGGCAGAATTTTGTTCATTCTCTCTTCTAGGAAAACCTTGCCTGATGCATTTTAGGGCAGTTTGTCTTTTTCATGGCTGAATCTAATTGGTGCTTGTACTAATCTGTAACCAGGCAGAATAGGAAGTGTTTTCTCCTCTGGTATGTTTCCAGCTGGTAAGATCTGACTCTGAAACACAAGTTCTAGTGATTTTTATTTATTTATTTATTTATTTTTAACATAGAACTTCTTCAATTTCAGCCTGTTTGCTTTGCTCCAGTCTTCAAACTCATCCAGCCCTTCATGAACAGGCTCATCTCATCTGTGTTGATTATATGTCCAACTTCACAAGTAAAGTTCATTGCATTATATTTTTTGGAAATTGCATATTTTTCTTAGTAACACTATTTAATACCTATTTCAAGACTGTTCAACCCACCCACATCAATTTTTCTCCTTTCAGTCCAGTTCATTGCTATCTCCGTTTTAGCCACTTCATATCATGTCTTACAATTCTTATACTGATTTCTACCTTCCTTTGTCTAATAACTTATTTTGTGATATTATGTGAAGGGCCAACATAATATCATAAAGGCCAACATAAATTGTTGTTGCTCCATTTTCATCCAAGAAAACTCCCCCGAAGAGTTGTAAAAAACATAGATGCTAAGTTGTCCATAGCCTTCTTTAGGTAATTGTGTGATTTAGATTTTTCATTTACCTCTGCATCCTTTTTCTTTCCTTAAAGTTTATTCTGGTAATTGCTTGAATAATTTATCCTAAGGAGGTCAGAAGGAAGAGGAATTGAGTTAATGAGTTTGCCAAGCCAGACACTGCAAGTGTCTGCAAGTCTCTTCAAGTCTCATGTCAAGGTAATGAGACTAAGACAGCTTATTGTCCAACTATCTAAGGATAAAGGAACAATGTAGGAAATTATTTTTATGATTGTTCAGCTGGCCATTCCTTTTTTTTTTTTTGAAGAATGAGCTTGCCAAGGACAACCTGAAGAAGCCTGAGCCCTCATTTGTATTCTGCTGGTTCTGCAGATGTAAGAGGATTGGAGAGTGAAGTTGGGATGGAGAAAGACAAGAAAGAAAAATAAATTTCTAACACCTTTCCAGATATTACATTTGAGAATTGAAATAAAATAATTGGTCTGTGTAAAGGAATTTTATTTCCCTAAATTTCCTGCAGCACACACTTCAGGCATGGTTTCCAGAAATTCCTCAAAAATAAATAAATTATTAGCAAGTACAGTGTCAAGCAGCTTGCACTGGATGCCTCCTTGAAGAGAGACCACCAACAGAAATAAGTTTGGGCAATTATACCCCCAAACCTCATGTGTTCTCTGGACCAGCTGCAAAATTAGATTCTGGGATCTCCCTGTTCTTTATTTGATCTTTTCATTTTTGTCAGGCAGGCTGTCAATTCAAGTTATGATCTTCAGTCACTGTTTTGCTACCACAGCTGGAGAAAATAAGTTCTTTATAATAGCCAAAACATTACTCTGTGAGATGCCATTTTGTTTCTTTACTTATCTCCAAGGATGCAGCTCCCCTTATCTTGCAGATTGAAGATTCTGTGATCTTTTTCACTTAATGAAGCAGAAAGTTCAAAGGTTCACAGCTTGCAGAAGTTATGCTAAGAACGCTTACTTACACTGCGTGCATTCTGTATAAGCAGCTTCTAAACAAGTTCTACAAGAAGAGGTATACCCAATAATTCAATAAACTAAGGCAGTCTATTCCCTAACATTGTTTATACTTAACAGTGGAGAGAACTTCCTTCTTGCTGTCTGTATCTCTCTTGCTTCACCCCTCCATTCCACTCTGCCCAAAAAATTGCTGATGCAGTACAACTGGAAGTCATTAAACAGTGTGCTTGGGCACTACTGATGATTATTTGAGAGATGACCTAATTGATTGCCTTTCTTGAAGGTGGAGATGTTGAAGATGGATTGATTATGCAAAGCATTTGATATTGTACTGTTTGCTGTTTTCACAAAATTGCAGCTGGTTTTGAAGGAATTCATCAAAAGAGTTAGGAGGCTGGCAATAGTTTTTGTGTTTTTCAGTAACATAACATCTCATCTTCCCTTATCAATTTTTATAGATTGTTTTATAGCTCTAGCATAAAAAATTACTTTTCTGCTTGTAATTGTCATATTTACCAGTAGGGAAGGGTGGAGCTAAGGTGTAGGGTGTTATATTGGCAAAGATTGGGAAAATAATGAAAAAAAGCATGATTTCTTTCAAAAAATCTTGTTGACTAGCTTGACTAGAAAAAAATACTTGATATATCTGTCACTGTATGTGTCTGTTCAGAATGGGGTTTATTTGTTTGAAGGTGTGTCAGTTTTGTGGTGGTTTTGCATTTGTTCTTATTTTTTTTTTTTTTAATATTTTTAATTATTTTTTTTAACCTTGAACTTTCTTGAACCAAAATAAGAATTTCTGATAATACTGTGTGCTTGGTTTGGCTAGGATAGAGTTAAATTTCTTCATAGTAGCTTGTATGGAGCTATGTTTTGGATTATTCTGCTGAACATGGTGTTGATAGCACAGGGATCTTTAGTTCTTGCTGAGCAGGGCTTGAACGGAGCCAAACCTTTTCTACTTCTCACGTGACCCCACCAGCAAGGAGTCTGGGGATGCACAAGAAATTGGGAGGGGACACAGATGGGACAGGTGACCCCAACTGACCAAAAGGATATTCCGTTCCATATGGTATCATGCTTGGCAGTAACACTGGGGGGAAAGGAAGTTGGCCAGGTTGCCATTGCTTGGGCGTGTCGGTCAGTCGGTCACGAGCAATTGTTTTGGGTTTTTTTTTCATAATTTGTTTTATTGGTTTGGGTTTGTTTCTGTATTTATTGATTTTTGTTTGCTTGTTAGTTTTCTTTTTTAAATATTAAACTGTCTTAAACTGTCTTTAATCAACCCACAAATTTTCTCACTTCTCCTATTCACATTGCATCCCGCATCGCACTGAATTGAGTGAGTGGCTGTCGTTAGCTGTGTACCAGGATTAAACCAAGACATACTGAATTAGTGATTTAAGTAAAGTTGAATGACCTTCAGTTTTGGGGTTTTTAAATTTTTTTCTGCTTGCTTGATTTTTTTTTTCTTCTCTTTTTAAAACTGAATTGCTGAACTTCAGCACCCCCTTGTGCTGGACCTGCCATTATCACACAGCACACGGGGGGGCTTCACACAAGCCTGCCAGCTTGTGAATCCATGTGATGACAGGTTCTCCCGTTTCAGCCTCTGCATGAAGGTCTGCTTATTTAGGATTGTAGCCTGCTTCCAAGCATAACTAATAGAGCAGTCCCGCTTGCATTTCTCATCAGCAACATGCTGTTCTTGAATGCATATGTGCAGTGATTGAAGTAATGTGGACATGTCTTTTGCGTGGCTTTAGACAACACGTAAAGTTAAAGAATCAAATCTAACTCATGTTCACGTTCACATCTTATCACCTGCTTGCTTCTAATACCTTTTGTAATGTCTCTGCCATAATTTTCTGGGCCTGTTTCATGTTCTGCCTTGACATAGCGACAGAGAGAAACATCCCTAATTTCTAATTTCTGTACCCGTGTGTTTCTCTTGATGCTGTAGATTCCTACTCTTCCACTTTCTGCTGTGCCAGGAAGGGCCCTTATGAGATGATTCGTCTTCCTATTTTAGCTTTTGGCCTTGGAAATGTAAAATTGTTTCATCCAGAAGACAAAAAGGCAAATGACTATCATTAATATGTTGAAGTGCCTCCCTGACTGTATTTTATTTGTGCTTACTCTGTGTGCATGCAGACAACCTCTTCAGACTTTGATACATGAACATTAGCGATGTAAATTATATGGAACAGGTAGACTACTGTACATATGATTTTCTTACCAAAGAACACTTTTTTGCCCATTTTTCAGAAAGGAAAAAAATCAAGACTGCTCTATCATGAGAACAAATAAAGCAAAACAAAAAATCCACCTATTTTTGTGTTTTGACGAACTACTTGATGCAAAGGTCTGTTTAAAACAAAAAACAAACAAATCCCAAACCAACCCAAACAAACAAAACCACAGACAAACAAAAACACCACAAAAAGCAAAACAAAAAAGCCCACCCTCAAAGAAACAAATCTGTTGTGAAGAGTTTGGGTAGATTATCTGTTACCAGCTATAAGCACCTTTCCTTTAATACTTTTTGGATGTTATTAATTTTCCTTGCTGTTGTGATTATGACAAAGAAGAAGGTTGTTTGTTGTTTTGTTTTGTTTTGCTTGGGGATTTTTTGGAAGTTTTTAATGCAAACATTAAAAAAATACAGCTCATTTTCTATTTTAATATTTTCAATTTTTTCTTACAAGGTATAGTAGTGTATATTTGTGGCTGAAGAAATAAAGATGTATAAGGAATAAAGCATGTAGTGTGCAGAACTTCCACTTAAGAGTTTTCTTTTCTGGGCTAGAGGTGATTGTTAGCTGAAAATCTGTAAATTAGATTTCTACTGAAGTATATTCTGGAGTGTATGTATGTATCCTATGTGACAGTAATTTTAATTTTAACTTTTTTGAAGCAAACTGTGTTGCTTGGGTCTAAATCCTTGTGTATGTGCATATTAAAGCTCTATTTCTACTGTGTTAATTTTTTTTTATTGTTGCTATGTTTGGAGGTGGCTCCTAACAGTTGCTGCTGATATCAAACTGTGATTGTAATGAAGTAGTCAATCACAGTAGTGAATGCTGAAGATTACCATTTTAATGACTAATTTTCCTGCAGGTTTTCATTGTAGGACAGTACCATTCATGTAATAACTCTCACAGGGTGTAGCATGTTTACTTCTTACTATAAAATTTCCTGAAGGAACTCTCTACCAATTTGTAAATGTAGGGATAAGACTCTAAAGCTCCTGTTAAGGGAATCGTGATGTCCAGCATGTTATGCTAGCATCTTTGCTGAGCAGACCATATGTCTGCTGGCTGTGGTGGTAAGTAGATCACAAAGCATGAAAACAAACATATTTCATACAAGTGGAAAACTTCAAGATGTTAAATCACATCCTCTTTCTGGTAGTCTTTCCATGCAAATTAAATTACTTGTGCAGTTCACTGAGGAAGAAATTACAAAGGAATAATCTCTTTCTATTGCTTATAATTATGAAGTGTTTCCTTTTAATTGTAGTTCTGTCGTGTGAAGATCACTTAGAAATCAAACCAAAACCATTTTGGTTTCTGTGTAGTGTCTCACTGTAACTGAAAGTGAGCTCATGCTCCATTTCCTGATTTCATCTGAACTTGTGATTGCTGTCTGTTCTGAGTACAGATGTTTTGAAAAAAATGTGTGCTTCAGTTAGGACTGGGATTCTGGCCTTATGTGTTTGTTTGTTTGTTTGTTTGTTTTTTTTAATAGGCTTAGAATGGTACGCAATATTGTAGATTTTTTTTTATTAATGAACCTTGAAGTCTTGTAGTACTCAGATTGAGCAGGATCAATAAGCATTACTACTGAATGCCTAATACCCTGTCTGTTAGCTAGTAATAAAGACATAATACCATGTCCATTAACCTGTATTAGAATAAACTTTTTTCCCCTGCACATACAATTAATCTTTTCTTCTTTCTAGAGGACTTCTTGTAGTGAGAATGTAATTTCATTTTAACACTTTAAAAAATCAGAAGAAAATCTGCAAGGCTGGTTACATTTTTTCAATTCTCTGTCCTCCCTAAGAGACGCATTAAAATAAATACAGCTAGTAACCTTGTTTGTATCTGAAATTTAAGTGGTATGGTGTGTGTTGTTTTATTATTTGTTTTAAACATAATGACATATATTGTACAATAAGTGTGTTACCAAAGAAGGCTAATAAGTCAGTTTGGTTGAACAAGGTGTAACTGTTTCAAGAAGCTCTTGTGGTATCTCAGTGAATGGGAGTGTCTATTAAATGTTTTTTATTGTTTTGTGACCTTTGCTGTAGAATGTTTTTAGATATTACATACAGAGTCCTTCAATATTTTTCAATAAAATATCTTCTCCCTTTTCTCCTTGTCGAATAAAGATATTAAAGTATAGAAGAGTAAAAACAATAATGAAATTACTTTCTTTGACCTATGAAGTTATAACCATAGTTATTCTGCTGTCTTCATGTTAACTTGTATTTATACAACATCTAGAAAATCCTCTCTTTTTATTTCTTCTTCTGTTTCCTGTGTGACATGGGTGGCCTTTCACCAGTTAAGTACCCGGTGCTTCATGTTGAAGAGCATAATTTGCAATGTAACGCTTTCTAAAATATGGTGACCATACTATTCAAATAGAATTCACATAATCAGAATTGAACAGTTCCCTGAGTGAAACTTATTTGGGTGGATTACGCAGTTTCATACCCATGACCTATACTGGAAAATTTTGGGAAACCTTGTCTTTCTGTGCTTGAAAAAGAGGAGAAGGTAATGAATCTGTAAACAGTGTATACGGAATGCCATAGAGCAGAAATTCTTGAAAGTGAGTTACAAGAAAGGTTTTGATATTTGTGCCCATTTTCAGTTTCTGCAGTAGCAATCTTTAAATACTTGCCAGTGGCAGCCTTGACTCTGTATTACAGTTGATGATATCAGCTTTGTGGTGACATACTGTATTTCCATTGTGTAGGTTTGTGTATGGCAAGTATGAGTAGATTTAACTTAAAAAAAGCAAAGATTAGTTGCATGTAAACTAATCTTCCAGCACCTCCAGCCTTGAAGTTGTGGAAAACAGATAGATGTGCCAGAGTACATAATGTTAATGGGAATGTGTTGCATAGGTGAAGTGAAAATGAAAGTTAATTTCTTTACAAAAAGATTTTAAATGAGAATAAGATCTGTTCTGTGATGGTGAACAATAAAACTGTTGAGTAAACTGGGTTTTTGAATTGTTTTTCTACTCAAGATACAGAATAGGAAATATACTTGTATAGCTATGGGGCATTAAAAGGGGAGATAATGCAAAGTCATCCTCTGTTACAGAAAATATGACTATTTGATTCATACACTCCTTACACAAGGAGGAAAGATTAAGTGGCTAGATCAATAAACCATGGACCTAGTTTGCAGTTATATGGAAATATTTTTGTTCCTTTATATTCAGAATGATAGTAAATGAAAATACTTGCTATGTGTTTCTTAGCATGTGGACACGACAGTCTTTTTGTTTCAGTATTATGAATAAAAAAAGATGGTCAGGATATTTTTTTAATATATAAATTATTATGCATTCTTCTGTTTTAAAAATGTGCTGAACAACACTTAGTTTTCCTATAACCTTTTGTGAATATACAGTATTCCTAATGTGTGGTTCTCATTACGTGATTTCTAATAAAGTGGCACTATCTGTCTGCAAATAAGTATATTTTTGAGTTCTGAAATTTTAATGTTTATCGTGTTATGTATACATGCTCTTTGATGAAAGATAGAGAGGTTTGTTTTGGGAGCATTTTCTCATTCCGGAGTAAACACATTTTGATAATAAACTTTGTCTTTTGGTAGGAAGACAATAATGTATAAGCTGAAGAATTGTTTTTTGCAGTTTACAACAAATAATTAGCATGTGCTGATAGCCTTGATCAATATAAGTACATTCAAACTGTACTTCATTAAATTGGGAGTTAATGGGAATCAGAGGTAATTTATATTGAGATAATTTATATTTGCTTCCTAACCCAGACATTTAAACTAGTTTGAAGCTAGCTATTGTCTATAGTTACTTATTATTTCAAACTTAATATGTTCCAAGTGTGTTGCTTTGTTTATTATTAGTTAATTCAAAGGATAAAATAGGTCAAAATAGGAAGAGGAACTCATCTGTTCTGATGGCTGTGTAAAGAGAATAAGATATACTCTGTGCCACAGAAATGAAAGTGCTTTGTACTGTCCTTAACTGAGCTACTTAAGACTTCTGTGTAAAAACTATGTTAGATGAAGTAGGAAGAATTTGTATAGGCTTGCACTGTTATCAAGCTAAAGGAGGAACACTGTTCTTTACAGTCAGTTGTCCAGTCTTCTTAAAAATGAGGAAGAAAGTTTAAATCCAAAGAAATTCTAAAAGAATACCTGATAAAATTGTGATTCTCTTAAGTACTCAAGTGAGTATGCTGCAGAACCGTTTGGATTTTTTTTTTTTTTTTCCCAATATTTATGGTATTTGAAAGTAGTTAATGTTACTAGAATGTGGTTGACGAGGCCGGCTGGTAAATCCAACATAAAATAAAATACTTTCAACTCTTTATATTAGTCCTTACACTCTTGTCTGTCTTCTACAATTCTGCTGTGGACAGACAGTTATAGTAAGTGCTGAGCTAATGTGTAAGGATGAAGGAGAGCAATGCCATCCTCTTGACTCTTATGTGTGAGAATGAGGTAGCATACTGTTGCACAGAGTGCATTCTGATGAGGTCTGAGGTAGCCAGGGGTGCACAGGGTAGAAACTCCAGGCAGATGTCACATTCTCATCTCAAAGTGAGACACAGAGTCAGTGCTTCACAGACAGGAGTCAGCCAAGAGCATAAAGACTACTGCCAGACCCAGTTCTGTACTTTGAGATGCTGCTTCAGGCAGGTAAGGCCTCCTCTGAGTACATGCTTTAATTATTCTATGACTTGTGTGCTGTGAGTCATTGATTCTGATGGCATAGCTCCTGTTGTAAGTTCACCTAAAAATACAGTCTTGGTTTCTATTAGTATATTTCATGTTTGTATCCCAGCTTAAATGGTGAGACCCACTTCAAGAAACAGGTTTCTGAAATAAATTAACATTTGGAAGTTAAGTTGATGTTAAAAGAATGTAGGAGAGTTTTTGTTTTGTTTTCCTGGTTTGTAGAAAGTCACTTAGATCTATGGATTAACAGTCATCTCAGTTAATAATGAAACAAGTTTTACTGCCATTAGTAATCAGCAGTGTTCTATTTTATGAAAGATTGCACATTTCTTTCATGTAAACATCTTTTTATAATGAAAAGAAACCAATCAAATCTTATAAACTCAGATAGTGAGAAGACTGAAAATCTAGCCTAAACTTTACTAATATACGTTAAAAAATGGGCATCATTTCCTTTTCAGTTGGATTGTTTCCTTCAGAGATGAAGGGATAGAAATATTTGTATTTCTGTATTTTGGGTGCTCATAGAAATTGGCAGTACTTCTTAAATCTTCCCATACTGCTACAAGTTAAAGCTGACAGTTGTTGAATTTCTTTTGTGATTAAGCAAATGGTTACATTTATCCATATGTGTTACTGAATGTGAAGAAATGTATAGCTTGTCCAGTGATAGTTAGTTAAAATGAGCCTTGCCTTGCTGCTAATGCTAATGAAATGCCGCTGCTTGTTCGCTAATGAAATTTGGGTGTCCTGAAAACTTGAGCACGATGACAGATAATCTGTGCCTTATTTTTGGCAATGTTCTGTAATTGCAATAAGGAGTCATGAATTAGATGCATCTCTGCCAATAATAATAAGTACTTTGTCATGGCTTTTATGAAAAATATCATTTACATTGATGCTTGTGGAAAGCAGGCAATGTATCACTGGTATTGAGCAGGGAAAGTCTTTTCCAATTTAAGTTGGAAATAAATCTTTTAAACAAACTTCACTTTTAACCTTTTATGCGTTTTGTTTTCTAAGGGAAGAAAAGCAAAAGCAGCCCTTTTTTAGGATTTGTGTGTGTGTGTGTGCAATATATGTTTGTGCTGTATTCTCATTCAGTTTAAAATAATTTGGTTGTATATTCATGGTCAATAAAATAGTATGATCTATTTCTAATAAATTATGTTATTAAAATAAGGTTAGGGACTGATGCTGGTGAATGCCCTGGCGTATTTGGTGAAACCTTAGCATTAAATCTGTAAGTAAATACTTAGAGTATTGCAGCCATCTGTAGAAGTTTTAAAAATAAATTGAATTCATATTTTAATTCAGAGATGGTTAAATTGACACAATTTACTTGTTATTTCCTGTGCATTGGACTAGGAAGGTATATGTAATCTTAAATACTTGTAAGTTTATCTTTTAGTTTAATAGTGTAAAATTTACTAGTATTTAACTTGTAGTGTAATATGGTGATCGCTGTTTGACCCTGTGTTAAAAAGTAGTTTTGAAAGTGTTAGTCTAAAGAGAGACAATGTCATCTTTCCCTGTGTGGCAAATGCGGATCATCTGATCATAATTCTTTGCAATGACTAGCCTTTATTTCCGTCTTCACCCTTTGACAAAGTGCAATACGTTCAATAACTTTTACCTTGTGTCTTGGCAAGCTGTTGGTGGAAGGGGTAGCAATGCAAATTTTAAGCTAAGCAGGAAGAATCTATGTGAAAACACACACCTGTCATCAGTCAGTTTCTCTCAAAAGTATTTAATTCCTGAGATTTATTGGTTTTTTACATTTTTATTTAGTGGTATTTAGTGTATTTTCTGTTGATAGAACAGTGGTAGCCTGGCTGCCTTTGTTTACAGTAGATAGAGATATTTCTGTAGACAAGCAATTTCTTTTTTTTTCTTTTTTTTTTTTTTTTTGCATATATCAGGATATATGCCTTTGATCTGTGTGATGTGCCTGTATCTTCTGAAATGGATACATTTTAGGAGTTTTGGTAAATGGAAGGAAAACAAAGCTATGCCTGAATTTAACCCAAATGCACATAATGGTTGTTTATGGCATGCAACGACTTTGGGAAAAATAGAGAAGGGAAAATGCACATTGTTTGAGTGTTTGATATAAAACACAGTACTGGAGTACTTCATGCAGCATAGAATCTCTGAGTAGGTTGTATGTGTGCCTTAGTCTGTAGTATAGAACAATGCACAGGTAAGGCAAGAAAGTTTTAGGACTGAATTAGCTGATTGACCTTTTTGTAAACTGATCTCTTTTCAAACATAAAACTGAATTTTAGTAAGTCCTCTATGACCCTTCACTCCTTCCTATGCTGCCCAAAAATAAGTATGGTTAAGATTTGTGGAGTAAGTAAGTGTGAGAGAAAAGGAGATTTTCTACCATTAGTGCTGACTCCTGCGGGGGATACTTACACGTTACATTTGTGGCAGACTAACTCTCTGCTTACATGAGAGTGTATTTTTTCTTTGACAGAATAAAATTGGACGT
Source organism: Patagioenas fasciata (assembly GCF_037038585.1). Classification (NCBI taxonomy): domain Eukaryota; kingdom Metazoa; phylum Chordata; class Aves; order Columbiformes; family Columbidae; genus Patagioenas; species Patagioenas fasciata. The sequence continues at coordinate 47,282,747 of NC_092560.1, read as the reverse complement.
GAGCCGGCAATGTGTGTTTGCAGTCAAGAAGGCCAGTTGTATCTTGGGCTGCATCAGGAGTGTGGCCAGCAGGTCGAGGGAGGTGATTCTGCCCCTCTACTCCACTCTGGTGAGACCCCACCTGGAGCTCTGGAGCCCTCAGTACAGGAAAGACATGGGCCTGTTGGAGGGGGGCCAGAGTGGGACATAAAAATGATCAGAGGACTGGAACAACTCTGCTGTGAGGAAAGGCTGAGAGAGTTGGGGTTGTTCAACCTGCAGATGAGAAGGCTCCAGGGAGACCTTGTAGCAGCCTTTCAGTACTTCAGAGGGGCTTAAAAGAAAGATGAGGACAGACTTTTCACAGGGCCTGTTATGATAGGACAAGGAGTAATGGTTTTAAACTAAAAGAGGAGAGATTCTGGGTAGACACAAGGAAGAAATTTTTTACAATGAGGGTGGTGAAACACTGACCCAGGTTTTCCAGAGAGGTGGTAGATGCCCCATCCCTGGAGACATTCAAGGCCAGGCTGGACGAGGCTCTGAGCAACCTGATCCTGGTTGAAGATGTCCCTGCTCGCTGCAGGGGAGTTGGACTAGATAATCTGTGAAAGTCCCTTCCAACCCAATTTATCTTGTTGTTCTATGATCCTTCTAGGTGTCTTTCTCCTGAGGAATATTTTACATATTGTTCAAACTTTTATTTATGTATCATATGTGGAAAAAAATATGCATTAATATATACCTACATTGCAGTGCACCTGTTTAAATAAGAGAACATGGTGTTCATGCTATGTCACTTACTATTTATATTCCTATCACTTTTTCAGTCATTTCTGTTGTAGTTTCTGTAAGTCTTTACTAATTGCAAGGACTTTTAGTTGGAATTTAACTGGCTTGCATTGTTGTACCTCAAACTTTCCTTTTGAGCTACCATCATTGCTTCAGAACTCTTCCTCTTTGGTCCTTCTGTTATTGAATAGAATGTGAAATAAACTAATACTTTTAGAATCTAATTCAGAGTAGTCAAAATATTGAATTTCTGTAAAAGAACGCAGAACTGGAATGCATATATTATAGTCTGCAATACATAAAAAGAAAATGATTAAACCGTATTTCACTTATCATAGATCTTCTTAATAGGAGCGAAATCCGTGCCATTAGTTCCAGACCAGCGTCTTTCCCATTCACTATGCTTTAGTGCATGACTTATAAATCTGTCCTCATCATCCTATATTACTTTTTCAAAGCAAGAGTAACATCAAGTAAGACAGGATGAATGAAAGTCAATGAAGGTCGACTAGACAATCCAATTATTATAGATTCTTGGAAGAACGATATTGTGATCTCTGAAAGAATTGGGTGTGAATTTCTCTGTCTTTGACAAGGGTCATTTCTGTAGAGATGTGGTATATTTTGTGTGGTAATCTGTTTTTAAATTATGCTCATCTAATCTGTTTGCGCAGTGTATCTGAATGTCAGTTAGTTTTCAAAGCCACATTTATAACACACATTTCAGGTACCTGTTCCATCTCCTGAGTGGTGAAGGCCTTTGAGGAAAATGTAACACGCAGTTAGGTATAGCATTATGAAGAGAACAGTGTTAAGATTTCATAATCATTGCGTATTTGCCATTGCTAATTTTCCATGCATTTTTTAATCTGTCACTTGTCTTTCATTCATCCTGCAAAACAGGCCATCTCTTGGGACCATAAAACACATCCATACAGTAAAACAGATTACTGCTTCTGGCACCTACTTGTAGTAGAAATAGTGAGCTGGTTTGCGTGTTTTAATATAAAAGTTCAGGTATGTATATACACCATCTGTGCCAGGCACTGCAGATGATAATATAAAAGGAAGCCTAATTAAGCAGAATAGTTGTTTTCAGTCTTGGAAACTTACTTGGGCTCTAATTTAACTTTGTTGCTTCTGTTTGAGATCTGTCTGAAACTTATGTTCTTTTTCCTCCCTCATACAAATAAGTATAATACTTCTTCATAGAAACTTTTTGATTTTATTATGTTGTTGATCTACATATAAATAAGTACAGATAGGATTCAGTTACCCAATTATTCTAACTGAAGACTAAGTAGTTGTACTTGACTGCAATGCTACACATACATTTATAAATGAATTCCAAACTATCCTTCCTATCCCCCAGCCCTGCAAAAACGAGGAGAAGAAGACCTAATATAAATGTTGGTAGATATGTTGTTTACAGGTGGTTTGATCTGGTATTTCTATACATAGTGTCCTATATTCATTTTCATGTTTGTATATAGTTTCTGACAACAGTAGATAGAGTAGTCTATTGAGTTATTTGCAGATGAACAGGACAATGATATTTGTATTTGCGACCATCATTCTCTCTCCCATTTCCTCTCCTCCCCCAAGAAGATGATACCCCTCTGCCAAAGTTTATCTTTTTTTCTTCCTTTTCATGCACATACGTAGATGTGTGTACATACACAATGTTTCCTCTCAAACTCTTGAAATAAATTATAGTAGTCATAATAATTATAAAAGTATTAATAAGCAGCTTGCCAGTGTTACACAGAAACTGGTTAGACTGTATTAAGTATTTACTCATATCACCTATTCAATTATTTCCTGTATATCTTTTCTGTAGGTGACAGATCAGTCAGTGAAAGCTTTTGCTGAACATTGTCCTGAGCTGCAGTATGTTGGTTTTATGGGCTGTTCTGTTACATCGAAAGGAGTCATTCACCTCACCAATGTAAGTGTTGTAGCTACTTTTACATCGTCATTACTGTGTTTGACTATTACCACACCACAGATATCAGCCAGGATAAGTTTATACATATGATGAATAACACTGTCATGGATAGAAGTGTGACAAGATGAATGAACTTTGCATTACTTGAACAGACACATTTGGGTTTCACTGTGTAAAAACACTGCAGCAAAAATATATTCAAGGTATGATACTTTTTCTCAGAAGTAACGATGCTGCTCAGCTCAGAAGTCTTTAAAATGCCTAGTTGCACCAGATTCCCTTGCAAACAAACCAGAATTCTGTAACTGAAAGTACAAAATTCTTAATGCAGGAGATTGAGACAGACCCTTACTGCAACTGTATGTCTCCTTTGCACAGACATTTTCCACCTATCCATCTTTATAACACAGATAGTGTGACAAATACATTTTATTTCCTTTCCTTTTTCTTTTATGCAAGATGAGTGATGTGTGGAAGAACTAACTTGAGTGAACCTGCAGAAAATAATGGAAGCTTTCAATAAACTGAATTACTTAGATGACGTGGATGAACAGCATGTTAATTAAAATTCATAACTGAAAGTAAATTCAGAGGTCATCAATGAGAACAGAGGAAAAATGCATCTGGAATAGACAGACTATTATCATTTTACTTGGAAAAGACCTGTAAGAACATGGAGTCCAACCAGTAACCTAACACTGCCAAGTCCACCTCTAAACCATGTACCTAAGAACCTCATCTGTATGCCTTTTAAACACTTCCAGGGATGGTGACTCAGCCACTTCCTTGGGCAGCCTGTTCCAAAGCCTGACAATTCCTTCCATCAAGAAATTGTTCCTAATATCCAATCTAAACCTCCCCTGCTGTGACTTGAGGCCATTTCCTCTTGTCCTGTCGCTTACTACTGAGAGAAGAAACCAACACCCTCCATGCTACAACCTCCTTTCAGGTAGTTGTAGACAGCGATAAGATCTCCCCTCAGCCTCCTTTTCTCCAGGCCAAACAGCCCCAGTTCCCTCAACTGCTCCTCATCAGACTTGTGCTCCAGACCCCTCAGCACTTCTTCATCATCCTTTGCACTCTCTGCAGCACCTCATTGTCTTTCTTGCAGTGAGGGGCCCAAAATTGAACACAGTATTGAAGGTGCAGCCTCACCAGTGCCGAGTACCAGGGGACGATCGCTTCCATAGTCCTGCTGGCCGCACTATTCCTGATACAAGCCAGGATGCTGTTGGCCTTTTTGGCCACCTGGGCACACTGCTGGCTCATGGTCAGCTGGCTGTCGATCAACACCCTCAGATCCCTTTCTGCCAGGCGGCTTTCCAGCCACTCTTCCCTGAGCCTGTAGCGCTGCCTGGGGTTGTTGTGACCCAAGTGCAGGACCCAGCACTTGGCCTTTTTAAACCTCATGGAATTGGCCTCTGCCCAACGATTCAGCCTGTACACATCCCTCAAAAATAATAAAACAGTATTTCAAATGGGAAAGTTGAACTTATTATACTGGTAAAGATGACTGTAGAAATGTGTATTGAATATGATAAGTTCTGGTAAACATAAAAATGGTTATAGGGATTTTGAAGTAGCAAGTGGAAAGCATATTTAATGAAAACAGAGGGTGCTGGAAGAAAATACAGGGTTTTTTCTGCAGCGGTGCAGCCCTCTTATTGTCATGCAACACCATTCAGCATATCTGTAAAACATTTTCGTCAGTTTAGGGCAACTGAGTAGCTGAAGATACAGAAGAATTGAAAATATTTTGGAACATATGCAAAAAGAAATAACATAGAGAAATTAATTTGTATGGTAAAGATATAACACCTCAAAGGATGTAATTTGGAAAGGACTGTCTGTGTATATTGAAATCGTGTAAAAGGAGCATATATCTGTGGATGAGAGAACTAATACAATAAATTTTATGTCCTGTGAAAACTAAGGTTAGATTTAGATATGCAACATAAATATAGGAGGTACATAATTTAGAAATCTGAGATAGACAGGTTATGTAGTCCAAGGCTTTGTGGAAGTTCCCACACAGATCACTCTTCATTATTGTGGCCTAGATTTATTGAGTAATAGATGACTTACCCTTCAACCAAGTGATTTTATAATCCCATGTCTATGATAATAGTCAAAAACTTGATTTTTCTTATAATATTTATTTCTGATCTTCATGTGGTTTAATAATAATGATTAGAAATCCCAACTTACATAGGAGTGACACTGTTTTACATAGTCCTTTGAAAATATCTTTGAAAACTTTGAACTTTGAAAACTTCATCTGGTATAAGTAATTGGTGCATGTGCTTTTTGTGGGGACTGAAGACTTAGTTATTCCACTTTCCTTCCCTCAGGCTGTATATCTATGTAAGCTTTGCATCATTGCAAACACAGTGATGTGACAATACTGAAAATGACATTTTTTAAAATTCTCAGAAATAATTGAGGAACTTGTGTTTTTGTCCTTGATAAGGAAACTCATTACTTACTTAAAACATTCCTGTGAAGGTGCTAAGTATTTACCATATATGTAGTACTGACTACTTTTTATTTTATTTGTCCCACTTTTCATGATTCTGTCTTGTGCCTTCTCAAAGTTTTCTCTCTTTTTTGACGTATATTGAAAATTTTTAGGGACAGGTATCCTGGGAAGAGTATAAGGATGCTGCCTGGTTGTGTAGGGATGGGGTCAGGAAGGCCGATGCTCAGCTGGAGCTGAACTTGCAAGGGGCACAAAGAATAACAAAAAGGGCTTCTACAGGTATGTCAACCAGAAAAGTGAGGTCAAAGAAAGTGTACTCCCACTGATGGACACGACTGGCAAACTGGTAACAGTGAGCGAGGTACTTAACAAATTTTTGCCTCAGTCTTCACTGGTAACTTCTCTTCCCACACCTCTCAAGTGCATGAACTACAAGATGGGGACTCAGGGAGCAAATTCCCCCCCACTGTAAGAGAAGATCAGATTCAAGACCACCTGAGGAACCTGAGCATAAATTAGTCAATGGGACTTGATGAGATGCATTACAGAGTGCTGAGGGAATTGGCCAAGGTAGTTGCCAAGCCACTCTCCATGAGATTTGAGAAGTCGTGGCAGTCAGGTCAAGTACCTTGTGACTAGAAAAACAGAAACTCTGCACGCATTCTTAAAAAGGGTAGGAAGTAGGACCCTGTGAACTATTAATCTGTCAGCATCACCTCTGTGCCTGGGAACATTATGGAACAGATCCTTCTTGAAGCTAATGCTAAGACACATGGAGGACACGAGGGTTATTTGAGATAGGCAGCACAGCTTCACCAAGGACAGGTCCCACCTGACCAACATAGTGGCTTTCTAGAATGGAGTGACTACATCAGCAGACAAGGGAAGCACTATGGATTTAATCTGTCTGGATTTCTGTAAAGCTTTTGACATGGTCCCCCACAACATCCTTCTCTCTGCATTGGAGAGATATGGATTTGATGGGTGGACTGTTTGGTGGATGAGGAATTGACAGGATGTTTGCATCCAGACAGTAGTGGTCAACACCTCAGTGTCCAGGTGAGACAAGTAGTGTGGTTCAGGGGTCCATATTAGGACTAGTGCTATCTAATACCTTCTTCAATAACATGGACAGTGGAATCGAGTATACCCTCAGTAGGTTTGCAGGTGACACCAAACTGAGTGCTGCAATTGATAGGTATGAGGGATGGGATGCCATCCAGAGGAACCTGGACAAGCTCAAGAAGTGGACCTGTATGAATCTCATGAGCTTCAACAAGGCCAAGTGCAAGGTCGTACACCTGGGTCAGGGCAGCCACCATTATCAGTACAAGCTGGGGGATGAAGGGGTTGAGAGCAGCCCTGCGGAGAAGGACTTGAGGGTACTGGTGGATGAGAAACTGGACATGAGCCAACAATGTGCACTTGCAGCCCAGAAGGCTGATCATATCTCGAGCTGCATCAAAAGGAGTGTGGCCAGCAGGTCAAGGGAGATTATTTTGCCTCTTCCCCACTGGTGAGACCTCACCTGTCCAAATCTGGAGCCCTCAGTACATGAAAGACATGGACCTGTATTGAACAGGTCCAGAAGTGGGAGAGAAAGATGATCAGAGGGCTGGAACACCTCTCCTCTGAGGACAGGCTGAAAGAGTTGGGGTTGTTCAGCCAGAAGAAGAGAAGACCCCAGGGAGACCTTATTGCAGCCTTTCAGTACTTCAAAGGGGCCTTTAAGAAAGATGAGAACAGACTTCTTCGCAGGGCCTGATATGGTAGGAGGAGAGGAAATGCTTTTAAACTGAAAGTGAAGTGATTCAGCCTAGCTATAAGGAAGAATTTTCCTACAATGGGGGTGGTGAAACACTGGCCCAGGTTGCCCAGAGAGGTGGTAGATGCCCCATCCCTGGAGACATTCAAGGCCATGCTGGATGGCGCTCTGAGCAACCTGATACAGTTGAAGATGTCCCGGCTCATGGCAGGGTTGCTGGACTAGATGACCTTTAAAGGTCCCTTCCAACCAAGAGTATTCTATGATATGATTTCTGTAAGATTTGCTAAGTATTCTTTCACGTGAGTGACTATCTGTGCACAATAGCAAGGTACTTTTTAGATTTATTACTACTTTAGACTGAAGTATATATGCATGTATTATAGGCAAGTGGGATGATGCCATATATTGAGCGAGAAGAGAGCGTGTAAGAGATTTTCCCAGTAATGCAGAAACTGGGATATTGTATTGGAATTAAGGCTTCTTTACCGTGAAGCTATTGAGAAGTGAAATCCGGTTAATCTTGCTGCAGTGACTTTAGTAGTGTTTCCGCCTGCCTCCTGTGGCAGGAGTTACTGATTTGTAGTACAGCAGGCAATTTTAACTTAAACTCTTGAATTGCACTGAAATATCCAGCATAGGCAGATGTTCCATTTCTATAGTTTTTTGGAGGAAATAAGTTCCCAATGGGAGTTACTATTCCTCTCTGGGGAATAGTAAGGTTAACTGCTGCATCTATCTTTTCCACAATTCATCAGTTGATGACATCTCTTTTTGGTTTATCCATCCTGTATTTCTTATTGTCAGTAGTACTTCATAAGTGCTTGGTAATAATTCCAGTCCCATGTGCTTAGAGAATGTGGAATCTGTTCCGTGCGGTACATGGCTCGTGAGCGTGTCCTGCAAGGCTGTGCAGAGCTAGTACCCTTCTGTACTTCTGCTTCTGGTGTGCACAGCGAAGATAACACCACTGGTCTCTGTTCTAAAATTGCCTTGAGGCCAGAGAGTGTGTAAAAATTGAGTGGTTTATTATTATTATAGCTCCTCTCCAGTAATGTTAGCTCTCTTTAAAAATAGTGGAGCTTGAAAATTCCGAATTACAGTGCTGCTGAACTGCAGAGCTGTGTCAATAGCTAATCCTGAGGTATGGCAGTTAAAATGTTTTGTATTATAGTAAAATAAGAAACATTCAGGATTTATTTTCAATATTATTCTATTGAACGTAGTTACATTAAAAAAAATGGCTTCTTGAGCAAAACCATATCACACTAGTGTCTTTTTTTCCCTGAGTTATTATATATTAGAAAAAATGCTTCTAAGGTAAATAGTTGTTATTGGACAAGATTAAGTCACTGCATGTTAACACACGTGGAGAGAGAAAGGGAAAGAGGGGGAGTGTGTATATACAATTCACAGTTGGACCCAGTGGTTTGTTCTGATGACCTAAAATGTTTCATTTTGTTTTGTAGCTCTAGTGTGTGAAACATTGTCACAAAACATCTGAATGATGACCTTTTTTTTCTCACTTGTTATTATCTTTCCCTGAATGTTTTGTTTTTCTTGTTTTCTCTCTTTTCCCCATCCTCTCTCAAAAGTTTATTGCAGGTTATTTTTTTACTTTTCGCTTTCTTCTTCTGCTGTAAGCACAAAAATCCATGCAAAGGTGCAAGGTATCTATGCATGTTAGGTAATTGCATTAAAGACTAAGCAACTATATGGATAATTTTTATTCATTAAGTGTGAGTAAGAAACTCTATATGCTAACTAGTGGAGATTTTTTTTTTCATTTTGTATCTTTTGCCCCCAAAGTGGTGGTATTTTCTTCTCCTCTTACGGTAATTGCTTCTCTAATTGTTTCACTTTCAGTAGAATTTTAACAGCTGGCATCAGCAAATCCTGACATTTAGTCAGAGCTTTATTTGCAAGCCACTTCTTTGGCTTCCTTCTCAGAGTTCTGACTTATATGAAGAATAATTCCTTTGTAGCAGTATAACTCTGTGCTTCTACAGCATGTACTTCTGACAGACTATGTTTGGTAAAGTTTATTACAGGCGTTTTCATCTAAACTTGTGAATCCTAGGACATCTTAATAGGAAAAAGTTCTAACTTATTCTTCTAATCACAAATATATGACATCAGCTTATATCCAAAAACTTCTGGAATAATGTGATCTTTCTTTGTCTTATATTTTTTACTCAAGAGTCATATCCAATTTAATGGAGACATACCTGGGTCTGAGTTGGTGTCCAGTAAGAAGTAAATCAAAGTTCAGATTTTTAGAGCCAGTATTTTTGAGAATCTTTCACTGCAGACATTATCAGCTTGACAGATATATAATGATAATCTACACATTACAACATTGATTTTGCAACAACCTTTTCTAAACTAAGGTACTGTATGGTCCCTTTTTTTTTAGTAACTGATTTGTTTTGACATGAAGTGCTCTACTTTATGCTCTTTATGATAATATTTTAGCATACCTTCTAATCTTAAAATCATCTTGCTTTTTAACTAAGAAAATGATTATTCTTCTATGGTTAGGTCTAGGGAAAGTATTTTTTTAAGTCATTTGTATAATGAACCTTTATCTCGTAGCATATGATTTATTTAAATCTGTTTGTGTTTAATAAAATGTTTTAAATGTTAGTCTTCCAATCATAGGAAAAAAAAAATTATTAAATAAAGATTTCTAAACATAGTGATTCTGGGAGACTATTGCTGGGAATTGGCTTAATACTTTAAATGATGTGGTTGTATAGACTGTATAAGAGAACCTTGTTACATCTAGTCAAAATAAAGCTGACTGCTTTGTAGAATGAAGTCAAATTACCTGTTTCCCTCTTAGAGTTTGTTTTTGGCACTTCTAAGAATTTTATAGTAGTACCCAACTGCAGTTACTTTCAAGGAGCAATGAAGTAAATAAGGCATTGCAGAGAAGATTGATTGCACGGTTGAAAGGGTTTCAGTGTTTTGAGGGTGTATGAAACTTTCCAAAAAAAAGGAAAAAGAAGGTTCATTAGAGCTACTTAAGAGTAACTAAACACAGAGTAAACTATAACTCAGTGATAATGTAATTCAGCAGTTACTTTTAGAGTTTATAAACTGGAAATAAGTCCTGTAATGTAGGTACTATACGTGCAGTTTATATGTGTGTGCTAGTAGCTCCTCTGCAGTAGGTCTTAATGTTAGAAAGGAAGGCAACGTATTTATTTTTGTAGCGTAGCTTGTAAAAGCATGCATGCAGTAAATCAAAATGCAAATTATTATTATCAGTCACCTTGGAAGGAGTAGAAGTTTGAATACAAATATCATTCAATTTCCTATTGTGTCTTGCTGTGGTACATTACAAAACAAAGTAATCTATTGTATAAATTTGTTTCCTTGATGAACGTAAATTTCTTCTCCTCCTTCTTTCTCCTGTGTTTTTCTGAGGCATGTTTTGTGGTGAGGTGGTACTGTTTTTTGTGTGTGTGTGTGTGTTTGGTTGGTTCATTGGTTTTTTTTACAAATATTTACAGTCTCCAAAACAGACTTTCTCTGTCTTGGTGGTTTTTGGGTGATTGGTTTGTTTGTTTCTTTGTGTTTTTTGTTTGCTTGTTTGTTTGTTTGTTTGTTTTTTGTGGGTTTTTTTTGTGTGGTTTTTTTTTGGTTTTTTTTGTTATGAGCAATGCAAATTAAATCTCTGTGTTTATAACACTGGCTTTGAATGAGTATTTTGTATTTAAGCAATGGGAGCTTAATGTTCTGAAATATCTAACTTTAAGAAACGGAATTAAAGTTGTGAATGTACAGAACATTAGATCAGTCTATGGGAAAATAGTCTCTAACTATTCAATCATTTTCCACATCTTTAAACCATGTATGATTAGTGTTTCAGGAACACAGTATATCTCATAGTTCAATTACTTTAGGTCTTAAGTAAAAGTTAATGTCTGTAACTTAAAAAAATTAGTTTATAGATTCCATTGACATAATAATAGAAAGAATGTGATTTTCAGTTTTTCCAGGTTGCTATTTTTTAACTTCCTGTGATCATAGATTTGCTTTGAGGGGTTTAAAGCAGAGAGCGGTTTACTCCCTGAAGGTGCATATACACAGAGCACGTCAAGAAAATTAAGCTTGATTAGCAAAATATGTGAATTTAAAACTCATTAAGTCCATATAAGTACTTCCCTTCAGAAATAATTTGACTTTTGTTCTGGTGAGGTTTGATCTTATGTGAATTGCTTAGTGGTGGACTTGGTTTTATGTCTGGACTCAATAGTCTTACAGGTGTTTTCCAATCTACATGATTCTATAGTTCTATGATTTTTAAGGAAGCATCTCTACAAAAATTGTGGAAATGTGCAGGGAACAAAAAAAAAAGGGGGTGGGGAAGGAATAACTGGATACTCAGTGTATTTGTAGTCCCCTGTCATAACAGCTAATTATTCACAGGAGTTGATACACCCACACTGAAAAATTTCTTGTGATCCCAATGGTAATAGTTATTTTTCAATAACCTAAAGTGTATGAAATTTATCTTAAACTTGAACAGTCTCAAATCAGACATTTTTTTCCTCTCTTTTCATTTTTTTAGATTTGTATTATTCTAGTTTTCAAGTACACTGGCTTCTTGATTAGCATTGCATGTATTTTAATATTACAAGTTCTAGTAATCAAGATATAATTCTTATGAACTCTGTAACATTCAGGCACACAAATACTATGATAATTTCTGAATCTTTAAGTATATCAGCCTCCACAAAAATTCATTGAAAGCAACCAACAAAAGTATCAAACAAAAATGATTTTATCATGATTTAAAATATTTGAGATCCAAAATAGTGGGTACTTTCTTAAAAATGTCGGTATTTTTTTTTTTTATTTTAGTATCTTTTTCAAAGAATGGAAGCTCTGTGTTTCAAACTTCCTTTGTCAAAAAACATTTTGTCATCTAAGTGGTTCTTTTGCATCTGACGTTAACAGAGGAATAATTCCTTGTCAGTACGTTTTGAGAGGCAATCTCTTCACAAAACCTTTACATATTGGTTTATCAACTCTCTGCTAGTGAGACTGAGAGGAAGGGACCAACCTCCTTTTCCCTTCTCATCTCATTCATCTTACTAGACTCTCTCTGAAGTTTGGAAGCTGTTATTATATTTTCTTGTACAATTTTAACACTGAGTCAACATTCAGTAATTTCAGCAAGCTTGTGTATATATGTAGCACACAAAATTGTTTTGACTGTTCTTGCTTTCTCTTGATTATTCTAGTTTATTTTCTACTTCAGATTTTTAAGCTCTCTACTATTTGCATTGTGTATTTTATTGTCTAATTAAATAGTAATTTTTCAGTTCAAAGTTAGATTCTGTGCATGTTTAGCATTCTTTGTGGAGCTATAAAATTGAGAGTTGAAGAAAAGTGTGACTGTATGTACAAGAATGGCCCTGAAATTGATCAATAAAATCGTATTGTTGCATGAAGAAAATTGGTTTTGACTGAAAGAAAAAGGCAAAACCAAAAGCAAAAACAAAGAGAAAAACATTTTTCTTCCTGATACCCTGAGTATCTAAGGCACAGAATACCCTTTTCCTGTGGAAAAATGCTAATTAAAGGTATGCTATTTTAATCTGAAGTTCTATGCATGCACTGAAGATTCAAGCAACCCAACTCTCCAATTGTCTGCTTCAAAAGTTTAATTTTTGTTTTTATATCATACTACTTTTAGATGTGAGGGAGGATTAGAGGTAGAATATAAAACCTATATGATTTGTCTTTTTTTTTTTTTTTTTCCCCATAATACAATGATTAAGAAAGAATTCAGCATTGTAGCATTAACCCTTTACAATTACTTTTGGAGGTAAAATATAAAATAGGACATCTTTCAGTAAAGTATCCATCCCATTTTTTTAATGAAAAATTGCTGCATCTACAACAATTCTCTGACAGGTAATAAGATGTTCATACCTCTGATTTAAACAGGCAAAAAGGGGTATTCATTTCATCTGTCTTGTTCAGATTGATACAAAATCTTGTCAGAAGGTCCAGTACTCAAGAGTACTGCAACTCTTGAAAGCTCATCTGAAGTGGCAATAATGAGGTTGTATAGATCAAATTATACTTGAGGAGTTTGTATCAGTCTGAAGCAGTCTCTTCAAACTTTTCTAAGACAGTGAGGTTTTCTGGATTGAATACATAGTCCCTGATAAAAAGAAGAATTAACTACCAAGTATGTCAGGTGTCACATCGGTTCTTTAAAATGAATGAATGTGACAGTAAAAGGGGCAAGTGATGGTTCATATTCTCCTGTGTCAGTACAGGATAAAATCTACCTTGGAACCCCTATTAATTTGGTCAATAGGAATACTAGGAGTTCAGTTTAGATTTTGAGTCTACCCATGCAATGTAAAAGTCTTTTTTTCCGGGGAAGTCACAAATTCTTTCTGCTGCATTCATCTTTTCCTCAGTGAAGTAGTGTGCTGGTTTTGACTGGACTAGAGTTAGTTTTCTTGACAGTAGCTGGCATGAGGCTGTTTTGAATTTGCGCTGAACACAGTGTTGGTAGCACAGGGATATTTAGTTCTTGCTGAGCAGGGCTTGAACGGAGCCAAACCTTTTCTACTTCTCACACAGCTCTGCCAGCGAGGAAGCTGGGTTGCACAAAAAGTGGTGAGGAGACACACCCAGGACAGCTGACCCCAACTGACCAAAGGGATATTCCATACCATATGATGTAATGCTCAGCAATAAAATTAGGGGGAAGGTTGGTGGCGTGGCGACTGCTTGGGCACTGACTTGTCATCAGTTGTTTGGTGGTGAACGATTGTTTTCATTTGTATCACTTGTCTTTCTTGGGTCCTTATTTTCCTCTCTTTTCATTGTTTTCCTTTTCATGACTGTTATTAGTACATTTTAATTATTAAGCTATTCTTAACCCACGAGTTTTCTCACTTTTCTAATTCTCTTCGTGTTCTACTGGTGGAGAGAATGAATGAGTGGGTGCATGATGCTTAGTTGCTGGCTGGGGTTAAACCATGACAAGTAGATACTGTTACCTCTTACCTAATTTGGAGCTGCGTTAGTTAGACACTTTTCAAGAAACACCTGCCTCCATACATTGTTCTATCTGTGATGTAAGTTAATGTTTTTTACTCTGTAAGTAATAGTCGTGACCAAAAAGTCACCAGTGTTGTCACCTGCTCATAAGAAGAGTGTTGTCATGAAAGAAGGCATGTTTTAGTTAATAATTCTGGTTTTTTATAATGGGTAGATATTCTGCTTGTCTTTGAGGTCTTCTGGTGAATATTTGTTTACTGTCATAGAGCATATGCATTGTTGAATTGTCCCGTAAGTTTATTTCCTATGTCATAGTAATTGACCATGCTGTTGCCAACATAGTATATAGGCTGAAGTATCTAATATGGATAGCTGTATAAAGGTAAGGAAAACTCAAGTTGCTCTGTGCTTCCCTTTCTTGACAGAAGAAATACAGAAAAAAATAAAGGATTGACTGTGAGCTTTTTTTGATGCATTGTAGTAGGTCTTTTAAACTTCCTGCTGGAGCAGTATGTATAAAATGCACCGAGACAGAACTTGTAAAATCTGTCCGTTTTACCAGCGCAATGTCAATCATTATGTGCTTTTCTCCATAGCAGGCAAGTAAGATTATCTGAAGTACAATGGGATTACAACAAGCACCTCCACAGTACACCTGTGGTAGTATCCTGATAACAGGAATGTTATTGTCCTACTTCCTATAGACATACTATTGGAGTTTAACTCCAGCCAGCAAATAGGACCATGCAGCCACATGGCCACTGCAGCCCCCCTTCGAGAGGAATGGAGGAGAGATCGAAAAGGGAAAGAAACCTGAAAATGCAGCAAAGCTCATGGGTTGGGATAAGAACAATTTAATAGGGCAGCAAAGGAAGAGAAAGTAATAACAACTGTAATAATAGAAAATACAAACCAAGTGATGCACAATGCAATTGCTCGCAGCCTGTGACACCAATAGCTTGTCCATTCCCGAGCAACCAGTATTTGCTCCCTGGCCAGCTCCATTCTATGTAGTGAGCATGATATATGGTAAAGAACATCCCTTTGGCCAGCTTGTGTCAGCTCTCCTGGCTTTGCTCCCTTTCAGCTTCTTGTGCACCTGGCAGAGCATGGGAAGCTGAAAGGTCTTTGACTGCCTGACAACAACCAAGACACGGCACTATACCAGCTACTGCAAAGAAAATTAACTCTGACCCGGCTGAAACCGGGACACATACCTGGCAGTTGTTTCTCTCAGGTCAGGTCCCATAATTTTATGCTTGTTCTGCAGAATTTATGGAAGCATAGGCGGTTTATCTTCAGCTTTAGTTAGAAAAATGTTAAAAACTTCTGGAACAAACCAGCAGAACACTAGTTTCTGTAGAAGCCTACATACATACTTCTTTTTTTTTCCTTAAATACATTCACTTAATAATTAACTACTGAGGTGGACCGGTTATATGATCTCAGTTGTATGCCTTTGCTTAATCAAATCCTTAGTGACTTAAATCACTGAATAGGATTATTTTTTCCTCTCTTACAGGGAAGGTAAATTTAATTAAAGTGTCAGTAATACTTAATGCGATTATTTTTCCAGAGTATAACAGAGATGATTTCAGACAGCTTAAAAAGCAAACAGCACTTGGAGGTTATTGTTGACTAAATGATCTGTTATTTAAGGACACTGCAGAAAGCTGTAAAATTTTTCTTCTTTGAATCCATAGCTCATAAAAGTAAAAAGGTTTTGTTTACTTTTGAAGGACATTATAATGATTAACAACAGTAATAAGTCAGATTAATCAGTGCATAAATCTTAATCATGTAGTTCTGTGTCTCCAGCTTCTGTTGTTTAGAATATCCAGGTTATTACTGATGACTGTGCAGGTGACCCTACAGTATAAATACTGTATTTCCCAGAGAGTTTGTAATATTTACCTAGTCTGAAAGCCTTAGACTCTGGAGTCTTTAATAACATGCATTTGAATCTAAGCACAAATGTGCTATCTCCTCTTCCTTCCATGCCTTGTTTTCTTAAAATTGAGTAAGTTGCTATGATACCTTGGTGTCTTACACTCCTTACATTTAAAAAGAGGAAGGCCTAGGCCCCAATTGTAGATGTATCGGACCATGAGTGAAAGTTTCTTGATTTCGTGAAATGGCTGAATTCCAGTGAATATCTCTGTTTCCTTTTTGTGAAAAATAGAGTAATCTTGATTTTCTTGACTAGCTCAGACATACTATGCATGATTCCAAAAAGTTTAACAGTTTTTATAACAGTTATGCATGTGAAGAAATTTCAGATTATTTCTTTCTATCATATTTGTCTCAATAGCTAAGAAATCTTTCCAACTTGGATCTCCGTCATATCACAGAACTGGACAATGAAACGGTGATGGAAATAGTAAAGAGATGCAAAAACCTTAATTCCCTCAATCTGTGTCTGAACTGGATCATTAATGACAGGTATGATATGGCATCTAAAACCAGTATAAAGCAATTTAACTAGTTATATAGTTGAGGATAAATCCTTATAGCTTGGGGGTTGGAGGAAGTCAATAAAAGCAAACAGTGTTTTCTGAGTGTTTGGTTTTGCTTCTTTTGGGTAAATCATCTAGATACATATTTTGCAGAGTGTTTTTATACTTCTGTGGTGGAGAGAAGTCTAGTTATAACTGGATGAGAGCACCAATCTATTTCATGTAGATTTCATGAGAACATGCTGTTTACCATGTGTAATTGAAATGTACAATTGCAATTGTGACTCCAGTAAGTAGCTAGAATTTATATGCATAAAAACAGTTAAGCATATTTTTGACTGCATAAGGAAATATCAACTGCTTGTGGGTTAAGTAGTGGAATTAATGTTTGTTTAGAAAGCAACAAGTCCACCATTTTTTGGCAAATAGACTCTCCAGAATGAGACAGAAAGAATAACTGGGGTATTAACTTTTCAGCTAGAAGTTGATTGAGAGAGACCAGAATAACTCCTATCTTGCTGTATTCTGTCCTTTTGATCAAGTAATTTATTTAAACATTAAGTGCACAAAAATGATGTATAGTTATATTACAGATCAGGTGAAAAATTAAAATATTGATAATTTTTAAAGTGAAAGTTTCCTTTTAAATGAGAAAATTGAGCACAGCCACAACTTCAAGGTGCACAGGAAAGAACATTTTGAATTAATTTTAACATATTGTATTTCTTCCTCATGATTACGGATTATTTTTCCAACGTATTTTTTTCCAAGGTTTTCTGAAGTCTAAGAATGTACTAAAGTGTAAATGAGTTTATACTTTGGTGAATGTGTAATGTTCTAAAAATATGGAAATTTAAATGTGTTGAATAGGAAGTACCATAAGTACCACTGAAGTTTTACTAGAACTCCTTTTAACCTTCAAGACTGTTTTTTGGTTATGTAGGTTTAGGTCAGACCCTTAGTATAACTTTTCTGGTTTTGAAACCATAGAGTTGCTCCAGATCTTGCTGTCTGTAGGGCCTTATTTGCAAACGCAGAATAAGGCTACTGTAACAGAAAATTTTTGAATAAGTCAAGAAAAAGTACTAAGAAGAAAAATATAAATTTAAGACAGGCACGTTTCACATTTTAATTAAAGCGCTTAGAAATGGTACAACTTTCTGCATGAGTGGTTTGAGTAGAACAATCAGCTAAGTATTATCCAAACTTATGTCAAACTGTTCTTCAAATTACTTTTACTAGAATTATGAGAATAAGAAATATATATTTTAATTATATGCATATGACTCTAAAGCTATTATTGAATATAGTTAGAATTACGGGGATTAACAGGAAAAGGAAGCATTTTCCAGCAATGACAGCCTGCTGTTGTATGTAAACCTCTAAGTCATTGACTTTTGTCTCTGTAGTTCTTCCCATTTTGTGTTTGTGTCTGATCATACCTTTCAGTATTTTTTCAACCTGTGACTGATAACTAAAACTTGACCACGAATTTAACTATTTAAATTAGCTTCTAGCTGAAAGCAAAGAAAGAAAAATTTAGAAAATGGTTGCTGCCTTTTAAAAATCTTATTCATGGGTAGTCACTTGGCAATTCAAGTATTTAGCAGCAAGATGAAGCTCCCAATATTAGTCTTAACTGAATGAAGTAATTTCCCCTATTCCTTCTAAATACCGAATTAAGAATTTCTGAAACTTATGTAAAAGGAATGTGATACAACCAGTGAGCTTTGATCAATGCAGGCACCAGTTCAGCCAAGTATTCGCTTTGAGGATATTCACTTTGAGGTTATGAGTGATCCTTCAGGACTGTTCAGGTGCTTGCCTTGGATAAAAACCCCAGTTAACTTAAACTAAATGAATCAGTGTATTAATGATTTAAAGCAAGATGAGCTTTTTTTTTTTTTTTTTTTTTTAAAATGCTTTTTATTTGATGCTATTTGATGGCTCCTAGTCAGAGGGGATGTTGGAAGAGATTCTGCATTTTGATGCCTTTGAGTAAGTCTTTTATTTATCATTGTTTCCAACACATATCAGATAGTAACAGTCTAATGTTTCACCTGACTCCTGTTTTTAGGGTAGAGAGATCAATTCCACCCTGTGACCCCCTAAGCCACCACCTCCTGTTGTCAAGCCTGCTTGCTTGTGAGATCCAGCTACCCAGGGCTTGTATTCTAGATTTTTTTCAGACTTAAGAAGATACTTTTTTGTCCTCCTAGAATGATGAAAATTGGATGGGATTTTTTTTTTTTCTTGGAAAGCTGTTTTCCTCCATTCATCGTGCAGAATTGAGGGTGAAAGGAAACAAAAATGTTTAGTATAGCCTAAAGATGTATCCTATGAATTATCTTCTAAAGGTAGTTGATTATTGGTAGGTTTTACACCAAAAGTAAATTACTGGTTTTAAAACTATTTTAGATTTTTTTGTTTCCAGAAATGCAGAAAAAAAGTCTTTCCATAAGCAAAGCTGTGGCATCAGAACATTTGTAACTCTCTCTTGCTTGTCATGGTCTGTGACCATTGCATTTCTTGCTAAATAGCTGAAAGGAACTGAAACAGAGTGCAAGATCTCTGTATGGCAGGTACTTGCTAAGATTTTGGGTGCTGTAATTCTTTTGCACATGCAAACAAGAATAATTATTTTTCTGATTTGATTAAAGCCATTTTTGTTAGTTTTGAAAATATGCATCTAAAAGGTTTGTGTAGGGCAGTAAAAAATAATTTATTTTTACCTAAGGCAAAAATATGTTCAGTAAGTTCAGCTGAGGTACTCTTAATGTAAGTTTTAAATTGAAAGCAAAATGGATCTCGCAGTGACTTTTAAAAAAGTCTGAAACTTGAGAATTAAGCAAGATTTTAAAAGACCTATTTAAGATATTTAGCGTAATGATTTATTCTGTAGTTATTATAGCTCTCTAAAAAGCTTCATATGCTATGTATCAAGTTGGTTAAATATGTTATACTAACAGTCCTACTACTTCTTTCAAATATGAACAAAATAAAACAGCAAATGCTTTTAGTATGCGTCATGAGCAGATAATCTCAAGTCTTTGCAATTGGAAAGGAGTAAATATGAGTTCTCAGTACATGATGAGGTGAATAATATACTCCAAGACTTGTTTTAAGTAATCTTATCACCTTGAAGTTGTCTTAATGATCACTATATGTTTTCTTTTGAATTTCAATTGATGCAATAAAAGTAGAGACATCTAGAAATAAATCTAATGAGGGATACAGGAAAATGGAGTATGGCATTCTGTCAAACTTTTTAGACGTGTGTGATTTTCCTAATAGTTTGAGGAGCATCTGCCATGTATTATATCAGTAAATGATCAAGGAGCAAGCAGCAGTTAATCTAACATTTTTTGGTAAACCTTATCACTGTGTACCTTAAGTTGCAATTCACTTCATGTTCTGTGTTACATAATTCTCCTAGAGATAGACATTTAAAAGCTGTGCAGTGACTGAAGTCTTCAGAGTACTTCTGCTTGCTTAAGTCATCCCTCTTATTGAAATACTCCCTTAGTAATATTTGTGGAGAAGGTATTTCCCAGCCCTTGTTGTATCTGAGGTTCTTCTAATACACATCATTGTGCAGGGAATAGTGCAGATAAGATAAGGAACTTGATCTAGAGCTACAGTGAGATTTTTTTGGTGCAATAGCACTACCAGTCATCTGGGTTAAGGTTCTACCTGCATAACAAAATTAGTGATTGGTTGCGCAGTCGACTATTCAAGAACTTTGGTCTTGCCTCTGCAAAGTCTTCTTGTAACAATGCCTCAAGAGAGCTGTATTTTTTCACGTAATTTATCACACACTGATTATAGGTGACTTTGCTAGCAGGGTGCTGAAATTTGCAGACCATCTGGAGGTTGCTGGGAGTAAGCTATGGCTGTGATTTGGAGGCAGATAGGCAGCATCTTCATGGTACAGTAAAACAGTGAATAATGTTAGTTGATGACCTTCTAGTGGTATTGCTTACTGCTATCAGATTAGTGATGTGAGGGAAGATAAGCATTATGTGTAGCTGAGCTTCCAGCACAGATTGGAAGCCTGGCTTGGGTCTAATTATACCAGTTCTGAGAAAGCTACTGTCCTTCTGTAGTGCTTTCATGAAATATCACTGTGGATAAAACAGAGTAAATGGCGCAATGGGACAGCCTCCTGTACTGTAATGATTAAGACTTGTTGAGAGTTCTGTTTGGAGTCTACGATGGAGGAAATTTGAAATACAGTTCTTTGACAACAGGTAGTATTCAGGGAGTCAAGATACAGAAAAAATTCAGAGGAAACATGGTGAATGGTTGGAAACCACACCATAAGCCTGCAAACCAAAATGTTTGTGTAGCAGAGTAGTTAGGAGAAATGAAAATGTCTCTTCTGAAGAGCCTCTATCAGCTTGATTCTGCTGGGTCACTAATACAGCATAATTTTCTCAGATTTGGGTATCTTACCTCTTGACATACAACACATGGGGTTTCTGCATTGTTATTTAGCAGAATACATTGTTTAATGTGGTCTTCCATATGCTAGAGAAGTGTATTTAAAAATTTTTATTGACCTGCCTATCATGAGTTCATGTGAATGCATGTAATCAGCCTTGGGAGCATCTGCTGTGCTCTGGGTGTGTGGTGGGTAGAGGATTGAACAGTTTCAGCTGGGGTGCTGAAGATTGTTTCAGCAGGTTATTAGCTAACTATGTTTAGTCCCAGAGCTGCTGGTGTATGTGAATACCTCAGCATTTCATTAGCAGACGCGATCATCAAGATAACATCTCAGTTCTCACAGTATATTTTTAATAAAATGCAGGATTAGTGAATGCTAGGATTGTTTTCAAGAAAAATAATAAAATTAATCTTGTCTTTCTGAAAGTGTAGGTCTCTGCATATTTGTGGAAATTATTTTAATAAAGTTATTTCTAAATCAAAATCTATAAAGCTTTCACCTTGCCTATGTTTTTGCACAGGCAAAAGTGTTCATTTTATCTGTAGCGACTACAAATGCTAATATAGTATTTTAGTATTCATCACCTTTGATCTGACTGGAGTGGAAATGTGCTTCAGGAGCACTGATACTTATTCCTGTCATTCTGTATAATCTGGACTTGGGGATATAGCAGAGTCTTCCAGAAAAGTAACTGTACATTCATATGATATTTGTCATGAATCATTCTGGGTGAATACTAGCATTTTGTAATTCTAATTTTATTTCATGTTTTCAGTGTTATCTGAAAGATTATCTCCTTTGAGCTCTCTGCATATTTATCAGATGTTTAGTCAGCTGCATTAAAAACTTGAACTCCATAAAAAGTTATATAATGTAACACAAAATAATTTTACTATTAAAATTACTTATTCTTTTGAATGTCATACTTTTTAATTAAATTTGTAAGAAAATTTGCTTCACCCTGCAGATGCATTTTTTAAGCTGATTTGAGGCTGTCAGATTTTTTTAAATTTCAAAAGAAAGTATAGATGTTGGACAAAGAAAGATAATTGCCATGCTTTGGTGAATTATCTACTTAAATTCTTGGTTGTATCTTCTTTTTTTAAAAAAAAAAAAGTGATTATGAGAAAATATATGAAAAAATAATCCTTTGTGGTTAGTCCAGAGTGGTGGGTTAACATTGGCTAGCTGCCAGATGCTCACCCATGTGCTCTGTCATTGCTCCTCACCAGCAACAGCACAGAAGGAGAAAATAAGATGCAAAAGCTCAGTGTCAAGATGAAGGGAGATCACCCACTAGTTTCTGTCACAGGCAAAACGGACTTAGGTTGGGGCAGATTAATTTATTGCCAATTAAAAACAGATCAGGGCAAAAATAAACCACCTTCCCTCACCCTCCCATTCTTTCCAGTCTTAACTTCAGTCCTTTAATTACCAGCTCATCTACCTCCTCCTCCTCCTGAAGCAGTGCAGGGTGGTGGGGAACAGGAGTTGCACTCAGTTCATCTCTACCTCTCCATCATCACACTTCTTCTGCTCCAGCATAGGCTCTTGTACAGGATTTATGTTGCAAGGTTTTGGAGTGGGGCTCCAGGGGTGGCTTCTGTGAGAAAATACCAGAAGTGACTCCTGTGTTGGACAAAGCCAGTGCCAGCCAGCTCGAAAATGGAGCCACCACTGGCCGAAGGTGAAGCAGTCAGCAATGTGGTAAAACATTTAAGAAGAGTAAAAAAATTGCACAACAGCAGCCAGGAGAGAGGAATGAGAATGTGTGAGAAACAGACAGCAAGGTCAGTGAAAGAGGAAGATGTGCTCCAGGCATTGGAGCAGAGATTCCTCTACAGCCTGTAGTTACATAGGCTGTCCCCCTGCAGCCTGTGGAGGTCTGTGGTGGAGCAGGTATCCACCTGCAGCCCGTGGAGGTCCATGGTGGAGCAGGTATCCACCTGCAGCCCGTGGAGGTCCATGGTGGAGCAGGTATCCACCTGCAGCCCGTGGAGGTCCATGGTGGAGCAGGTATCCACCTGCAGCCCGTGGAGGTCCATGGTGGAGCAGGTATCCACCTGCAGCCCATGGAGGGGGCCCCATGAGAGAGCAGATGAATGTGCTCTGATGGAACTGTGACAGAAGGACCATACTGGAGCAGACTCCTGGCAGAAACTGTGGCCAGTGGTGAGGAGTGTGCACACTGGAGTGCATTTTCTGACAGGACTGTAACCCTGCAGAGGGGACCCAGGCTGGAGCAGTTCATTCCTGAAGGATTGCATCCTGTGGAAAGGTCTTATGCTAGATTAATTCTTGAAGAACTGCAGCCTGTGGGAAGGACCCACATTGGGGAAGGTCATGATAACCATCTCCTGTGGGAGGCAGCCTACACTGAAGCAGGGGAAGAGCGACAGGTGGAAGGAACAACAGAGACAAAGCATTATGAACTGACTGCAACCCCCACTCCCCATTGCACTGTGCCATTTGGGAGGATAAAGGACATGGGAGTGAAGTTGAGCCAGCAAAAAAGGGGGATGAGTGTTTTTAAATTTGTTCTTGTTTCTCATTATACTGCTCTGCTTAATTGGCAATAAATTAAGTTGGTTTCTCCAAGTCAAGTCTCTTTTGCACATGATTGTAATTGATGAGCCATCATCCTGTCCTTATCTCAACCCACGAGCTTATTTCATTTTGTTTTCTCCCCTTGTCCTGAGGAGGGGGAGTGAGGGTGTGCACCTGGTGTCTAGGCAAGGTTAGCTCACCACAGCTCTCCATAGCTACTGTCCTTCACAAACTGCTCCTTGGTGAGTCTTCCCCATGGTCTGCAGTTCAAGAACTGCTTTAATGTGAGTTTCTTCCATGAAGTACAATCTGTAAGGAATAGACTGCTTCTAGCATGGGTCCACCAGCGACCAAAGTTTCCTCCATGGGCTTCTCTCCATGAACTGCAGCTTCCCTCAGGGCATCTCCATCTCCTGCAGCCTGGGGCCCTCCATGGGCTGCAGGTGGGTATCTGCTCCAATGTGGTCCTCCATGGGCTGCAGGGGGACAACCTGCTTCACCACAGTCTCCTCCATGGGCTGCACAGGAATCTGCTCTGTTACCCGGAGCACCTTCTCCTCCTCTGTCTTCACTGACGTGGGCATCTGCAGGGCTGTGTCTCTCACATTGTCCTCAGTCCTGTCTCTCACACTCAGCTGTGCAGCATTTTTTCTTTTTTCTTAAATATACTTTCCCAGAGATACCATAACTTGGCCTGACATAGCTCTACTAAAATATTTTATGTTAGTTTCTTTGACCCTAAACATACAGAAAACAAACAAACAAAAATACTATTGTGTCTGTTAGCTATCTCTAGTATTTATATTCTGCCATAAATAACTCCAGTTTCATTCATGTCCTAGGTTAGCCTTCTCTGACAGTCAAACATGCACCTAGCCACTCATTTGCTTCTTAGCAGGAGTAGAGTGGGGGAGAAAAAAATGGAATGAAAAAGCTCATGGGTTGAGATAAAGACAGGGAGACCACTTACTAGTTACTGCCAAGGGTAAAACAGATTTGACTTTGGGAAAATTAATTCTAATTTATTTCTATTTAAAATAGATCCAGGTAGTAAGAAACAAAAAAGGAAAATATTTAAACACACCTTTTCTACCTCTTTCCCAGGCTTATCTTCATGTCATCACTCCAGAGTCCTCTACTGCCCTAAGCAGTGCAGGGGTATGGAGAAAGAGGTGTTACAGTCAGTACATAGTGATTTCTCAATGCTATACCTTCCTCTCACATGTTTCCTCTGCTCTGATCTGGGCTCCTTCACAGGCTGTAGTTTAGTTATCTACTCCAGTGCAGTGCACCTCCACTTCCTTCTTCCCTGACCTTGGTGTTCATACTGCTTTTTCTTGTGCTCTTTCTTTTCTTTCCTCCTCTCTGTGTATGGTGGGTTTTTGGCTTGTTTTTGCCTTTTTTAAAAATATATTTTCGTAGAGGTGCCACCATTGTGGCTGAGGGGCTCAGCTGTGGCCTGGGTGTGCTGGAGCCGGCTGCCTCCAACACAGGGCAGCCCTGACCTTTCCTCCCCAAGAGCACCCTGCAGCCCTCAGTGCCAGCACCTGGGCATCTGCACCCACTACAATGGTTTTCATTTCGCAACGAGGAAAAGTTACTGGGGGTCAAATTTTTCCCTAACCAATTAAAATGTGAAGTTGTATGATCCTTCTTACAATGGTGATCAAAACAGGTATTCTGTGATATTTCGCCAGAACACAGGTAGCATCAATGCTGCAATGTTTCAACCGGTAGACTTGGGAGTTGCCAAACATATCTTACTTCAGTCAAGTGATATCTTACATAATTTACTTTTTGCTTCTCATTGTATAAGAATGACATCTTAGATGCTCAGGAATGCAAAATGAACTTTCTGTGGAATCTAGCAGTGGCCACATATTTGTGCTATTCTGAATAACTTTGATGTTACTTTTCAGTCCAGTCTGCAAGTTGGTTGAAAAAAAAATGGTTTATGGTTCAGCACATCTCACAGCAGTAATGCACCAAATCTCTATCCTTATCGGAGTTAGTAGTCCTTTCAGTTTCTAGTTATAAGCCCTGAACTCACTTTATAAAGGCTTCTGAGAATAATTTCTTTGACATTGTTATCAAGTAAATTATTTTTTATATTTGATTGGAACAGATCACTTTCATACTGCCTACAAAGTTTAACCAATGATAAAAATCAGAATGTATTTTCTATAATTAAGCACAACTGTCCATTTATCGAGGTTTTAGCCTGCTAATTCTACTTCCCTCTATAATTGTTATTAAAATAAATAGGTTTTTTTAAGAACCCTTTTCTGATGGAAATGAATGTTATCAGAAAGAGTAAAACTTTCAAGCTATTGTCATGATTTACCAACCTCTTGTATTTCTTTACATGCTTGAAAAGTGGGAAAAATAGTCCACTGTTATCATAGTAGATGATAAATGAAGCTCTGTAAATAGTGAAAATATGAGGAGGGTGATTAAGTCTGACAATTCTCATGTAAAAAACTTGAGATGATAAATATCTCCTGTGATCAGTTATTAATTTAGTGCAAGGGACTAGTATCAGCCTAAACAATTTTATGAATTGTGGCATAAAAAAAAAATTGTGAGATAGGTATGCACTTGTTAAACCGAAGGAGAAATTGCTTAGACTTGATTGGTAATAATTAAAAATGGCAGACTTGACACAACTGTGGCTTGACTGTTTTCTGTATGACATCCCTTACGGAAATTGAGATGGTGTGATGCTCCCTGAAGGCAGGGAAATGACAGTGTGCTATAAATCTGAGTCCTTAGTGCATCATGAAAACTGAAAGTTTTTGTATATATGTCATTTCTGTACAGATAAAATATTTGCAGTGTTATAATTTGAAGTAGTACAGAGAAATGAAAAAAAAAATCCAACCTACTAATGCTCAAGAAAGAAGATGTAGTCCTCATCGTGATTACTTTTGCATTCTAAGGTTACAACTTATAATTCGCTGCACAGTCAGAATAGACACGGTATCTGGGAAAAAAAAAAAAAGAGAGAAAAAGGGATGGCTGTCTCAGTGATTTACTGCACTGACTATATTGTTTAGAGTCTGTCAGTATATCCATTATAAGTACCATTTGAAAGGAGCATAACCATGTTTTAAATATGCTTTAGGTTGCTCCTTGCTGCATGGGTTATAAACTCAAAATTAAAATACTTTTGAAACTTTTGGATGGGTTTTATATGTGTAGGTGGGCATAAGTCCCATGTTATTGGTGGGACCGTGCCATCATAGAACAGGAAATGTATCAAATGCTATATGCTAATTGTCTTCAATCCTGATTAGGTTACATCAATGATCTGCCTTTTTTCTCTTGTCAAAACCAAAGGCAGCTGGTATATGTTGAATTTTCTGTGATGTTAAATGTAGTTATTTTTGTGTGCTTAGAATTCAAGATGGACCAGTAAGTACTGACTTATAAAGGAGATGAAAAATTAATGTACCTTTGAGAAGCTTTAGTAAGCTTGAAGAGGAAGATGGTGATGAAATTGAAGTTGAGATGACAGAATGAATGAGTAGGTAGTTCTGGAATTGGCAGTAATAATGCAGTGAGGAAAATAAGCAGTAACTTAAATGGAAAGTGATGATCATGGTCATGTCTGCATGGCATATGTAGTGAACAACGGGTGACTTTGGCTTGGAGTCTCACTGACTCCTCTGCAAACCCTGTGATCATGATTTACTGTGGTGAAGTGGTCTGAGACTTCCCTCAGTTCATACATCTAGTTTTCAGACCCATGGAGTGAGGAAGAAACTGGAACATACTGACTTCTGTGTGCCAGAAGGGAACTGGGACGTAGCCAGCTTGTACACCTTAACTTTGAGGGGCAGAGTATTTCCACGCCTTGCAATTCTGATAGACGCAGAGCAAACAGGAAACACCCTACCTGTTCCTTATATGTAGCCTGAATCTTTCACTGGTAGCCATTTTGAAAATCTGTGTAACATTCTCTGGCATTGTGACCAATCTGTAGTATTGTGTCCATTTCTGGGCTTCTCAGTACAAGACAGGCATGGACATACTGCAAAGAGTCCTGCAGAGGGCCACAAATATGATGAAGGTTCTGGAGCATCTCTCCTGTGAGGGAAAGCTAAGAGAGCTGGGACTGTTCATCCTGGTGAAGAGAAGGCTCAGGGGATTGATATTAATATATCAATACCTGAAGCGAGGGTGCAAAGACAGAGCCAGGTTCTTTTCAGTATTGCCTAGTGACAGAACTAGTGGCGATGGACATGAACTGGAACACAGCAGCTCCCTCCTGAACATCAAGAAAGAACTTTTTCCCTGTAAGGGTGACAAAGCACTGGCACAGGTTGTCCAGAGAGGCTGTGAAGTCTTCATCCTTGGAGACAAAGGCTCCAGGTGGCCTTACTTGAGCAGGGGAGTTTGACCAAATGACCTCCAGAGGTCTCTGCAGACTTTATCCGTTCTGTGATTCTCATACTAACACTTGCTGTTAGAGATAGTTTGCATTTTGATTGTTCAGTTAAGAAAACTGGACGTAAAATAAGTGAGGTTCACCACAGCAGCCATCTTCCTTGCTGGCTCCTGATTTTTCAGTTTGTCAGCATGTGTTTGGACAGACCATTATCTCCTGATTCTGGAAAATGCATTGGCCAAGCAGGACCTAAAGAAGGTCCCCAAGGAATGTGAGACATACTGACATTATCATAATTGATGTTATTACTTCCAGTGAAGAGTGAGAAAAATTTGGTTTCTGCTCTTATCCTTTCAGTCTCCCC
Organism: Patagioenas fasciata; assembly: GCF_037038585.1. NCBI lineage: Eukaryota > Metazoa > Chordata > Aves > Columbiformes > Columbidae > Patagioenas > Patagioenas fasciata. The sequence continues at coordinate 47,254,542 of NC_092560.1, read as the reverse complement.
CAGTACCAATTACTTCCTCCTACTCTGTCTTATTTCTGTTTTTTCCTAATCTTCCCCTTCTGATTTCGTTTAGAAGAGTCTAATTTATCTAGCCAATGACATTTAGCAGGTGATTGTGAATCTGTTGTAGTTTGAGAGTTAAGAACAATGCCCAAAGTTGTGTACTGGAACAGGTTTGCAGGTTGCAGTCAATACAGACTGTTGAGTAGTCTGCTACTGTTGCAGAACAATTGAAAGCATTGTTTCCAAAGGCAGAGACTGTTTTCTGTATGTGATGTCATCCCTCCTTCCCCCTTCCCAACCTGCAGCAAAACTTTCCTACTTTTTCTTGCTTTCAAACAAAAAACCAAACACCTCCTCAAAAAAAAGCAGGACTAGGATCTTAGTACTGTCATCAGTGTCTAATCTTAAGTAGCTGTTGTTTTTAACAAAAGAGGACAGCTAATAAAATCTTTATATGACCTGAAAGATTGCAGGAGAAGCAGTTTGTTTATAAATTCTCTCTGTTTCTAAAGGGGTAGAGGTAAAATAAAACTAGTTTACAAGTACTTAGTACTTTGTATTTCAGATTTTCATTTTTTTATTGATGAGTTTAAAATGCTTTTAAAGGTCGTTACTGCCATTCACGTGATCACTCAGTGTTTCTGATGAATATCCCATCTATATTTAAATAAACTCTTCACTTTTACACAGGGAAAGAGCCATCTTTACTTTTCTGGGTCTATATAGTTCTTTACAATAACACTTCCATTTTCATTGTGAAATGAGATAGTGTTACCTCTTGAGATGCTGCAGCAATCTGGATTTCCCAAGACCTGCCAGCCTGTAGAGGCTTTTTCTAGCTCTTTGAAGCATATGGATCTCTAATAAAGGAAAATTTCCCCTAATAGAGAGGAACGGCACTGCCAGTAGTGTTTTCCTAGCATCTTTTTTAAGTTTCCTGCAGTGCAGTTAGAGGGAAAACAAGCTATAATGAAATATTAACCTATTTGGAAAACTGTTTAAATTGTGTGGCTAGTAAAATAAATAGATTTCTCTTTTCTTCACCTTTAGGACAAGAGTCTTCACAAATGAATGTGACAAGTCATTAATGTTTAATATTTTAAGTCCATTCCTACAAAATGAACTAATGTACTTTAAAATTAATGTTCTATAGAAGTCAGCAAAACAACAAGCCATATACAGTAGTCTGGCATCACATACAGAAAGTTGTGTATTAATATAGACTTTGCACTTGTTGTCTGGGATTAGTGAAATTAAAGTCTTGGAACAGTTTCTGATATACTTTATTTTTTAAATTTCATTTGTCTTTAGTAATTTTTCCTTCAAAATGTATATATTTTAAAGTTTATGCTTTTTTTTTCATTGTTCTATTAAATGTTTTTATCGTATGCAAATGTACACATACATCTGTAGTATGGTGTGTATGTAACAAAGAGAACTTTGAACACAATATGCAATGTTATCTGGGTGAGTCATAACAGATTTTAACATTTGCATAGGCATGCTAAATTTGTTGAATGAATAAATGTTCCCTAAGTCTAGATAAGAGTTACATCTAGGTAAACTTCTAAATGAAACTACTATAATTTGTTTACTTCAGGAGTAACATATCAAACAGTAGCATTTCTTTAGTTGAAGTGGCACTGTGTTTGAGTTTCAGATTTTACCAAGATTTAGGCATGCTAAACCCTTTGTGCCAAATCCCTAGGCTAGATACAGGATCTAAAAAGCCTGGTTGCAAGAAAAGTGCATCATTTCCTGCTTGTGGGCGTGGGCCACTGCAGAGCAGAACAGAACCCAAAGCCTAATGTTGGTCATCCGTATATTATTAAACAAATAGGAATTTGTTTACTAAACTGAATTTCAAACTCATGGACATGTGCAGATTATCTGTTAATTGTTGTGTTCCTCTCTGGTTCTTTCTTGCTACAAACTCCTGTTAGCTAATATTAAGAGTTATGCAGTACTGCCAATGCATGATGCTAAGCCCCTTGGAAGTCTTCTTCAGTGCTACAGAAATTGCACAGCTTACTTCAATCTAGAAAATCAAGCATAAGTTGATTTGAAAAAGAAAAAGAAAGAAAAAAAAATCAAAACAAAGAAAACTCACAACAAAACAACAAACAACACACACACAAAACCCAATCAACCACCACCACCAACCACAATAAAACAAACACATACACAAAAACCAAAACCAAAACAAAACCAAGCAAATACACCTCCTACCGCCCCACCATACTGGATTGGAAGAATTCTGAGACAAATTTGATTTTCACGATCCTACAAGGAGACAAAAAGTCTTTTATAGTTCTCAATTAATTGTACACTTGATATATATGCATTCAGACATATTTTCAGCATGTTTATAAATCATACATCAGTTGACCTAGGATCTAACAAATTCAGTTTTGTATGTTTTTGATTACTGTGACTGAGAAGACATCTGTTTTTGTAATTCAGAGGAAAAAGCAGTCTTAAAGTATTGATTTCCTTACTAGAATTTCTTCAGGTAAATTTTAAACACGGAGGCTAGGAATAATTCTATTGTAGAAGTTACTTTTCCAGGCTGATCTTCACAGCTGTCTATCAACAAAGCGTAACAATATGCTTGTTAGACTGAGCAGTGAATAAAATATTACTAAGCAAGGCCTGTCAAATGGCATTCAAATATTCATGCAGTCTTTTCAGATATTGAAACTACTTTCCTTCTGTGAATAAAGTACTTATAGCAGAAGGTCTTACCTTCACAATTTAGTAGCTCAATTGTTTACAATCTATGAATTTCTTTTGGCTGATAGTTTTCAGTAGGTTCTTTTTCTACAAATCTGTATGCAGTGGCTCTGATTTTTTTTTTTTTTAACTGATTCTTTACATTTTGAGATATGTAGGCTATATTGAGAGAATGCTTTTCTTCAGGCATTTGATAAGGGCTAGACGTTTTGTTATACCTGCATTTTAAAAAGTGGAGAAAAACTAAGAACGTTAAATAGTTTGGTTCAAAATTTGGATTAATAATGTGGTATGACTATTATCTGTTGTATCTGACCCACCTCACTAAAAATAGTTTATATAGATTGTCTGAGTTTGTAGACATTTGGACTCTTCTCATATAAATACAATTTCGGGGATCTAACAATGTTTGAAACTTCTAACTACTGAAACAGAAATATAACTGATCATTGAGACTTTAAAGCAAGTGTTTCTCAAATCTGTATTGGAAACTAGTGCCATTTCTACTTTCAGACATAGCAATTAAATATGGGCCAGCTGAATTTGGCTTAGGAAGTCTGTGCCATCCTTTAGCATTTCAGCAGGGGAAAAATAAAAAGTGTGTGCACAAGCTTTCATCCATTAGTTATCTTCTGACATGGGAGACTGTGGCAGGAATTTAAAATTATATTAAACACCCCTGGGGCAACCAAACAAGAAGGAAAATACATTCTGTGCGAAATAGTTGTGCTCAGTGGTCTCCATTTGCAGTATTTTCCTGCCTGTTTCTGATTTCTTTGTAGCAGCAGAATTGATAATATTTGTTGTAGCTTGGAGCCGAACATTCCTGATTTTACATAATAGCAGTAGTAGCTCAGAAATTTCAGGTTGCCTTCAACTCTCAATTCATCACTGAACCACAAAAATCTGTTTTATTTCAGTACTCTGTAAACTTCAGGGCAAAATAATGTTTTTTAAAAATTTAGCATTCAGAAATCAAAGGAAGATAATTGCAAAAAGACTGAAAACTAGATTTCTTACTTATATCTTGCTTTTCCAAATATTAGTTGAAAACTAAGGCTCTTACCTTCAGATAAATGCACCTCTTCGAGTCATCCCATATGCAGTTTCAATTAATAATTTTTACAAATTGTATTTTAAGATATTTTCTGCAGCTCAGTGAATTGCAGTCTGTATGAATGACATTTCAAAGAGTGAGTATAATATAGAAATTTTTTAGACAACTCATCATAATAACCTGTTTTGTAGTCCCTCTTCTTCTTATCTGTATAGCTAAACAATTGTCTTACATGTGCTTTAAGCAAAAATATAAAAGTTATTACAATGACTAGATTCTAGTGTCATTCTTTAAAAAAGAAAAAAAAGGTTATTCTGGTTACTACTTAATTGCTATAATAAAACGTAATTTGTTGCTGTGCTTGTCAGATTTCTTTTTCAAAGTAAAACATTGTCTCTTTTTGAAAAAAGAAATCTTATCACAGTATTGAAAACTATTAAGAATTTGCTTAAATATTTAAAATCTTGGGGTCAAATTTTAAAATAAGCATTTCAGAAGAATTTTCCATGGTGCATACTTCTTTATTTTTGCCTGCAACATAGTTTTGATTCATTGATTTCCTATATAATATTTGTAGCTCAGTAGTCAATACTGTTAAGTATTTGCTGAATAAAGTTTGTAAAAATGTGTCCTGATTAGCCCTGATCTAAGTGGTGTTATATCAATATATCTGTGGATCTGAATAACTATGAGTTTTATGAAATAATTAAGGTGAAGTAATGTGCAGCCTATGATTATTTTAAAAAAGCAGTACCCAAGTTAGTTACACTGTCATATCCACTTTTTTTCTACCATATCAATCATAAAACATAGGAATTGTTTTTTTTTTTTTCTAATTATGGACAGGTTGAATTCTCCAATGATTGTTCCAAATGAATTTACAAAACTGTACTGTAACATATAGTAGTATAAAATGTGTACCTTTTTGAAATCAAATGAATATGCTTTTTTTCACCTTGATTTTGGTTTTTACATTTCCTTTCTTTGTAAAATAGTTTTCAAAAATTTTCTATTACAAATGGCTATAAGCGGAGGGTAGACCTTGTAAAAAAACTCCCTGAAGTATTTTTTTATTAGTTGCCAAATTGGAAACTGCCAGGGTAGAAATAGTATCAGGTGCCAATTTTTTTTTTCTTCTCCAGATCTTTTTGTATACTCTGATCCTCTCATTTACAGGCTTATTAAGACGTTAATTATGGTTTATTCGGTTTTACTGGCTTCAGATTTGATTCTTCACACTTCCAACAACCATGGAATTTAGCCTTTAAGTTCTCAGAGTTTGTCCTGAGTTTCTGTGAATTTTTTCCATTTGTATAAATAACATACTGTATAGGCTTTTCATTTTTGTTTGTTTGCTTGTTTGTTTTTTAGTGTATAGATGTCTTTTGGAACAGAGATGGTTAGTAAGATTATAAAGCATTATTCAAAATGTAGCTGAACAATTGACTTTCTCCTGGTAGATTAGGACTTTTCAAACAAGTAATCATGCTTGAAACAAGAGTTATATCAGGAATTAAGCCATGTTGTGTTGGAGATAGTTTCATGTTATTAAAAATGAAATTACACTCTGTGATCTTGCAATCTTAAGCAACTGTGACTACTTGCCTGGACCAGAGTACTGTGACAGTGCTCCCACAGCTGGGGACAGCTTGTGGGCTAGATTTGCACCTTGTCAGGAGCTGTGATCTGTTGGAAAGAATTGGGATGGACTTATGGCTACTTGGCTACCTCCAGCCACTCTGAATGTTTTATATTACAGTTATATTATCTGATGCTGTTCTATTAATTTTGTTGCAGGGCAATTTTTGTGCTCTGGTACTTGGCTATTTCAAGCTGTCTTCATGCACTGTCCAGGTGCTCCCAGCAGCTTCACTTAATTATTCTTGAAAAAATGTTCGCTTAGCAGGGATCATCTTTTCCAATTTATTTGGACATTACCTTTTATTTGTCTTTTTAATTTTCTTTATTGTTAGTATTTTGAGTCAAGCCTTTATCTCCTGTTTGTACAGCATTTAACACAGTCTTCAGCCCAGCCTTCATGTTGGCAAGACAATGCTGCAGTCATACGCCCTAGCTTGTGAGGGATAAGAAGGCAGGCTGCTGCACCTCTGTGATTTAAGAAATTTGTCCTTGCAGTCTAAAGCTGTGATTCCAGACCTTGGGTGCTACCATTGGACAGTGAATGAACAAAACTGGTGGCATGCTATAGTTCACTGGTGGTTTAGGTGATGATTTTCAATTAACCATTTCCCTAGATGTTCCCAAAGCATATTTTTTACAGTCAGTAGGTCCTAAGACAAGGGCTCAGAAAATGAGTTTACAGCTAAAATATGTCACTGGATCTTCAGTTTAATTTTGGGAAATTATTTTCTCACACTTCTCTTTCAAGCTTCACTTTACATAGATACTTTCAATACTCAGAAGGGTAATATGAAGTAGTGCAGAGCAAAGTAAATCACCTGAGACTGCGAAATATGCTAATCATTGTATCAGGAGAAAAGGCCTTATAATCACACACTCTTGTTTGTATACTGCCTATCGCCTGTCACAATTAGTCTTTCAGCAATAGCCTTAAAAATGGCAGTATTAAATAGACAATTGCATCAAAGTAACTTGTCATAGTAAGTCATATGGTCATTAAAAGATTCAAATATATTGTTCAATTGCATCTTAAAAGGGCTACAGGAAAAACAAATAGGTAATTTTTTAGGTGCTTTGGATGAGCATCAGCTCTCAGTATCTTAAAATCCACTGGTGGTGTATTTTAGATAAGTAATCCAGCTGTATTAAAGTTAAAAAAACACGATTGTGCTTGTAGATGTATAGAGACAGGAGTTGTACAAAAATCCCTCCACTCTTGGAAATAGAAGTTCTTTCAACAAATACACAGAAGATTAATCATTCTAGCAAAAGACTTTCAGAATGTGAAACTTCCATGTGATTTAAACCATTGTTTTACTCACACTGTTTAAGTAGAGATGATGTTTTACAATTTTTTACCATTAAAGTTTCATCATCTAATGTAATATTTTGTTGTTTCCTGAAATTACAATATACTTTTTTTGTGCTAAAATGTGAAATACTTACATATGTATGTATATACACATGCATGCATGTCATGCAGAATTTGTTTAGGATTTTCGAAGTGAATTTTTGTACAGAATTTTCCACAAACACTGTATATCTGAACATAGGAGGAGAAGATTACTGGTAAATGTACAGTGTGAAGACTTAAATTGTAACATCAAGATCAAATAGTATTCTAGAAATACTACATTAAAGCTAATAATATTATAATTAAATCTGTTTTATGAACTTAGTCTTAGAAAATTGATGTGATTTCCCCAAGCTCATCATACTATCACTTTTAAAAAACAGGATTAAAATCCTAATTATACTTACACATTCTACAAGAAATTAATTTCACTGTTTTTCCACATATACATTGCTAGTAGCTGTCCATGTCTATCTCATTAAGTCGTCTCTTCCTAAAACAGGATACTCTGTAATTTCCTGTTAACAATTATGGGTATTTTGATTAATGGCATAGCAGAAAGATCAGAATATATTATTTTTTCTCATCTCACCTTTGGCACCACAAAGTAAGTACAGAGGAGAGGAAGGGGTAATGAAAAATCTGGAAACAGTTCTGATATTGAATTAGCTGATGTAAAATCCAACTGTTAGGAATTGCTAAGTCTTCTTGACATGCACAGGTGGTTTAGACTGTATCCATATAAAACTAGATACTCATTTTACTACTTACGAAATGGGCTTTAAGTGAGCCAAACGATAAGTGGAAGTATGAATTGCCAGGAAAAAAATGGTTTATTATGTCAATAGTGGAGGACACAAATGTTCATTTAGAGCACAGTTTTTAGGAGACTGGATTATCTAGAGTATTACTAACACATTTGTAACTTTTCATTATATTAAATGATTTAAGACTTTTTTTCATTCCAGCTTTCACTCATGAGTGCAACTGTGAAATGCTGTTCTGCTTAACATCAGCATGAAGAGATGACTGAGAATCCCGTACTTTTGCTTTTTATTTAATACGTGTGGGAAATGATAGAGGTGATGATTTGTCTAATTGCTTGACTGTAGTTGCAATTATAGAGAAAAGGTCAGTCTAGTCATTGTCAATTGAACTATGAAAGAAAACACACTTACGGCCCTAAAGAACCATTATGTCAATTTTATACTGTTCATCAGTGTATAACATATTTGCTAGGGTATATAAATCTTATCTTTCTTGGAGTTACAGCAGACTTTATTACAGGCACTTGCTGCTGCTGCTGAGTAGAGATAACCTTCAATATTGTCTGTTAATTGCATGTTCTTTTATTGTTGCCTGTTTCTCAAGTTTTGTGTACAGTAAAACATCGCTACTTTAATTAATAGAAATGGATGTGCTAGATTGCAGTTTGACCCTTCTGTTTTCACATAGTTAACACACAATGGGTGACAGCACAAAATCTGTAGTTTGTAGCTGCTATAGTTTTGTTGGTATCAACTTCAACAAGTGATGAGGAGATACTTGTTAAAATTGCAAATGCTCTGTTTTAGGTACTCTCCCTTAAGTTTATTATCTAGCATGGGTACTGTTATAGGGAATACTTACAACTTTTATAAGGAATTGGTGTACTATGTTTACTCTAGTGATAAGAGGCAAGGTGATAAGCAAGCATGACAAAATAAATGAACCATATAGATACAAATATTAAATGAAACTGCAACCCTTGTGACTGGCCAGTATGCTGTCTTTCTGTTCTGTCTTCTAGTACGATTAACAAAGTGGCCCGCTTTTGATGTGTTCTTTCTCTTTTTTACTTTGCTAGTTTGTTCATGGGAAGAGTTATTGCCCAGGACCACATTCGGGCATAATGAACAAATGCCTTTGTTGTAGTCTGCTATTCTGCCACTTTTAGAAATCCTGTTTCTGCATTTTTGGCTGTTATCTGCAGTGGCAATACTGTCTCCATATTGGTGTGACTGTCTACTGCAGCCACCTCTAACTTGATCAAATTTAGCTGCATATGGGTGAGCAATATAAAATGAGTTTGCTGTTCTCTGCAGCTTTATGTTTTGTTTTTTTTATCTCTTGTTGCTCTGCCAGATTAAGCTTAGATCAGCTCTTGCAATCAGTCTTCTGATCATAGTGGTGCAGACTGACATTTTTGGATGTGGAAGAGCTTGGTACAAACATAGGAATAATGGGAAGTGGTCTTGTGGGTTCGAGTTCCATTAGACCAAAATTTGTCATCAATAAACGGGAGCTTGAGAATAAGAAGTTGAATATTTTCCAGCAGTACAGTGTTTACCAGTGTTGTCTGTCTCTTATGCAGCTTTTAGGAAGACTTTTTCAGGTGAAAGCAATAAAAATGATGAACATGGCTTCTTCTTAGTAGGTGCATAATAAACCTTTTGTTAAGTCTATTCCACAGTTGCACAGAGGATGCAGTAGGGAGTAGAAGCCATAAAGACTAGGAAAAACAATTTACTTACACATTAAAATATGCAATATGATTTGATAAAGTTGTTTTTTCCTTGGTAAAGGGGATGAGTGGTTTAATAGAGCCACTCTTATTGTCTTTAAGTCATTATTTTAGCTTCATAGAACTGAAAACACAGTCGTCCTCACCTGCTATCAGACTTAGTACATAAAAATGATAAATAATAAACCTCGCAAAGGCTTACTATGTTATTACACAAGGAGATTAGATGTATGCAATATTTTGAAATGTAAATAAATATATAATAAATTAACTAGTCTATTTTTTCTCCCCTCTTTGATATTTGATGTTATTTTTTTGTGAGTGTGTGTTTTGGTGTGAATGCAATCTTTTACACACCATTAAGGCAATATTATGCAGGTGATGTTAGGAACACAAACGTCCAGTAATGCACTACTCCCTAAATGGGATGAAAACAGCCAAGCAGCTCTCGATTAAGAATAAAATGCTAAATATGTGAGTAGTAAATTTAATTCAAAATTAAACAGTAAAGGTTACTGAATATTTCATTAAATCCATCTGAACGAAAGAACAGCATTTAGTAATGCAGTGCAGATTCTAATTCAGATTCCTACTTTACACAGCAAGGTGACATTGATATGGAGACTCATATAATGCAAATATAAGCTTATGTTGCATTGTTAGAAGGACTGTTTTTTTCATACTTATGAAGACTTTGAGACCTCTCTAACTTTTGTATTGAACTTGCCTAATCTAAAATGGCTACAGAGTTACAACAAGTATCTAAATTATCATATACTCAGAATCTCAAACCTTGGTAATATGGCTAGACAAAAGTGTTTATAATGAACAGTACTGTTAAATATTGAAATACTTAATTTTTATGTAGTATATATCAAAAAAGACAGCATTATCATAACCATGACACTGCTTCTTTCTTTCCTTTCCCTACTCTCTTTCTTTCACCCTTGATCCCCTCCAGGATACACACACAAAACAGATCAGTTATCAGCATAGTTCAGTGTGAGTACACTCCGAACAGTTATATGAAGTGAGGTTATGTTTCTGTAGGTTGTCTTGTAAATGTTTTTTTGCACTAAGATGTTGTTGAGACCATTTTTTATTCAAAAGAAGGTTAAAAAATTGTCAGTGTGTGGTAATAACTTGTCTGCAAATTCTGTTCTTATTCAAATAATCAGCACAGAATAAATTAATTTTAAGAAAATGTTCAGAAAGGGAAGAACACTAAAAGTTTCATAATATTACAAATAATTTAAAAGTAGTTGCACCAAAGTGGATAGGTTGTTGAGTGGCAAGACTACAGAAATAAGAACCAATTCAGTGTAAACAGAAAAAATGTCTTTTAAAATCTGACTGTTATAATCAAGGTTAAGGTTGGTTTTGAAGTTGTTGTTGGTTTTGTTTGTGAACAAATCTATGATTAAATATTTGCACATTTGAAGTCCTCATTTCTTATCTTCAACATTGATTACTGAAGATATAAAAATATAAAAAACAAGTTTCTGCATTGTTGGAACATAGTGATGAAATAGTTTTTCTCCAGATAAGCCAATTGTTAATCCACATGCCTGGAAATACACTAAGAGAAGAGCTGATTCTTTCATCATACCTCAGAAGGATTCTCACTGTGTCAGGCTACAGGTTGTTTTGTTAGGTTGTCAACACCTAACAGAGCTGTACATGTCAAATTGGAACAGTGAATCAAAGTTAATATAAAAGCAATCTAGAAATTGACTTAATCTCTCAATTAGGCCTTCAAAGAGTTATTTTCTTAAGATGTGATAGGAACATACGAAATATGAACATAGGAAATACGAATTTGAAAGGTAGATTGCTTTTGGCATACGTTCTCTGGCAATGTGATGGAGATGTTTGTGGAAGTGTCCATAGGACTGGAGGTATCCAGAATACCTATAAGGCAAAACAGCAAATACCAAGGCAGGATATTTAGAAAGAGGATATAGAACAGTAAGAAAAGGCAGAGGCATAAACAGCTACTTACAGCTGGGCTCAGAAGAACAGAAGATGTAAGTCAGCTGATTTTTTTTTAATCCAGGTGTGTAGATTGGCATAATTGAAAAGAATGCACATGACAGAATGGCTGTACAGCTGCTATTTCTTGTAGAGCTTTAGATTATATGTCATCTGACTGACTGCATCCTACCAGGCCCTCCATAGGTTCGTGGACAGCCTTACCTTGCTAAAACTGGTTAGAGCAAGCTTTGAAGTTATGTTAGCGTCCCATCGTTTGTTGAGTTTTCAAACAACATTTTTGCCATTCAGTGCATTATTGATCACTTCCTTGTAAGGGTTTATGGGGATATTCTCTTGAAAGGCCAAATCAGTTAGTTGGACCATGATGATCTCTTTTTCCATGTTCTGTGTACCTCTGTATGACATCTTTTTTGGTTGAGTTTATGGCTTTGTTTTGAATTTTTGGTAACACATGTGATGAAATGGTGAGCTCTAATTGAGCTGGTGTTACTAGGAGCTGTGCCTCAGACTTGCAGATATTGTGGTTGTGAAGTGGGAGTGGAGTGAAGGTCTTGTCAGACTTGAGTCTCCTGGTTATTTTCCTAAAGAAAGAATAAACTGATCATATGTGGTGCCAGGTACTATGTCTAGATATTTATATTTGTATTAATTTATGTTGTAAGTGAAGTTGCAACTGTTTGTCCCACTCACCCTATGTCTGTGTTACCGTCTGGTTACGGACTTAAGCATGCTGGCAGATAAAGCTTATTGCTTTCAGCAGGAAGCTATAGAAAAACAGTTGCCGGGAGAAGAGCTGTGCCAGGGTTTGGAGACACTTTTGCACTTCTCTATTTTATGGAAAACAAGGGACAAGATGGAAGCCATTTAATTGATTTAATAACCTTTGGGAGGTCAGGGTATGTAGGGTATTTGTTTTTTGGGGGGCTTTGATAGACCTTGTAAAATAATTTTCTTTTATTTATAAGTGTGTTTCTGAGGATCCACAACGAAGTACAGCCTAGACACCTTCAGTGTTTGTCTGGTGCTTTTGGCACACAGACCAGAGTACTGAACTTTTAGGAAGTATCAATGGATTGAGACACTGAAATTAGCAAGTTGAAATGATGTTGTGTGTGATATTCAGTAGTTCAAGTTTGATCCACACCTTTTGCTAAATGTTATTCATCAAATAATGTATGCTCCAAAGTTCTGAAAGAGTAGTTGAATCATAGACTTTTAATTTAATTTCACACTAAGTAGCAAGTACCTGACTAAGAGATATTTTAACATCATCCTGTATTACAAGCAGAATAAGCTTTATACTTAAGAGAAAGAATAAAACATTATGTATGTATTTGCATAATAGGTTTAAAAATAAAATAAAGAGATGGTGAGATTTTGGGAAACTGTATGATCCTGTGAATATAGTAACGGAGTTGAGCGCTATTATAGGATTTACTGTTACTGTCTTTTTTAGCTTAACTCATTTAAACTCTCAATGAGTCCATTTCTTCTTTTATAGTATAAAGGCTAATGATTAGAAGATCACAAATATTTATTGTTTTATCTACAAAGCACAGCTGAAATGGATAGAGATCATTCATCCTTTAAATTTGGAACTGAATTTAAGCAAACCAGAAGTGGCTATATTTCAATATCTAATAATTTGATTATCTATCTTAAAGTTTCAGAGTCTGATACCATGCATCAAAATCCTAACATTTGTAGTTCTGAAGGATTCTTTTCATATATTGAAAAAAGTCTGAATGATGTAGAATGTAGTATCATTTACTTATAAAGATGACATTTTATAGATTAAATATTTACTAGATTCATTTTTCATTTGTGTTGTGGTTCTCCCCAAAAAAAGGAATAAGTATCTATTATATACTTAACAGAGGTTGAGATTTGTAGCTATCGTATTCCCTTCCAAGGGACATAACACTTGATTGCTTGGTAGATTTCTTCTTTATGCTTCCTCGGTTGTCTAATCACTCCCCCCGCCCCGCCCCGCCTCTCTCAAGCAATGGAATAGAGAGTTTGAAATAGTTATTTATTCATAAATTTGAAGAATAGTCTAGCTCCTATTTATAAATGTAATTTTTATATCCTTCACTGTGAAGTGAATATAATCTTTCTTTTACTTTATAATCTTACTTTTATTTTTTCCATGCATTTTGCTTTCTGAAGGAGACTGGTGAGAGATCAACAGTCAGTCATTATTTATATATGTATTTTCTATGTGTATATAAAATTACAACTGGTAAAATCTCTGTATGATGCACAAGGAAGAAAGAAGTAAGTAATAGTGAGGATAGACTGTTGATACCAAGCTGTGTAGATTATTTTAGTGAACTAAGCCCATGCTGAGAAAAATGCATTTCAGTGTAGCCATTTGCAAAATTGTATATTTAGGAATAAAGAATGCAGAATATAAGGACACAATGGGGAAGGAGTTGCACCTTTGAGAGCAGTGATTCTGAAACAGATTTAAGGATTATGAAGAGTAAAGTGAACTCAAGTTACTATCTGAATATTGTGACAAAACAGCATTTGTTGAAAAGGACTAATGTGAAGGACATTTATTCATCTTGGCATATACCCTTAAAAAGGATAACATCACAATGTGACAAACAGTTCCCATATTAATATTTTTTTTAAATAAAAATGTTTCTCTAATCTTTCAGTAAGATTCAATGGCATTTGACTTGCAAAGCAGTTATAGAAGATTTTTAAAATAACCGTGAGATTTTAAAATCTGTAAATAGGAATGAAAGAATTGTATTTGGAAATACACATTTAAATCTGAAATTTAATTTTACATAATTATGATATCTTAGAATGAATTACAAAGGAAGGCGAGTCTGCTTTTTTCTTTTTTTTTTTTTCATTTTTAGGTTGAACTGACAATATCTTCAGTTTTCCATAAATCACTGGCTCTCTAGTATACAATATAATTGTAACAGGATCATTTAGCCTCAACCTCAGGAGGTCTCTAGTCGAACCTCCTGCTCACAGCAGGATCATGTGTGAGATTGAACCAGGACAGTCAATTATCAAAGTCTCCAAGTGTGGGGTCTGCACAACCTTTCTGGGCAATCTGTGTCACTGCTTGACTGTCCTCATGGGGGAAAAAAGTCCAAAGAAGACACCCACATTGAAACTCTTGTTTCAACTTACACTTTTTTTGTCAATCTCCCAGCATGAATCCCTGTTAAGAGCCTCGCTTTCTCTGATTGATGACCTTGTAAGCACAGGAAAGCTACTTGATGTTCCCCCAAATGACCTTTGCTCCAGGCTGAAAATGCCCCTCTCCCTCGACTTCTCCTCACAGGACCTGTGCTCCACCCCTAGATGAGTGTGTAGGGGTACTGTCGTTGTCCTTTGCTGCCCAACTGCGCTACTGGCTCATGCTCATTCTGCTGTCCTCTGTACCATTGCAAAGGGGTCGTTCCCCTTGCAGACAAGTGCAGATGAAGATAGCTAATAAATTTCAAATTGATTTACTGTAATTATTTCATTATTATAAACTCTGCTGATGCTTGAAAATCCTGAGAAATAGGAATTGTTTTGTAGGAACTTTGTGTGACATAAATGCTTTAGGACTGCTTGCCATTTATATCAGGAATTTGATAGCCACACAAATTTATCATGACTAATTTCTGTGTCTTAAGCTTGTTGAATGTTGCACCAAATACTAACAGCTAGTTCAGAAAGTCCATGATAGTGTATTTTGGGAGGAAAAGAATGCCAATTCATTAACTATCAGTACTGTGCCACAAAGGTTCAAGAGTAGGTGAATACAGAATTGTTTAGAGGTATAGAATGGGAAATTTCATTTTACTACTATTCCTGAAAACTATTCACAATTTTTACATATCTGCTGCATGCAAATTCTTAGCATTTCTGGAAGTATTTTATAAATAAAAATATTGTACCAAACTCTTATCTGTTTTTCATTGATAAATCCAGATTGGTTTCTACCCATTTTCCGACTCTCTTTTTTTAATGTAGCACGGTGCCCTACAGCAAATGCCTTCAGTTTCCCTTGGGCTCTCATATGACTGCCAAAATTGGGCAAGAATACATGTAAATAATTTTATTTCTCCTCATATCCAGTCATTTCTTTTTCTTTTTGGATGTAACTGAAAGCATGACTATAGTGGCGATTACATAACGTATAGTAACCTTTGAAGAAAGTCTCATATAAAATGTATGCTTTAGGCAGTGATTAGCCTCATAAATTCTGGTTCACAGTACATCTGTGCAATTATTGTTAAAACCTTAGGATATTAGCAGGACATTAAATAGACCATGTTTTTTCTTTACATATTGTGTGATGCTTCTGTAATGTCTCAGGAAAAAAAGAAAAAGGTATTTAGTTATAATTAACCTAAAGAGCTTTTAAGAGATTACATGTTGAGCCAGGCAAAATGTCATAAGGCCTTCATGTTTTATTGAAGAGCCTTCTTGAATGGTTTGTACTATAGCATGGCTGCAACAACTTAAATGTGAGATTCTGCCTTTTTACTGTCTAGAATAATGATTCTGTTTCATGTTTTATGCAAGCCATGTCTTATGTAATCTTTTGATTTGAGCTGTGTGTTTAACATATTCAGATTTAAGTTTTTCTCATGGGAAAAGAAAGAAATTTGGGAAAGAAGTCAAGTAACAAGTAATTTGTGAGAGCATATTTGAAGAGGAGATACTTGACATCAAATTGTCAAGGTGTGAATGCTTTTAATAGGGTTTCTGGATGTATATGCTTTCCTAAATAAAAAAAAAGGAAATTAAAATAAAACAAAATCAAATCAAATGAAGTATTTTGTTTTAAATCCTCACCTTCTACTTATGGGCATACTTGGTGCCTTGTGTTATTCCTCCCTACACTTGCCCTTGTTGAACTTCATCAGGTTCTTCTCTGCCCAGTCGTGCAGCCTGTCCAGGTCTCACAGAATGGCAGCACAGCCTTCTGGTGTGTCAGCAAACTTGCTGAAGGTGCACTCAGCCTCTTCACCCAGGTCACTGATGAACAGGTTGAACAGAACTGGACCTAATACTGACCCCTGGGGAACCCCGCTAACTACAGGCCTCCAAAGAGACTCTGCACTTTTGATCACAACCCTCTGAGTTCTGCCATCCAATGGTTCGTGATCCATCTCACTGTGCATTCATCTGGCCCACACTTCCTGAGCTTGCCTATGAGGATATTGTGAGGCAAATCAGGACAAGAGGAAATGGCCTAAAGTTGCACCAGGGAAGGTTCAGGTTGGGTCTTAGGAAAAACTTCTTCACAGAAAGGTTTGTAAGGCATTGGAACAGGCTGCCTGGGGAAGTGGTGGAATCACCGTCCCTGGAGTTGTTTAAAAGGTATTTAGATGAGGTTCTTAGGGACATGGTTTAGAGTTAGGTTGGACTCGGAGATCTTAAGAGTCTCTTCCAACCAAAATGGTCCTTTGATTCTATGATTCTAACTCTAAACTGAATTTTCTCCTCTCTTCCCTGTCACCAGAACATTGTTGACAGAAGGTGATAGAAAGGAAAGGAGGTGATAAGAGACAGAGGAGGACTGTAAGCCCAACTGCATTAATTAGGCTGTTGTTTGAGTCAGGGTGATGAGGTGGTAAAGCATCTGAACAAAACAGGTTATTCACTGATGTTATTAGAATCACCATATAAACCAGCTGTCTCCAGAGAGCATTAAAAGGGTCTAATAATTGTTTTTCATATGTCTCTCTCACAGATTTTTTTACTCTAGGATTGATTTTTTTTTTTCATATGTAGTCTTGGAACTTGCTGATGTTTTATTTATTTTTTTTTCATATAAAATGCATGTTGAGCTGTGAATTATGTAAATAAACATCAAGCATGCTGCAAAGTGCAGGAATACTGTGCAGCCTCCAAAAAAGGAGGCAGAAGATTCAAAGTAAACACCTTTATCACATACTCAAACTGTAAGGCTCTGCCAACAAACAAGCTACTTATTCTAGAATAAGTACAGTGTGTAGTTTCCTTTGTCTTTTCTTCACGTTTTATACCTGGAATTCACCTGTCTTGATAAATTCTTCTTCCACTACTGGTGACATATTGCTTCCACAGTGGAGATCAAGACTGATAGAGGTCATAATCGGACTCAGTGCAACTTATTAAATGGCTTAACCATGGTTCTGAATGGTTCATAGAGCTAGCATATCCTTCACTGTTTGTGTGTAATGCTTGTCCCAAATAATTTATTTCTGTGTACAACCACAATTAAAAAAAAAAAAATGCCCTCAGGTGCCTCTCTATAGTCAGAGTTTCTTTCAAAATAAGAGATTTCTATGTCAGTACATACTGCAGTTGCACCAAGTATTTTCACACTCACTTGGGAAATTGCAGTGCCTATACCTTCACAAAGCTGACTTTGACTCATGTTGCCATTGGATTAGGTGCAGGCTATGAGCTTTCCTGTCATCCTTTCTGCACTTTTTATTGACCTCAGGTATCTGATGTTGTGATTGCTTTTCTTATGCTTGTTCTGCTGCTGATCTTACCTTTTTTTTCTCTGCCTCGTAATGCAATATTGTTTTCTTCTTGCTTTCTCTTCTCTAAATTTGTGCATGAAGATGACCTATGAAGTTCTCTGCTGTTGCATCAACCTCCAGAACTTTGTGGTCTTTCTATATTTCATTACTAGTTACTGTTTTGAGCTGAGGGGATTTTCTTGAGTAGTAATTTAAATAAACTTCCCTCAATTGATTAACATTCACATCCTGTATTCAAGTTTGTGTTTCAACACTTTTCCAGCTTCTCCCTATTCGTTTTCACACATGCAGTTTTTCACATGCAGAATTCTTCCCTTGTCTGATGTTATTTTTATCCCTTTTAATAGCACTATTCTTCGAAGTACCTCCTGTAATTTTTACAATTCAAAATTAATACTGCTTTCTCCTCTCTACTAATTTTATTTTTATTGTTCCCCTCCATCACCTGCAACTGTATAGATTTTGTGTTGCTCACTGTTTTGTAAATAAACTCATTAGAGTGGATCTTCTAACCATTGGTAGCTTACTTTAGTGATTCTAACTCAGGCAGTTGCATGATGAGTATGTGACAGGGTCACATTGTTGAGGTTGTATTAGTGTCCTTATGGATTAGACCAAACTCTTCCAGCAAACCTAGACTGAGACACTGGTGAAAAGGATTTGTGAAATATAGTTAGAAACATTGATCTTTAGTGGCTAGTACAAGGGAAACTGATATTAGTCTTTTTATGTAGTCACAATCAGTATTTTAGGATATATTTTTTTGTCCATGTTGATACATTTGTTTGTGACTTCAACTAAGTTATATGAAAAAGTAATCATCCATGTGCATCAGTGCCTGATTTCTTTCACTGTTTTGCAGAAATTGTACTACTTCAATAAGCGTAACAGACATTGCACTGATTTTGAGAACCGTAGATCTAACACTTGCTGTCTTAAAATTTCTCAAAAAATTTGATTAAGGCTACATGGTCACTTGGATCCTATGGAAATGCTGTGTGTGGAAGAGACCATTTTGACGTCTTCGTGTTCATTCAAATATGTTACAATATGAAATTTTACGTAGGAGTGTGTAATGTCTTGCCATAACAGTCATGGCATCAGCTTTTTGTAATGCTTGTTTGCATGGCCAATACCACCGTTTTAGACCCATTCTTTGGCATCTTGCTTCCAAAGTGAGTGAAGGCTGCGTATGAGTTGGAAACCCATTTAAGTTGTGCTCTTTCAGGTCTGAATTCCAGTTTTTCTCTCTCTCAGATGATATCATTGCTAGCTTTGAAAAAATACAGAATTCTTGCTTTTTCAACCAAAATCAGTCTCTAGGCTTGTGTCATCTTGACATACAAGAGAAAAAATGACTATGTTTGAAAGTCTAACGTAAGAGTAATTGAAAAGCTATGCAACTGCAGGCTGACTAAATTGTTATTAAAAAGTTTATGTTGTGGTCTTCCTTTTGAATATGTGCTAAATTACAATGCAAGACTGAAGACACTGTTTTGCCTAGTAATAAAATGAAATATATAGCAGCTTCTCAATGAAAGCAATGTTTCTTTTGGCACAGGTAACTGAAAATAACTAATTCTAATATCAAAGGAAATCAGATACTCTGATTCCATTTTTCTTTCTCTAGTCTGGCAATGCCAAAGTAATTCCAAAATATTTCAGCGTCTATGATGATGTCCCAGTCTATTTTTATTGAGAAACTGCTACAATTGATTGTAAATGGTTGCTGGGTTGTACCTTAAGTTGCATGTGTTAGAAAGCTGAAGGCTTGCATGTTTGTGGTTGACAGTCTTGCAGTACATGGTAGGTTTTACTGCCAGCTCTTGAAGTTCTTCCAGCTTGTGGTTTTTCCAGTACAGACAGTAACATGTCTGTGGGACTCCACTGAAAACTTTGCATGGATTCGAGGGGATCAGTGCATAAGTGAATCCTTACTGGTTGCAAATCTAGTTCAGGGTTAAGATATTTGTCATGCAGCAAATATCACCTGTTATAGATGTGGTGTAATGGAAAAGTAAGTCCTACATTTGAATTTCTTTGTATCGATAAGTGGATTTTTTCAAAATAGCTTTTAAGTTTTACAGTAGAGATGTGATTCATCCAGGAAAACTCTTCAGATGAACTGGTTCTTTCTTGTTAAATATCAGTGTGTCTTAAATTATCATAATTAAACGTGGATGCAGAAATGATCATTGCTCTGGCATTATTTAATTATGCATTTTGTGAATATAATATTTTTATGTTTTGTCCCTTAAATAATATATAATTTTAAATGTTTTATTGAATGTATGACTTCATATTCTGAAGCTTCTTTTTGGAAACATCATCAGCTGTGTACTGAAGTGTCTCCCTGTTTCTTCTTTTAACAAGTCATATCAGGGATCATCATCTCATTAAATTTTAAAAATGTACTGGAATATCACTATGCATGATTTTCAGCTCTGCTTTGTAGACTTTTACTGCATTAGAAATTTTATGAGTGAGATGACAACCACAAGAAGATGATATTTTTTTAAAATATTGGAATATTAATTACTTCAGGACAAATAATGAAAAAGTGGCAAACTGAAGTCAGTGTGATGTTAACCCTTTCAATTATCCATTTATTTTACAGTGCTTTTGCTTTTATAATAAAGCAGTGACCAAGCTAGTTCAGCTGCAAATGTCCAACTCTTTACATCTGCAGTTATGAGATAGAAGGTATATCCAGTACTGACTAGGTGAAACTATTTTCTCATTGCTTGTACATCAGAGCTCTTGTAATACTGTAATAACTAAGCCTGGGACTGACAACTATGTGTTTGGGAAGCACCTAAAGGATTTTTTTTGCTTCTTTAGCAGGATTGTCTTGCTCCTGTGTTAGGATTTAAGAACTTCTGTCGTATATCTTCATAATAAGACTTAAAAAAAAACAAAAAACAAACAAACAAACAACAACAACAACAACAAAAAAAAAACACCACCAAACAAACAAAAAACAACACACACAAAATGAAACAAACACAACCCCCTAAAATAAACCCAAATCAACCAACCCACAAAAAAATGGCAAAGAAACAAATAAAAAACTGAACAGCAGCAACACAAACAAAAGCAATAAAAAATGCAAAAAAAGCACACACAAAAAAACCCCAAACAAACAAAAAAACCCACAAGCAAACCAAAACACCCTTAACTTCTGCATAGCTTCTCCATAGTTACTTTATGGCACAAGAAGAAAACTTTATAAAAGAATGCCAGATCTTTCACATAATTACTGTTCAGTTTTGAGTGTATCAGGCTTTTATTTCTTTTACTAACAAAACAAATACAGGCATACTGTGAAGACATGACGAAAAGGTTTTATAGATATGCTCTTAACTACTTTAAGATTGAGCTTGTGTGTTACTGTCCCAAGCAATATTCTGGTCTAGTGGCCACCTATTTTATTTCTGCTATGTCCAGATTTCTTTTTCAGATGAACATGGACCTTTCTGGGTCTATAATATGTAATAGCGATGTTCCTGGTTCATGGTATCTCAGGACTACTGTCACTCCAGGATACTTCTTTTTAGAGACTCAAGAACCCCAAGAGTTGTTGGCAAGGTCACTGTGTTGGCAGCAAGCCTCAGTTGAAGAATGGAAGTTTTTCTTACCTGAGTATTGAGATGTACCTCTGCCAGTCTATGGCAGAGATTTTTTGAAATATTTTTCAGATTGG
Organism: Patagioenas fasciata; assembly: GCF_037038585.1. NCBI lineage: Eukaryota > Metazoa > Chordata > Aves > Columbiformes > Columbidae > Patagioenas > Patagioenas fasciata. The sequence continues at coordinate 47,233,050 of NC_092560.1, read as the reverse complement.
GTACTTGGTGAACCCTCAAATATCAGCCTTAAACATGATCAAATTAGAAGCAGATCTGGACTCCATAGCCAAAGGCTTGTCTTTTTTAATATAAGATTTAAGTAGTTGCATTGTGACGCCTGAGAACTGTTATCCCACACCAAGGATTTTTGGTTCATATTAGCATGCAAGGTACTCTGAATTTAGGTGATAACATATGTCTAGCTACATCTCAGAAGCAGGCAGGCATAATTATTGAAGAGCAAACACAGAGATTTCTTCCTGGTCACCATAACAGATCATTAGATGAGAATTTCAGTAGTGCTTTTGAGCTTTACATCAGGAAACTTTCCTGGAAATTTTCTGTGTTGCATCTTTCCGTAAACGGTAGATTGAGAGAAACACCAGTTTCTGCCAAGGCCTATTTATTTCTGTTTCTATTCTGTCAATGTACTGCACTGAGTTCTGCTTGATTTCACTAGAGCCTGCATGAATTGGGGAGAGTTTTTGAAGTCTCTCTAATCTCAACATTTTAAAATGATCAACTGGAACTCCATGCATGCTTTCAACAATTTTTTCAGCATAGAAGGTTTTTAAACCAGATGCCATGTCTGGCAAAATAATTGCCTTACTGCTTTTCATTTCATAATCTGAGTCTGACTCTGGCATTATTTGAAGCCAACCACAGTGATATATGCTTGCAAAGCAGAAAGAGGACATGTTTGGTTACAACCGCGGTTTCCCATGTATAATTTCTCATTGTGCCTTCCTTCTGTGTCTGATGCTCTGGAAAGCAGCAAGTGAGAAATGTGAACCATGTTCGATAAATTCAGAAGGGTGACTGAAGAAATTTGAGAGGCATGTGCATCTCTGTCTCTCTATTTTCTTCAGCCAGTCAAAAGAACTGGTTGTCCCACTGTACTTAGCATTGGTGCAGCCTCAACTTCAGTACGGTGTGCAGTTCTGTGCCCCACAATTTAGGAAGGATGTGAAGGTCCTTGAATGCCCCCAGAGGAGGGCAGCACAGCTGGTGAAGGGCAGGAAGGCATGTCCTGTGAGGAGCAGCTGAGGACTCTGGGTTTGTCTGCTTTGGAGAAAAGGAGGCTGAGAGGTGACGTCATTGTTCTCTACCGCTTCCTGAGGAGAGGATGTGGAGAGGGAGATGCTGAGTTCTTCTGCTTGGCATCCGGTGACAGGACACCTAGAATTGGTTCTAAGCTGTGTCAGACATTAGGAATCATTTTTTTACCAAGAGGGTGGTCAAACACTGGAAAAGGCTTCTTAGAAAGGTGGTCAATACCCCACGCTTGTCAGTGTTTAAGAGGCATTTGACCAATACCCTTAATTACATACTTCAGCTTTTGGTCAGCCCTGAAGTGGTCAGGCAGTTTAACTAGATGATCATTGTACATCCCTGCCTGTCTTTTCACTTCCCTTCTCAACACTGAAAAGAGCCTGGCTCTGCCTTCTTTGCACCCTCCCTTCAGGTGCTTATATACATTGATAAGATCCCCCTGAGTCTTCTCTTCTCCAGGCTGAACAGTCCCAGCTCTCCCTGCTTTTCCGCATAGGAGAGATGCTCTTGTTCCTTCATCATCTTCATGGCGCTTTGCAGGATTCTCACCAGTGTGCTCATATCTACCTTCTACTGGGAAGCCTGGAACTGGACACAGTGTTCCAGGTGTTGCCTCACCACTGCTGATTAGAGGGAAAGGATCACCTCCCTCAGCTTGTTGGCAACAGTCCTCCTAATGCAGCACAGCATTCTTTGCTGTAGGAGCACATTGCTGGCTCCTGTTCAACTTCATGTCCACGTACTTCATCCCATTTCTTTCCAAGAAGAAATAATATTCCACTTGCTGCAGGAGGAATATTGAGAGCTAGCACCTTGTCTGCTACATGAGGTGCTGGATTTCCTGAGGCAGATTTATCAAACTTTTATATAAATGTCTCTGTGTGTGAGATTTCTTTGTTTGGTATTTGGGACTCAATTTTATATTCTTGAGTATCTCAACTTATTTTTATTAATCACAGGAAGTTGTGTGGGAGCTCATTTGAAATGTAGAATGGCATCAGAAAACTATGTATTTCTTCTTTTGGACACTTTTCTGTTTCTTTTCATAGCTAGACAAAATCTTCTGGTGCTAAGGCCAGCCAACTTTTATGAATACATGACTATTTTACAAAAGGTGAGCATGAGGGGTAATAGTGCCTCATTTCTGAGAGCTGTACTCTTGATCATATAGTGGCAGCTCTTTCTACATTTTCTTTGAACCCCTTGACAGGGGTTCATTTTCTTTAGTGCCACATGTGTGGGAATTTAGGTCAGATGTTTTTTACTAGTCTGTACAAACAATACTGTTCATAGGGAGAGCACTGAAAACATCTTTATCAGACTGTAAAAATAAAATGGCAGTGAGTGTAATGACTTATAAATGAGCACTGACTAGTATTTTTATGTGGAGGGGGTTTTTTTGTTTTGTTTTTCCCTCAAGATATTAACCAATATAATAGACCACTGTAGCTGGGACAGTTTCCTGAATGAGCTACATCTGTGGGAAAAGAGTATTTACAGCTTTTAAAAACAATGAGCTTTCTAAACATGTATTGGCTAGATTTTGTGTTGTCAGCAAGTGGAATAATGTTTTCAGTTCTTTGTGTTGTAAATATGACTCAGGGACTTACATACAGTATCATTGATACAGACAAAAGATTTAGAATTTTATATTCTTTAGTTTGCCACTCTTTTGCCCATGCCAAGAAAAATTCTCAAATAGCGGAATGCATTGCATAGGTATATGTGCTAGTGTGTGAGTGGATTTGTGTGCATATATACAAAGTATTTAATTCTCTTAATAATATCATAGTATTTGAATTGCATAGGGATTTCCATGCAAATAAGTTCAGTGCCTTTTCCATACATCAAAGTGATATACTGTTTTCAAAATGCTCCTTTCAAGGGCAATACAAACATCAGGAATTAAAAAGCAAGCTTAGCTGAGTCCTGTGCTGTAGAGTATGGAGACTGGAGTCTTTGGTATTAGGGTTGATGTGTTCTTCCTTTAGTTCCCTGTTGCTACACATATGTCTCATTTCAAAGAGAATCAATATGACACCATGACAGGATTAAAGAATCTAGAATAGAATGTAGATATACTAAAAGTGTTCTGTACAGTCGAGGAGGACCAATAGAAAATAATATAAGGTAGAAAGGACTCAGCGGGTACATATAGAACCCACAATATTAAATGTAAACCCAAGTACTGTCACACAAACAGAAAGACTTGCATCTGTACACTTGCCTAATTCCTTTAAATACTTTTGCCATGTTGACCTGAGATGAAATAGAGAAGGCACTTTCATATTAATGAAGAAGAAACAAAATAATAAACTTGGTCATCATACGGAAACAGAAACAGAGGCTCACTTTCTGGAGTGGGAGAGAATAAGTAAGCATCTTTTGTCAACTCAGACCACACTGTGACAGATCACTCAATAATTCATCATGGCTTTTGCCCCTTCTCCTTTGAATGTTCCCACAAAGTGGAGTAGCAGACAACATTATACTTCAGACTACTTTAAATGAGTTCTAGGTTTCACATGTATTTATTGAAAAATTTTATCCAGGACAGTATGTCATACACCAGCTAATGAATTAGGTTGTTCAAAACCAAGGTAAATGGAGCTAACAAGAATAGACGAAAGAACTATAAGATGGATCGAATGATAGAATGTATTGAATTAAGACATTATGTATTTAATGCTTTATAGAGAGATTTTTTCTGAGATAAATTGTAATGGACTAATAGGTAGGTTTTAGGTTTACAATGACAGCTTTAGTATTCTAGTAGTTAGGTAGAGTAAAAACACTGTAAACATTCTGCAGCAGAAACTGCTTAACTTACAGATGGAGGCATCGCACTATGTTTTCCAGCACTGAATTTTCAGTTTTGTGTTCCTCAATATTGAAAAGAAAGTGTCACGAAAAGGAATTTGTTTTCTTTTACCTTTTCCGCTAAGCTTGCTGATGAAAATAAGTGTGAATTTTTAATTTATGGGAGTTACAATTACCTCTTTTTCTGCACAAGACATAGGTTGTCAAGTCTGTTTTTTCCCCCAATACTGGAGAGGAGTTGTACAAGAAAATAGCCTTATTCGTGTATTTTATGCCCACTTCCCAAAGTTCCATTGAAGATCTTCTCTGGTCTCCTGTAATGCACTGCATTGTCGTATTCAAGAAGTTCAAACCAGTTTGGATAGCTTTCAGTACAGGAAAATATTCCTGTTTAGCAAAGCAAGCAAGCTTTAATGTGAATGCAGTAACTTATAGTCAAGTGCTTAATTCAGTGCTTTGCTGAACAAGGATGAAATTAAACATTGTGCTTTCCTGATTTCTTGCCCAATTGAACCAGTAGATCAATGTATGAACGTCTTTCTGTAATTCCAGAGTGTCCGGTACTCATAGTTCTGTTTTCTTAAGCATTTGGCCCATGTTTCTTCCAGTAATGTCTGTAGTTCTAAATTGCGTCTTTGCAATGTTGGCCCATTTCCTATCTTGTATTTTCCAATCTTTTTTTACGCTTACTTTGTCCGTTGTCTTCACATGTAGTAAATGAAGGTGTCTTTCCCAATTTACTTCTTTTTCAGTTTAAAGCTCCCTCAAGTGATTGCAGGAAGTCGTAGAAAACAAGTATGTCAAGAATGACCTTTTTTGTGAGTGTCTTCCAAATGCTGAACTTACAAAAAGCCCACGTCTTAAGTTCTCATAAATTTGTTGATTTTTCACACCTTCTATCAGAGCAGGAAGAATCTCTTATAATCATGGAGTTTCTCTAGGTGCTACAGAACGAATTTTAAGTTTAGATTCTTTTTCTTGCGTGCTACAGATTAAATGGAATGATTACAGTTTGATTTTCGTACTAGAGCAGGGGTGTCAAATTCATTTTTGCTGGGGGCCACATCAGCCTCGCGGTTGCCTTCAAAGGACCGAATGTAATTTTAGGACTGTGTAAATGTAGGAGTAGCTACATCTGACACCCGTCTACTAGAGGATAGATTTGTAGTCTTGGAATCATTTTTATTTATTTGTAAAATGACCAAACTTGTGAAATCTGCTAAGAAAAAATAACAATTGAAAGCCACTACGTCATTATTTGTAATCAGGTTAGAGTATTATCCTTTTCTAGATTATGAGAAAATTTCATAACACAGAATTTTATGCTTTAGTGTTCCCTCCTTTGTGTAGTTTCCTTACATTATCCCCAACCAAAAGGAGGGGGAGGGGAAGACAGAAAACCCAGATGTGTGAACAAATATTACTGTCTTTTGCTGTCACTTATGAACTCCGTATCATAAATGTTCAGCAGCATTAAATGTGGGATTTTGACTTCAAACTCTAATTTCAATAAGACATCATGAAACCTGTGTATAACTGGGAATTTAAGAAGGGACAAGGAAGTACCTGAATGGAGTAGAGAGTATATTACTACTTTTTGAAGTACAGTGTTCGTGGAAACCATGTTAGGTTATGTGGTAAAGTAAGTAAAAACGTATCCCATATTGCTGTACTCCTTGTAGCAGGCATTAGAAATAAGAAGTTTTATGTTCTAAGCACAAACGGAACTATTATGGCTCCATGTACTCTTCCCACAGCCTGTGTGTTTCTCTTGAATAGCTTTGCCTGTATGAGCACTGTTCAGAAACTTACCAGTAGCACACTTTCAGACTCTGCGAACCCAGTCAAAATCACAGCAGATCCAAGCTCCAGGTTTCAACAGACACAAAAATTCTGTTACAGTTATAAACTGGCTACTTGTTAGTACTACATATTGGATACCTTTCTGAATTTCTGTCTTCTACAAAGCAAGTGTGTATTTGACTAGCTTTCATACATTTCTGTCCGTCTTAAGCATATGTTAAAAATTGTGGAGTTTTGATTATAACAGCTTTATTTCCTATTACAGACTAGAAAATTATTTTCTTGCCTAATTTGCTTCAGTCAAATGTTTAGTGATGTGTGTATGATTGTACTTCAATAACAATGAAATTCAGTTATGACAAATGATGATTTATATTTAATTTCCATTAATTTTCATACTGATTTTGTAGTAATTTTAAAATCAAAGACCTTAAATAGTTTCGAACTTAATGCAATGGAATGACTCGCTAACAAGTGGAAGCACCTTAAAAGTCAGCAAATTGTAAAGGCTGTGATGCCACCAAATATTTAAAGGGTACAATAAATCAATAAGCAATTGTACGGTTTCTTAGAGGTTGGGTAGGCAAAAATTAACAAATTTGTAATTGCATCATGAAGTACCAGCTCTTCCGTTAGATTTATCATTGACTATTTGCTACGGTAGGAACAAACAGAAAATCAATTAACTGGCCTTCTCATTTGGCATTAGTTAATGAGAATTGTTGTATTTGCTATTCAATACAGAATCTTTGCGAAGAAGCACAGTGTAACTAAGAGACTTTGATTGAAATAGCATTAACCAATAATCGTGAGTGATTTTCTATGAGAAGAGTACAACTCAGATATTTGTGTAAGACATTGGATCAAATTTAGGGTCATCTGGTTTTGTATCCTTGGGATAAAGTATTTTTCTGTGTGAGTGGTTTGGTGGTTTTTGGTTTGGTTTGGGTTTTTTCCGTGTTTGGTGGGTTTTTTTATTTGGTTGGTTGGTTGGTTTTGGTTTTTGTTGTTGTTACTTTTAAGAAATTTTCAGTCTTCATATGATGAGATTTCGTAGTTCTTTAAAATTAGCTGAGTATACCTTGGCTAAAGCTGTTTGTTGGGAACCATATAATGCATTTTTAAAATATATAATCCAGGCTGAATTGAAGCTTATATTTGTGCTGTTTTAAAATATCTACAGGTAATTTTTTTTTTTTTTTTTTTACTTTCTAGAAAAGGTTTTTATCTTGAAAATAGAGTTAGAAACAATGTTTATTTTAAGAGTAAATCTAACATGTTAGCATAGCTCTAAACCATGTTTTAAACACTTTTTAGTCAAATTTGTGAACATATGCAGACTTTGGCTTTTTTCATGTTCAGAAAATACATGTATTTTACTACTTCAGATAATTACAGCATTCTCAGAAAGACATATTGCATAATAAGATTATTTTGTTCCAACTTAGTAATATAAGTTGTTGTGGAAGGCACGATACTCTTACATTAGCTCAAAATCTCATTTTGTATTTTCATTTATGTGTGTTAATTGCTTAAGACAAGTAATTAAAATTATTCTAAAAATCATATTAGATGAAATCAATGAAGAAGGGCACCATGACTTTCATTTTTCACTTCAGACAGTTGAAAATTAAGCTATTCCTTAATTAGATTTTAGTATCTTAACCCTTTTTGGCTTCTTTCTGTCTGTGTTCTGAAAAGCATTGTCTGCAGATAGTTGTTTATATGTATAAATTCACTGGTTCATTCTAGTGCGAAACAGGTAATTCTGGAACAGTGAGAAACGCTGCTGAATTTCAAGTAGTTTTTGATGCTTAGATGGCTCTGTTGAAAATAAAAAGCTTAGATTAGTACTTGTTTGAGGTAGCTACATTGCAAAGCTAGCAACATAATGCTAGTGTGAATTGTCACTGGACTGTATATGCACTATGATAAAATACACTGCTGAAACCAAAATATTTCACTACAATCATTTTAGAAGGATTAAAATGTCATCCAAAATTGTGAGTTTTTAATTTTGATTTTTGAAGAAAAATACATGCCATCGAGACTTCCAGCTTGTGTATTTTCTCCTAATTTTGAACCCCTAGTTTGCAGCACCTTTTGAAGAAAAATGGTGACCATGTCTTCTGCATAATTAAACCTCTTACTTGAGTCCTGATTCTGTCATTCTTAGTGTTAGAAGTCCTTGTGCCTCATCTTGAAATGCATGACAGTTAAGTTTATGCACTTTTTCTTAATCGGTATAAGCTGCTACGTAGCTCTCCTGCCGATGTTATTTGCGCGTATGAATTTGAGAGTGGGAGGAGAGGATAGCAGATTACATGAGTGGGTCTGTTCATTTCAGTCATGCTGTGCTCAGCGTGAGCACCTCAGCTCAGCATTTCTCATGAAGCTGGAAACCCAAAAGACTATGTGATATGCAATTTATCTACCAAGAAGCTATCTTGTAAGCAAAAGCCTGTAGCCTCTCACTACCTAACAGAGAATACTGAAAGCAGATCAGGGACTGTGATTTGAGAAATCATTTGAGATATTTAAAATTAATTTTGTTTTCAGATTTAGAAGCTAATCTTAGGAAAGTATGTGCTAGGCTATCTGTCAAACAATAAGGTACAAACCATGCCAGTTGTATAAACATATTAGCCACATTACACACGTTCAGATACTAAAGGAAGTGCACAGTGTTGTGTTCTCTTCTCTGTTTTCAGTTAGATGTAAAATGAAGAAGTCATACCAATTTCATGGTTCATTTGGGCTATGCTTATTCGCCTGGAAGTTCTGGGTAATGAAAACTAACATATTGCTTACTTGTAAATAATAGATTTGGAGAATTTTTTTTTTTAACATGTTCAAATATGATATGGAAGAATAGTCTGATTGTTTTTTTTTCCCAAGGAGTATCGTGAAAGCCTAACAAAATTAAGTAAAATCATAACCAAGAGCAAGTGAATAGAGACTGTCAGTGTCTTTTTTCACTGTAATTTCTCATTTGTTTTTCCATAATTGGATCAAATATATTTGTTAAATATAAAAAATGGAAGCATTATTAAGAATCTGGAAGCTGAACACTTAAAATTCAAGAAGCCCTTCATATCATGTATGTATTTCTGTCTTAATCAATTTGCTTGTGCTTGTCCTCTAATGAATGAATTTTGTTTGTGGAATGAGTATTGTCCAAGTTCTGTGTACATTAATCATTTGCCAGCTTCTTTTAAACAGTGCATGAGTAAATCATATATATTGTTTTTCATAGTATAACATCTAAAGCTGCATATAATGCAAATTTAAACATGCAAAGTAAAAGGTGACATGAACTTAATGAAACTTTACCCTTCTGAAATGTGAAATGGATGATCTTTTTTATTTCAGTCATACCATTTGATTGATTGTAAAATGCTTTCATCTTTGTTTTATTTTGTTATCTTTTTTTTTTTTAAGAGAGCGAAGGAGATGAAGAATTCAGTTAGGATGCTGTCATCAGCAGATCTTTTACATAAAATACTCTGATGTAGAAATTTAGGCATGGGGTCGTCTTTCCCAACCATTTCTGACTTAGAGAACTTCCGAGGCCCGATCTGTAAGATCGATTACTTGTAGTTACATTTCAAATCTGTACAAATCTGAGGCTTTTTCCAGAAATGGGATGCTAACGAGTAGTGGCTTTGAATTCAGCTAAAGTATGAGGGTTTCAAGTTGACATATTTAGATATACCAGACTTTTAAAAACTACTCAAGTTCCTCACATTGCCTTAGTTTTGTTCTCATTTTTCAAGTCTTACTGACATACATCAACACAATCTATACTGAATGTTCTAATCCACTGATGAACCGAATTTGCTAAGGACAACTTCAAGCCTCCTTTGAATTATATTTGTTTGATATTGCAAAAGTATTTTTCAGGTTTAGACTAAAATGGAGAATTTCCATGGAAAACTGAATGTCTGGACATTCCAAATAATTGCTTAGGACAGACTGTAATTTGGAGCTGAGCTATAAGCAGGCACAATTCATTGATAGGTTACTGGTGGTACTTTTTAGCTCCATTTCTAGTTTCTATCCAATAAATGTAGTTTCAGAACTTATCGGTTAGTCATATTGCTGTGCACGCTGCTGCATAGGATTTTTATTATCCCATTTCTCCAGTCAATAATATAGAAATGATTTGGTGCAAACTTTGGGGCTGGGCTGAGACGTCTAGTCTGGATATTACATATATATCTCTTTCAAATACCAGGAATATATTTTTGAAATAAAAAGGAATTAAACTGTCAGTCTTCTCTAGATCACAAAAAACTATATATCATACTCTCTATATACTATAGTATATGTAACTTCCATTTCTTTTAAATTTGTCCTGATAGTGTGTGGGATTTCATTTTCCACAGACTATTCTGTACTGTGGAGCAAGTTAAAAGTTAATTTTTTAGGGTAAAACTTCTATTTTCTCATTCAGTAATTAAGTATTTCCTCACTTATGCTGAGTAATACTGAAGTTTGAGAGAAAAGTAACTTGATGTAGTTCAAAAGCCACTTCATAAATCAGAAGAATTAACTAGGAGCAGTACTACATTAGCACATTATGCCAGCAGCTGAGCTCTGCATACAGAGCACTGTCTTATGCACTCCTTGAGCTCCTTTGAGTGGACCTACCATTCAGCTTGCGTGGAATGAGCTCTGTCTGAAGCTTGGCAAGAACCAGAGAATGCTGGTATGTGTTGTAATTAATAGTGGACCATGGAAAGGCTCAAGTGTGTTGGCACAACCAGTGGCTCAGTATGATGAGCTAAATATCAGTATTGTTCCCTGAGAAGTCTCTGTGTGTCTTTTGGAAATTAAGTCTCAGCCAATGAACACTGTGTCTGTGTACACATGTAGAATTTATTTGTCTTTAGACTGTGGTACTTCATTAATAGTTAAATGTTTAAAGCAAAGTTCCAAAGAGCTTCTCAAATGCATTGTCCTTCAGCTATGCCCCAAAACAAGTTGTTGATGTAAAGTTGACATAGTCTCTCTCTTTATTTGGTAGCGTTTTTAAATTCAATTCAACTCAATCCAGTTCCATTGAGTTCAATTCACATCAAAAGCTTTAAGAACAAACCTACTATACTATCTACATTTGCTACTACAAACTAGCGTAGAAATTTATGGCTGTTGGTGGTATTGTGCTTACAAATTCTGCAGTAAAAATAAAATTTGCAATTAAAGGTGTAATGTTCAGCACATTTATATCCTGAATAGTCCTGAATTTGCAGTAACACTTCAAAACCCACCTCAGAATAAATCATAAGAACTGTCTTCTAACCGAAGTCGTGCTGTATTAGTGCGGAAGAAAATAAGAGAGAATTTATTGTCTAAGGTGATGAAAAAAGATCTGGTTATCATTTCTAAAATTCTCCTTCTTGAACATTTTCAGCACCATTCCTCTTATCCCCTGAATTCAGTAACTGAGCAATGAAAGAGAAAATTGAGAAAAACAGTCAAGTTAATGGATACAGACCTTTTACTGTGCATGTCAAATATGATTCACTGCTGTATTTACTGGTTCTGCAATCATATAACTGTTAGTGGAAAGTGTCAGTCTTCACCAGATCGTGCAGAACTCCCTAGATCACAGATCGTAGAATAGATATTAAAGTTATTTGAAGGAACTTAAGTCATTACTATACATAAGTTTTAACTCTAGCTAACTTCATGGTGGGAAGGAATTCAAATGTTTAGCAACTGTTCTTATAAGAAAGAGTACTACTTCTTCATGAAATAAATACACCTTTACAGAATGTGCCAAATATGTCTTCGCCAGAGACTTACGAAGTGGATGAGGCTTGGAAGTCATACAGATACATTTATATTGTTACAAGCCTCAAGAGTATTTTTCAGTTGCATAGGAAATGTTTCTGGACTTTGTTGCTTTGAGCAAAAATATATTTGCCTTGCAGTGCTTCTCGTATAAATTCTAATAGTTGAACAATTATCCAAACAAATAAAAAGTTGCAGTTTTCCTCTTTTTACATATTGGAAAATAATTAGTCACTTTTAGCAATCGTCAATGAATTTAACATCTCACAACTGCTTTCGAAAGTGCACTTTGCAGATTTCAAGTTCATTTCTTGCCATAAATTTATTTGAATTTCACTGAATAAGTTTGTAATATTGAAAGAAACATATGAAGAAGGACTTACATACACTGTAGACAGTCAACATCACATTAAAACCAGTTGAAATTCTATTGAACTGAACTCCTGCTTTGCTCTTGCCTTGATCATTCTAAAATACCATAGATGCATTTTGGTTGGAAAAGACCTTTAAGTTCATCGAGTCCAACTGTTAACACTGTGAAGTCCACCTCTAAACCTTGTCCCTAAGAACCTCATCTATGCATCTTTTAAACACCTCCAGGGATGGTGACTCAACCAATTCACTGGACAGCCTTGTTGCAATGCCCGATAACCCTTTCCGTGATGAAGTTTTTCCTAATATCCAATCTAAAACTCCCCTGGCACAACTAGAGGTGGTTTCCTCTCATCCTGTCACTTGCTTCTTGGGAGAAGAAACCAACACATTCCATGCTACAACCTCCTTTCAAATAATTGTAGAGAGCAATGACGTCTCCCCTCAGATTCCTTTTCTCCAAGCGATACAGTCCTCGTTCCCTCAGCCAATCCTCGTAAGACTTATGCTTCAGATCCTTGAACAGCTACGTTGCCCTTCTCTAAACCCACTCCCACACGTCAATGTCTTTCTTGTAGTGTAGCCCTTTCTTGTAGTGTAACCCAAAACTGAACACAATATTCAAGGTGTGACCTCACCAGTGCTGAGTACAGGGCGACGATCACTTCCCTAGTCCTGCTGGCCACACTGTTCCTGATACAAGCCAGGATGCTGTTGGCCTTTTTGGTCACCTGAGCACACTGCTGGCTCATATCCAGCTGGCTGTCGACCAACACCCCCTGATCCCTCTCTGCCAGACAGCTTTCCAACCACTCTTCCCTGAGACTGTAGTGCTGCCTTGGGTTGTTGTGACCCAAGTGCAGGATCCAGCACTTGACCTTGTTAAACCTCATACCCTTGCCCTCAGCCTAGTGATCCATCTGATCCAGATGCTTCTGTATGGCCTTCCTACTCTCCAGCACATCAACAGTCCCACCCAGCCTGGTGTTGTCTGCAAGCTTATTGAGGATGCGTTCAGTCCCCTCATCCAGATCACTGATAATGAGATTAAACAGAACTGGCCTCAGTACAGACCCCTGGGGAACACCACTTGTGACTGCCTGCCAACTGGATTTGAGTCCATTCTCTTTGGGCCTATCCATCCAGCCAGTTCTTTATCCATCACAAAAAGTATGGCCATCCAAGCCATGAGCAGCCAGTTTCTCCAGGAGAATGCTGTGGGAAATGGTGTTGAAGGCTTTGTTGAAGTCTTGGTTGCAACATCCACAGCCTTTCCCTCGTACACTAAAGGGGTCACCGTGTCATAGAAAGAGATCACATTGCTCAAGTAAGACCTGCCTTCCATAAACCCATGCTCGCTAGGCCTGATCACTTTCTTGTCATGTATGTGCTGCATTGTGGCACTCAAGATGATCTGCTCCGTAATCTTCTCTGGCACCGAGGTCAGACTGACAGGCCTGTAATTCCCTGGATCCTCCTTCCAGCACTTCTTATAGATGGGCATCACATTTGGTGTAACTTCCACTGCACTTGGACCTCCCTGATTTGCCAGGACTCCTGATAGATAATGGAAAGTGGCTTAGTGATTGCCTCTGCCAGCTCCTTCAGCGCCCTTGGATGGATCCCGTCTGGTCCCATAGACTCGTGGGTGTCCAAGTGGTGTAGCAGGTCGCTAACCATTTCTCCTTGGAATATTTGGGCTTCATTCTGCTTCCCATCCATGTCTTCTGGCTCAGGAGGCTGGGTACCTTGAACACAACTGGTCTTATTGTTAAAGACTGAGGCAAAGAAGGCATGTAGTACCTCAGCCTTTTCCTCATCTTCTGTCACTGTGTTTCCCCCGACCTCCACTAGAGAGTGAAGATTTTCCTTAGCTCTCCTTTTGTTGCTAATGTATTTATAGAAACATTTCTTGTTGCCTTTTACAGCAGTATCCAGGCTCAGCTCTAGTTGGGCTTTGGACCTTCTAATTTTCTCCCTGCAGAACTTCATAGCATTCTTTTAGTCCTCCTGAGTTGCCTACCCCTTCTTCCAAAGATTATAAGCTTTGCTTTTATTCCTGAGTTCCAGCCAAAGATCGCCGTTCAGCCAGGCTGGTCATCTTCACCAACTTGTCTTCCGGCACACGGGGGCAGCCTGCTCCTGCACCTCTAAGATTTCCCTCTTGAGGAGCAACCAGCCTTCCTGGACTCCTTTGCCCTTCAGGACTGTGTCCCAAGGGACTCTGTCAACCAGGCACCTGAACAGGCCCAAATTTGCCCTCTACAAGTCCAAGGCAGCAGTTCTGCTGACCGCCCTCCTTCTCCCAGAGTAGAAAACATGATTATTTCATGTTTGCTGTGCCCAGGGTGGCCTCTGACACTTACATCCCCTACAAGTCCTTCTCTGTTTATGAATAGGTTGTGAGGGCACCTTCCCTAGTTGGCTTACTAACCAGCTGTGTCAGCAAGTTGTCTTCCACACACTGCAGTTGTTTTCCACACATTACACTCCTTTCCACTGTGTTGTATAACCAGCATCTTTCAGCAGACTTCTCACTTTGGCCTGTCTTCAACATTCACCCAATATTTCTTCATATAATTTAAAGTAGTGTTCACCAAAGCAACGTGATTTTATTATTGCCAAGCTTTGTATTGTGAGTAGTTCAAGATGCTGTAGCACTGAGAATCTCTGTTTTTTGTGGGTTTTTTTGTTTTGTTTTGTTTTTCAGTTAAACTGCCCCTGTGTAAGGTTGTTTTCACAATCTACATACCATGGAAAGAAGGAACGAATGTTCTGTGTGTCTAACTCTGTGATCTTTCTTTACACTATAGTTCGTGTATGAGAAGATTGTGACTCAGTTATGATGCCCGTGTTTTATATCAGATGAAGTACAACCAAAAGTTGTTCTGACACATTTATTTAATTAGAATCAAGCAAAATTAGCAATGTTGGATCAGTGCAGTGCATATTAGGGGGGGATTTTAATTGCCAGCATTGTTCTTGATTACACAAAGTAACATTCTTCACAGACTTTGAATATTATATTATTTACTTATTTGTGGGCAAAACAGTTTCTAGAGTGAAGTTCTTTATTGAATTTCTTCCCCTTTCAAAAGCACAGTTTGTTTTTCTAAAAGTGAATGGAAAACTATGATTTTTTTTTTCACGGCATTTTATAATCATAAGTTTATAAATGGCATTTGGAGAGATTAAACTGATAGTTAAAAATATCATGAAGTTAAAAAAAAATATTTGGTTGCACTATAATTAAAAAAAAAAATAGAGTCAGTGTTGGCCATCCTTCCACATGCATGATGGAAAAATGTGTGACTGATGTGTTCACCTAGGAATGAAGAACAGCCTTTTTTTTTTTTTTTCTTATAAAACTGTTTAGAAGTAGTACAGATATTACTGGGTTTTACTCATATTTTCCCATACTGTTTACCAAGTTCATAATTTCTCAGTCTTTGTAGAAGATTCAAACAATGACCGATGAGTATGTAATTCAGTTTGCATTTAAAAAAATCTAAAGATACTTTTAATAGGGTATCCATGAGTGTATTTCCCATGTGTTTTGAGTCTTTTTTTTTAACTCAGTAGTCTCATGGCACTTAATTTGCACAGAATAATGGGTGAGGGAAAAGCATATTTGAGTATTAGAGGTTAATTTATCACACTTGTGCTTTAATGATGTAAGTCAAGGGAATTTTTATAAGTGTCTGTTATTGAATAGTTCCAGATGGGCAGTACAATACACTAAATTCCTTACAAAACCATTATATATTTCTTCTAATTTACTCACCATTTCTGATAATATGGGCTGCCTACATGATTATAACACAGAACTTAGGGGTTAGTAGATTATACTAATGTACTGATTAATTTGGGTGTTCCGCTTTATCTAATAAACTGTGGTTTTATTAAGCACAAATGGAATTTTAAATGTTCATTTTAAGAGCACCATATGTCTTCTCCTGTGTTGTCTAGTCAATCTGATTTCATGTTTATTTAGATTACAGCAAACAGTTCAACGGGGTTAGATAATCAAGTATTTCAATCTAAAATAAAACTAACTTTAAGAGGGTGCCTTGGCTTTTTCCATGCTACCTGCTCTTCTACAATGAGACTTCTGTATGCCCTGAGATGTTTAAAATAGAGACATCCTCAAAGTTTAGGATATGAGAACTTGTTGAACATTATTACAGTTTCATATACATGTCCTTTTGGGTTACAAGTCTCTCTCTATAGTCTAATAAATCAAAATGCAGCGAGAGTGCTATTTTGGAAGATGTTTTAAGTTGTCAGTACAGCACTTAAAATAAGTTATGAAAATAATCCTGTTAGAAGTTAAAAGCTCTTAGACTTTTAATTATTGGGGGTTATGTGAAGAGAGAGTAACACTCAATGTAGCAAGGATTTATAATTTAAGAGCATGTAGCAGTACAAATTGTATTTGTGCCTTTTAGATAAATTGCAAATGGGTTTCCTACTCAAATTCAAAGCAATATTTTTTACCATCTTCCATCAACATGTTCTATTTGCATCTTTCATGTTTTTTTCTTACCATGTCAGATACTTGAAAAATGAAAAAGAACAACTAGCATGCTTTTTTACTTTGTTATTTACTTGCATTATTTGGATTGTATTTGTTTAAAGTGTAACAGTAACAAATTGCTATATAGTAGCAGGATTAATGGAAAAATAGGTTGAATTTTTTTTAGTTTTGTTTCAGATGTTCGTGGGTTTGGTTGAAGTCAAAGGTGGTTGTTACCTGCATTTATTTTCTTCTAAAATACATTTTTAAATATATTCCAGTCCATCAGTAATATTTTGTTATCATTCTTATTCTAGTGAAATGCCTCAAGATAACAATTACTCTGGTAAAATCCAGGAAAACAAAATCAATCAGATTTTAAAATAATCAGTTTGTCAATATACTTCAAGACAGGAAAATAGTTTTTAACATAATTCAAACTTTTCATGCTTTATTTTTAGAAAACATTTTTTCTTCTCGTGTCAATGCAATTGATGTTAGATCATTAAATGTTCTCTTACCTTCTGGTTTACTGTACCTCTTGCAAAAAGATTAAATCGTATGTCTATACAGGTACAGTAAACACAGTTAAGGACTCCTAAAAGCATACTTTGAGTTCAACAGGGAGCAAGTGAGTTCCTGTCTTCCTTCCATGAAAAAGACAGCATCTTAACTGAGCCTCAGTGTGTGATACACAAGAGAGATCTCTCTCTCCTTTGCCAGAATAATTTGAAGGTTTGAAAAAGAGTAGAAAGGGCAATATCCCACCTCTGTATTCCATTGGAGAAATTGTGGAATATAGAGGCAATACACATGCTGTATGAGTATATTTTGGTTTGTAATTATTTTTACAAAGTCTGTCTTTTGTTTGTTACAAGTATGTATCACTACAGGAGAAGGGCAGAAGGTATTACAATATGGGCAGAAGAAGTGCTATCAAATGCAGAGTTTTAAGGAATATAGGTAATGACTGACCACAAGTCAAGAAGGTTTTATTCACAGCACTTATTAAATTGATTGAAAATATATAATGGGACATGTAAGAAAATAGTCCATTGTAACCTCGTATAATGATACTTTAAAAGGTAGTTCTATTTCTCTGTTAAAAAATTGTCATAGCAAGTGGATGAGATTGGAAGCTTACTCAGATTTATTAATTATACTATTTTTTTAGTTTTAATTAGAGTAGCTCTTTTGAGACTAAACCTTTTACCATTAGGCTATTTGAAACCTATGAGATAAAAAGGAAGAGTTCTTTCAGAATATTATTTACATGATTTTAATTAATGATTATAATCTCCACGGTCATTTTTTAAAAAGAGCATTTAATCCCTTAAACAGTTTTCATTATTTGCATTTTGCAAAAACATGTAAGCCCTGCAGGCTTATTATCTCTATTTTTTTTTTCAAATCAAAGTTATTTTTAGAGAATTTTATTTTGTTCCTGCTCCAAGCCCCTTTTCCTGTCATAACACGTGTTTCTCATGCAGAGTGAACTGATTGGTGGAAAAGTAAAGTTTGCTTCCTTTTGCCAAGACAGAACGTAGCCCTTGGCAAGGTTACCTTTGAAAACAGTTTTTCATGCAGAGATCGTATACAAGCACTCTTGCTGTTGCCAAGATCCTCTGACTAATGAAGGGTCAGAGCAATAGTGTATTCTTCTCGTTGCTGGCAGCACGTATATGTAGCATTTCTACTGAGAAAAGGCACTCCAGCGTTTCAAATAGAAGCTAGAAGTTTAACCTTCTAGGAGGAAGGTCACTGTTAGTTTTTTATTGATAACATAGAAGAAAGCAACTATATAGGAATATGAAAGATAAATTCTATGGCAGGCTGAAATTCTTAAAAACAAAGAGTTTTCAAATGTTTTTAAACAAAAATCAGTTTGAAAACTTTCATGTTTACAAAGTTACTTCTTTGAAACTCCGAGCAGGCTTATGCTTAGTGTTACATATTGATGGTTTGGGGAACTGCTTCCTAACGAGGAAAGATTGGCATATAGACTGAATGTAAAGGTCAGAACTTCAGGAGCTCACTTACGGATTATTTTTTTATTTTTTCCACTTAATAGAAAAATGTGTAGCAAAAAAGATGTAATATTCCTCTTCGTAACAATTGATTTTAGAAACCCTGGCTATTAAAATTTCATTTTTTTCCGATGTGTGCAGCAAAGAATCTTTTCTGTGACACAGAATGAATACTCAGATATCTTCAACTCAGATTTTTAAATAAAAACTTCCAGTAAAACTTACTTAAAATGGATAGGCTGTAATTTTTTAAGAAGCCAGGAATTTCTAAAGTGAAATTTTGATTGTAATATGAAGTGTCTCACAGCTTTAGGAATATAGAGTAAATATATATTATAGCAACAAATGTGCAAATGAAAACAAGATGAGGGAAGTTAGTTCAGGTAACCAAATTAGCAGTTGCTCTGTGGATGTCCTGATAGTTAAGAACTTAACTTTCAGAAAATTCCTGGTGAACTTCTTGTGTACTAAGATTCTTAAGAAACCATAGTAGTCCTTTCACATGGAGCACTCTTCAAGTTGAGAGCCTTAGTTAACTTAGTAGCAGCGCTCACAGTGATGAGAATTGGCTGCATATTAACAGCAATTGAACTGCCCTTTTATAGCTATATTCCTCCAAACTGTTAACTAATTTCAAGAAAAACTAATATGTTTTGTCTCAGATTACACTTAACTGTTTGCAGGAGTCTTTTCTTCATTTTTATTTTTGTCATATCGTTATATGGCAGGCAATTTTTTTTTTTTGCTTGTCCCAACTGTACATTTCTATGCCTCAGCTTGACAGAACTTCAATTTTGATTGTTATAGTAATCCAGATAACTTCATTTTCATTGCAAACATATTTTTGTAAGTAATCAAACCATCCCTGTCATGTATCTTAGCCTTAATTGTGCTTTGAAATTGACTCCTAAAATAAATTTTTGTAGGGAATCTTTGGGTTTTGTTTTGGTTTTAAATTGATATTTCACTTTTTAATTAAACATCAATACTGAATATGTAAACAGAGGAGTTCCTATGAGATAAAGTTTTGATACTGCACTTCTTCAAGTAATTGCAGATATTGTCATTTCTGCTTTCAGATACAGATTCACTCATGCTCTTTGGCTCATTGCACAGAAGTAGCACAATGGGCAGACAAGTTAAAATTTTGCCTTCTTTTAAATGCCAACATGGTGAAAGAGTAAACATTCCAACATACCCAACTTGCATGTATAGTCATACAGTGAAATTAGCTGAAAACAAGGAGTTATCACCTTTAAACAGTAGTCCTGGTGGAGTATGCTTTAAGAGGTATTGTTAGGAGACAAAAAGGCATGCTAAAAGAGACAGCATGTTTTTAGATGCAAAGTGAATGCAACACTTATTAAGAAGCTGCAGAATGCTGTTTTAATTTGTTCAGGCTTGTCATTTGTTCTTTCAAAACAAGGAACATCTCTTGTTCTGACGAAACAGAACTCTTTAATAACAAGGTCATGGATTGGCTGTTTTACTTAATACTTCATTAAAACATGTGCCATTGGTTTGAAACTGTTTCTTCTGTATTAACTTTACATGTACATACCAAGAGAGTTGAATGTGTCTAGAAGAATTTTGAAGCATCCTTTGCATGCTAGTAATGATCTTTCAAATTAAATTGACTTGGGTCTTGACTAGCAGGAGTAGTTCATCCTTTCAGGGTTTTTTCCTATAGAATTTGGTATTTATTTTCAAAATGGCTACATTTCTTTGTTTCATCATCAGTGGAGCAGCAGACATGAAGTGCTTGCTTACAATGAGGCGTATATATTCTGTTACATGTATTAAAAATGTACTGTAGAATCTCGATCTTAATATCTGGACTTCACATTTTAATTGGATGTTTACTCTTGGGGCATGAGACTAGAGTGAACAACACTATGGGAACAAAACTGTTTCGTGAGCGAGGTTAATTAATCTTCCTTCAGTTTTCTTAAATCACTTCTGAGTAATTGTTGTGTATATTGGACCCATTGCTATAGCTGGGGGATAAACGAGGTACCACCCATTATTGTGTAACAGGATGTACCAAACACTTGATAATTCTCAAATCTTAATGCAATAACCAATGAAATCCCTGTGTATATACAAACAAGTAGCAGGAGGACTTGATTATGTAGTTCAAATCATTGTATTAGATGCTAAATTTTGTCACTAAATGTTTATGGTAATGGTTTTCTATTTTCTGTAAGTTTTCTCATACAAAGTACACTACAGAAGTTTTTATCAATCTGGAATACCAGTAACTATCTACGCTTCAGAACAAAAATAATTCTGTGCAAGCCTAACAGAGAAGTATCAGATTGATGAAATACTTTGAAAACTTCATATTTTGATAGTTTTCTGCTATGCAGGGATCACTTGCCTTCATGACTCTGTCTTTTCCCCACTAGCAAGTTGAGGTATGACCATCTTAGGTTCAAAGAGAAGCTCATCCTTCAGTTATTTTGCAGAACCAGAAGGAGATTTGGACCACAGCCACTGGAATTAAAGTAATTGCTCAGCTGATGAGGAATTCCTTATGTAAGATTGGTTGCCTGTCCTTGGATAATCAGTGGTTCATTTTTTTTCTACAATCCCTTCTTGTTGCTTTTCTGACAAATTCAAAACTCTTAGCTTTTGCAGTATTGTTACATTATAGTATAGATGTGTACATGAGCTAATGCTCTTTTCAGCTATTCACTTAGATAACTAAGGACCTTATTTACCCTAACATAGCAAATGTATGACTTGGAATAAGGCGTAGCAGTCTAACTGAAAAACCCAAGCAACAGGAAAATATCCCTAATTATTTCACACTTTAAAATACAGAAACAACACCTGTAGCACTTTCTTCTTTTACGTATTTTAACATTTTCTGCAAGCTTGTTCAATATAATACATTTGATAACCATGACAACCAGATAAACTGAAGCTTTCACTCGTAAGGCCACTGTTCTGAATTTAATATGGAATCACAGAAGTCTGCAAGGATCTGTGTGGATTACCTGGTCCCACCTGCTTTGGAAAGCAGAGTCATCCTTAGGGGAAAAGAATTTTTGCTCAGGGCCCAGCAGGGCTGACCAATAGGGCTTTAAACTAGATTGAAAGGGGGAAGGAGGCAGTACAAGTCCAGTCAATGATGAGAAACAAGATGGCACAGCAACACCAGAGGAGCTGCCTCACAGTGAGATTCTTCAGACTGCACCATGAGGTGAAGGGCACAATCAACCACACTTGAAGTGCTTCTACCCTAAAGCATACAGCATGAGGAAAAAGCAAGATGAACTAGAATCCTTGGCCTGTTCCAAGGGATATGATATAATTGGCATTAGTGAAACCTGGTGGGATGAGTCCTGTGATTGGTGTACCATGATGAACAGCTACAGGATATCCAGAAGGGGTAGATATCCAGGTAGGGTAGAAGAGGCAATGGGAGCTGGCACTGTATGTAGCAGATGAGCTGGAATGCATGGAGCTGGCAGTTGGTAATGGCAGAGTTGAGAGCCTCTGGGTAATGATAAAGGGACAGACAAGTAAAGCAGATGTCATTGTGGAAGGCTACTGTAGGCCACTCAGCCAGGACAATGACACTGATGAGTTATTCTCTCGGGAACTAACTGAAGCCTCCAAGTCATCTTCACTTGTCCTTATGAGGGACTTCAACTTGCCAGATGTCAACTGGGAATATCACAGCTGGTACAAACAGGTCTAGAAGATTCCTAAAAGCATCTGGAAGATAACTTCTTGAAACAGGTACTAAGGGAACCAACCAGGAAAGATTTCTTCCTAGATTTGTTACTCACTAACAGAGGGGGTCTTGTGAGTGAAGTGATGATTGGTGGCTCCCTTGGCCACAGTGACCACGAAGCAGTCAGGTTTAGAATCGTGCTAACAGGAGGAAAACTGACAGCAAGATCTAATCTCTGGATATGAGGAGAGCAGACTTCAGGTTGCTCAGAGAACTGTGTAGTAAGGTCCCCTGGGAAGAAGCTTTTGAAAGTGCTGGGGTCTAGCAGTGCTGGTCACTTTTTAAGTAACACCTACTAAAAGCGCAGCACCGGGCAATTCCAAAATGTCAGAAATCTAGCAGGCGAGGCAAAAAGCCAGCTTGGCTGAGCAGGGATCATCTTATTGAACTACAGCTAAGAAAGAAAGTATATAATCAGTGGAAGCAAGGTCAGATGTCATGGGAGGACTACAGAGATGCTGCTGGCCACGGTAGGTAGGAAATTCATGTGCCCAAAGCTCAATTAGAATTGAAGCTGGCCGGTAGTGTGAGGGACTATAAAAAGGGCTTTTAAAAATATATTAATGGCAAAAGGCAAACTAGAAATAACATTGGCCCGTTACTTGTTGAGCATGGTGACCTCATAAACAGGGACATAGACAGAGCCAAGACGTTTAAAGCTTTCTTCACCTTGATCTTCAGCACCAAAGATGGACTTGGGGTCCCCCATATCCCTGGGCTAGAGAGCTATGGCTGTGAGAATGATAAACTCCCAATGAATCCAGAATTTGAATGGGATTTGCTACTGCAGCTAGAGCCCTACAAGTCGATGCGGCCTCATGGGATTCATCCAAGGGTGCCTACAGAGCTGGCTGACATCATAGCAAGATCTCTTTGATTTTTCAACACTCTTGGGACCTTGGAGAGGTCCCAGTTTACTGGAAGCTGGCGAATATTGTTCCAGTGTTCAAGAAGGGCAACAGGGATGACCCCAGAAACTACAGGCCAGTCAGTCTCACTTCTGTGCCTGGCAGAATCATGGAGAATATTGTCCTGGGAGTTGTTGAAAAGATTACCCACCTAGCTGACCAAGGGAAGCGTGTCGATGTGATATTTTTGGATTTCAGTAAAGCCTTTGATACTGTCTCTCACAGTATCCTCCTGGACAAGATGTCCAGCACACAGCTGGGTAAACACACAATGCAGTGGGTGAGCAATTGGATGAAGGGCGAGCTCAAAGGGTTCTAGTAAACGGAGTTATGTCGGGCTGGGGATCAGTCACTAGCAGGTTCCACAGGGTTCCATCTTAGGGCCAGCACTCTTCAATGTCTTTATAAATGACTTAGACTCAGGACTTGATGGAATACGAAGCTCACTGATGACACAAAATTGGGAGGAGCTGTTGACACTCTCGAGGGCAGAGAGGCCCTGCAAGGGGATCTGGACAAATTGGAGAACTGGGCAATCACCAGCCACATGAAGTTCAACAAAGGCAAGTGCCAGATTTTGCACCTGGGACACAGCAACCCTGACTGTACATACAGACTGGCATACGAGATGCTGGAAAGCAGCTGTGTGGAGAGGGATCTGGGTGTTCTGGTCAACAGCAATTTGAACATGAGCCAACAACAAGCCCTGGCAGCCAAGAGGGCCACCCATGTCCTGTGTGCATCCAGCACAGCATTGCCAGCTGGGCAAGGGAGATGATTGTCCCGCTCTGCTCTGCACTGGTGCGGCCTCACCTGGAGCACTGTGTGCAGGTCTGGGAAACACAGGATAAAAAGGAGATAAAGCTACTGGAGAGTGTCCAGAAGAGGGCTGCAAAGCTGGTGAAGGGTTTGCATGGGAAGCCATACATGGTGCATCTAAAGTCACTTGGTTTATTCAGCCTGGAAGAGAGAAGAATGAGGGGAGAAGTCATTGCAGTTTACAGCTTCCTCACAAGGGGAGGAGGAGGGGCAGGCACTGATCTCTTCTCTTTATTCACCAATGACAGAACCCAAGGGAATGGCAGGAAGATGTGTCAGGGGAGGTTTAGGTTGGACAGTAGGAAGAGATTCTTCCCCCGATGGTGGAGCACTGGAACAGGCTCCCCAGGGAGGTCTCACGGCCCCAAGCCTGACAGTGTTCAAGAAGAGACTGGACAACACCCTCAGACACATGGTGTGAACTGTGGGGTTGCCATATGCAGGGACGGGAGTTGGACTCGATGATCCTTGTGGATTCCTTCTAACTCAGGACATTCAATGATTCTTAGTTGGGTTATCAAGTGCCATGTCAAGCCAGGTCTTGTTTATTTCCATTGGGAGAGATTCCACCACCTTTGAGAAACCTGCTCCAATGTTTAAATGCTCTCAGGGTTTTCTTAGTCATTTCCTCATGGAAGACTGAAAAAAATCGAGGAAGGAGAGAGAAAGCTATGAGTTTTATCTTATTCCTCACCCTTCCCCTATCCACCTCCCCTGCAAAAAGAAAAGTCCTAAATTATAAAGCTCTTAACAATTAGCTAAAATGCATTCCAGAAGAAGCAGATTGTTTCAATATTTCATTTAACTCTTATTAAAATTGCAGCCAAGAAGTAGAGCTTGTGTGTTGGTTTAGTCCTTTATGTCAGGAATGACAAGTTCAATCTTACTTTCTGTCATCTTTTAATTGTTAGAAATGCATCAAAGAAAAATCACTACTCTAAACTTTGAATGGCAGTTCTTCAGGGAATTTGCTGAAATGCTCCCAATTTCCAACAGTAGTGAATACCTCCTGTTGAAAAAGTCGTTATTACATCTTTTTCCATTGTGTTTACAGGGCAGCCAAAATACTAATGAATTTTGAAAAACAGAGGTCATAAAAAGTATTCTTCTTAAATTTCACATTATTCAAACATGATTTCTTCTTGCTAAAGTATATAATACAAATAGAGCGTTTCTTTGCAAATTTAAAGTTGTTTTTCTATATCTGAAAGCAGCAACAAAGACCAAGTCTAACTTAATGTATGATTGGTTGTTAAGAAATAATGTTTTTATAATTTACCAGTCTTCCTGTTCAGTACTTTTATTTACTGCACTATACTGTAACAAAAGTTTTTTAATGAAGACATTGTTTCATTTTGTAAGGCTCAATATAAATAATCGTCACATGCAGAAGCCCTTCATCTGAAGTTTTATTTCTACTGTTCTAGCTTACTGCTTTATAAGCCATCTATCCATAATGCTTTCTGAGGATTCTTGTTGAGAAGCTGCTTTTATTACAGTTCAGATCCCTGTTGTGCACCCACATTTTGACATAATCTTTTTGAGAGATTTTTCACAAGATAACTGAACAAGGCCTGACTAATCAAGTTCAGTTTATGATGCTGCATTTAAAACAAAGTGCATGTGACTCTGAAAGTTTGTTCTGACCTCCTAATTTCCAGATAAATTCTCTAGCATTCATGTTAACATTTTCTGGAGACTCTGCATGTCCTTTTTAAAGGGTGGTCTTACAAGATGATGTATAATGAAGCAGCTCATTACCACAACGTTTCAGCTCATTTTTCATACTTAAGCATCACAGCACCATGCTGGTCTTTTTCAGCCAACTACTGTTGTACTCTTGTATTATAAAAAGTACAGCATATTCTAATGCACTCTCCACTGCACCACTGATGTACCTTATTGTGTTGGTTTCCCAAATAAAACCTATTGAGAACAGCCAAATCATCAGTGTTTTCTCCCTGCAGCTATTTTTAGCTTGGATTTGTGTGTTGTTGAAGAGAGGCTGAAGTACAAAATGAATTTGAGGGCAAGAGATCAAATACTTCTCTGTTGATTAACTAGAAGAAAAAGAAGAACGTAGGGAAGTTTGAGTTCATTCTTTAGCAGGAGGCATGGAATAATGGATAATTCAGAGAAAATGGAAATATTTTGTATCTTTTACAAGAACTGTTTTTTATGCTTGAGCATAACTTGAACCCTATCAATCAGCTTGAGCATAATTTTTTAAGTTTAGCCTTTGTCTCCTCTGAATAGAGAAGTAATCTTATGGACAGGCTTAGGGACAAACTCAGTAGCTTCAGTAATCCATGAGAAGACCACGTTTGAGGCCAGTGGGCAGTGAGAGCTTGGGATCTGCAGCTATAGTGTATGAGCAGGCAAAAATAAGTTTGACATTAACACAAGTACTGAGTGTTTTACACTGGGTAGGCTGGTTATCAGAGAATGAAAGGCAGGGCAAAGGAGGTTTGGGAGTAGTAACCATTGGGTGAGATTGACTGTTGGGCTCTGATCTGATTTAGGGACTTATTCTGAAGGCAAATTCAGACCCATGGGTTGGAAGGATTGGGGAGCTCATGTTAATGCTTAGACAGTTTTCCTTTGGTGAGGCTAAAGAGACCAGGTGGTAGGGAAATTGGAGTCAGTTGAGATGTACACAGTTGTGTCTCTGCCTTAACTGTAGCTGTGCATTCTGTCATTATGTTGACGCTGCATGAAAGCCTGGCATATCTATCATTTTTAATTTGTGATGTGAGATAGTGCTAAAATAATCTAGATGCTCATTCAATACCTTCTCATATGGTACATAAAATGAAACATTAGTATATTTCAAATTTCTGTTGTAAGGAAAAGAAAGTCCTGTTTACAGTGGTTTTTTCTGCCATCTTATAGCTTATTACTCACCTCTTGTCTGCCTCACATTTTTCTGTTGAATTCTTTCATCCTTTCCTCCTCTACTTCCTAAACCTTGTGATACGGCAACATGACAGGCAAACAAACAACAACAATAACAAAAACACTGGAGTGCTTCTACACATTTTATAATTTTTTCAGCATAATACAGTTACCCTGGAAGTCTTTTACAAATGTGCACTGATGGAGGCCAAAGCACTGACACCTTCTTAGAAGTAGCATAAGGTTCTGTACCCTTGAAATCATCCAGATTGTTACAGTGGTTGCTATTCAGACATTTTCAGAGCCATACACATGTAAGCTGCCACAGACTGATAGGAAAATGTGGCTTGAAAAGCATCTCTGGTTGGAGATATCCTGGGGTATCTGGATCTGTTACATTCTTAAAAGTTCCCTACTTGAAGATTTTACTTTATTCCTAGATAATCTATTGTAGTGTCTTGTTTTCTCACCAGTGGAAAGCTTACGTTAACATATAAACTGAATATTTCTTATTTCAACTCAAGGCCACCTCACCGTTGATCAAAAGCAGAGAGTATATCCTGTTCTTGTTTGCAGGACTTGGAGTAGATGAGTGTTTTAAGTCACCTCTTCCCAAAAAACTCCAGTTTCAGTCCTTGCAGCTCACGATTTCTAGACTTTTGATCACTCTTCCTGCTTTTGTCTCATCGCTGAAGCAATGTAGCCACAACTTTATTGAAGTGCAGGGTTCCAAATCTGGTATGATACTTTTTATCAGCAGTAGTGAATAGAGAGGAAGAATTAGTTGACAAGTCTTATACACAAGTTTATACAATCTTACATGATGAATGCCCGTTTTACAACAATGTCATAGTATTCGTTAATCTTTATTACAAATCATATATATTTTTTTTTTCTCTTAAGTTACTCTCTACTCTGTATTTGCTTTGTTGATAATTCTGTAGTGGATTTAAGAGCAATTATGGGAGCTATGTAGATTTGACTATTCCTAAACAGAGGACCTTTCACTTGTCTTCATTGAATTTCATTGCCTTTTAATACATTCTATAACTGCTTGTTATCATTCTGAATTCTAATTCAGTCATCCAAACCACTTTTTGATTTAAAGAGCACACATTTTAGTCCATTGTCCAGATTAGTCTGAGGCTTTGTTATTGTAATTGAGTTAACCATATCGTCATAGGTGATTCCTTTTCTGAAGCCTGAAGTAAACAGGACATTTAACTGGTCTTTCAGTATCATCAGTTGACAGATTTCCTTTGATATTGAATCATCTAGCAATCATTTCCCCGCTCTTCCTGTAACTACTGGGCACACTTGCAGCATAATTTCTGTTCTTCGTCTCTTTCTGGTTTTGTTTTAGCTTATACCCTGTCCTTTCTGGTTTCGTTCCTAAATATTCAATCTGTTATGATTAATTGTTCGATGCAATATCCACTTTTATTTAATCGCTTTTGAGTTCGACATCACAGAAGAGTTATCATTTATTCACATTGGCTTATTTTTGCAATTCTGCATTCTGTGCTTGTTTGACCAATAGTTTAGTTTCCCTAATGACTGGAAAGAAGGAAGGAAACATACAAAGAAAACAGAACAGTTAGTTCAAGACTTGGTATACTTGGAATATAACCGGTTCATAATGACTTTCATTTGGCCTCTTATTTGATAATCACATTCATAAAGTTGTCTCCAACTTTACATTTTCAGCTCTCTAGTTAAAATGTGTGCTAAAAAGTTTCAGTTCCAGTTGCCTCCTTTGTCAAACAGAGCCACAAGCACATTAGAAAACATTTGAGAATTGTCTCTTCTCTTCTGCAGTTGACTGAAGTCTCCTTTCCTAATTCAGATGATCCTTCTCATAAACAAACCTATTTGTGATGTTGCTCTCTAGCAAATTATTCCCATGAAAATGCAAAGTCCTTGTCCAGGCTGATTCTGTGTTTCAGAAGTTTTCAACTGAATAGTCTTCGTTACAGCTAGTGTTTATGTTCCACGCCCCCCCCACACCCCCCCCCCCCGCCCAGTAACATTAAATATTTTCAGAATGTGGAAATTAATTATTGTCTTATAAGACCAAAATATTTTAGTTCGAAAAAAAAAGCATTTATGTCCACAGTTACTGTCATAATTTTCTGTGTGCTTTTAAACCTGTTTGACATACAGCATAAGACAATACCATAGCTTACTACACACATATTTGTAATCATTGGTCTCTCATGTTCTTTATAACCAGTGAAAAATCAGTAATTAATAGTTTATATTAGTATGTGATTAACCTTAAGTAAATAAGGCAGCTTACTCAAGTTAGCAGAGAGTTGTTGATGAAGTTGATCTTGTTAATGGAATCTGTCTTAAACACTAATCAAATAACTGTGTCAGATGGCCCTAATATGGTGAAAATACAGCTAGGAAGCTCCTTTTGATTCCAGCATTAGTGAGGTGTGGTAAATTTACATTTCCATAAGAAAGGCATTATTCATCTTTAACATAATTTGTGTGTTAATGAATTTTGTTTTTCATGTGGGAGTAAATATAATAATTACTTCCTAAATAATAAAATAAGTATTTTTTTCAGTTAAGAGATTGTAGATAGTATTTTTTTCCCCAGATGATTTCATAGTAAAATTTCTACTGTCATTTCTTGTCCTAACTTAGTGCACTCAGTGATTATTTTACCAGGGTTTTATTATAGTGGCAAAACTTAAATTCTTATAATACATAATCTATATTTAATTGCTTTGAGGTTAAACATCACATCTTTATTAAATAATGTCCTGGAGTTAAATGCTATTTGGGTTTTAAATTTAAAATACCTGTGTAGAAGAATATTCCTCCCAAATCCTTAACTATATTCTTTTAGGGTACTTATCTACAGGAATATTTTTGTCATTTATATCCAGATACAAACCAGTTGTTCTAAAGTGGAAATTGTTAATTATTGAAAGATTTCTGCCATTGCATAATACAGGACTGAAATAAGTGGGTATCATTCTACTTGAATTTAGAGGCTCTTTATGTTACCAAAAAGGGTATCTTCAGGATGTTTTATGTATTATAAAGCATATAATTAAATTATAAATTAAATAAAAGCATTATATGTGCCTTAGTCATACAATAAAACCGATCTGTCCAACAAACCAGTCAATATGGCTGAACACTGGTCCAGTAAGTGTTTACTAACTAAGTTATATGTATGTATGTTTCAAACAGTAACTCAGTTACAGCACAGTATTTTTCTGTGGTGCTATTTAAGATAATGCAAGCTCCATCTTGTTAAGCGTTGTGAAATTGGGAATTGGAGATTACAAAGGCCAGATTTAAAAAATTCATTTAATGTTAAAATTTAGACTGGTTTACATTTTAAAAATACTGAAAAGGACCAAAAAAATGTGTCTATGTGTATATACACTGTATGTTCTTGTATGGATGTATACAAGCAGAAATTTTAAGCAGTGGCCAGCAGACTGCCAGTGGTTCAACATACTTCTACTACCTGCTTTCTGAAGGAACTTTTTGGCTGTTGCTGACAGCATCCCTCTCAGAGAAACTACTTCCCAGGCAGAGAGCTTGGGAGGGTCACTAGTAAGACAGGAGGGGTTGTTAAAAGCTGCACAGCAGTTTTGCAGCCTAGGAGAGCAAAGCTCCTGATGCAGGATGCAGAACGGGATCCCTTCCTGCATCACCTCCTGCAGTGGTTGTGGTGCAGCAACCCAGGACCACCAGGAGGGAGAAGTGCTTTTGGCACAGCAAGGGGACACTGTGCCACAGGCTGGTTGTCTCCAGCTCCCTGGACCTGCAGTGGCAGCTGAGGTGCTGAGGTTACAGTGACACTGCTGCCATGCTTGTGATGAGAATACAAGACAGAGACTAATGGGAATGAGCTGGTACACTGGGACGCTTGTGCCAGTTCAAATTTCCCCACTACGGTCAACAAGGACAGTGAGGTTTATCTGGAGGTATAAATGTATCATTACTGTCTTTTCCTTTCCAGAAACATTTTTTCTTACTTTCAAAACAGGTATAGTATTTTTATGTTGTTATTTTGTACTGCTTCTAAGTTTATTGTTAGCCTTAAAGAGGTCAGGTGTTTGGTCTGGGGAGCATAAAATTCGAATGGTGGATCTGATAGATAGGTTAGGATAAAATGTATGGATGAACACAAGGGCACAGGAGGAATTGCTGTTTAACTTGAATGTATTCTAGTGTAACTATATGTTTGTGTATGTGAGGAGATGAAACGGCCCTGGGAACTAAGCGAAATGTTACCTCATTAAGCTGTAATAATTTGTATTAAGCTTGAAATGGAGAACATCAAGTTCAATGATGCTGTTGGTGAAGAAACAGAAGTGTCCCAAGGTGCTGTCAGCATAGGCAGGGAGACTGGTACAACACAGTCCTGATAGTCACAGGTACTGCAGCCTCCCCCTCTCCAGGGCTTCAGAGCTGTGATTCCAGTCTCACCTCCTTTCCTCTGCTTTGTGATGAGCTTCTCCTAATAGCTCCTGCCTGTGTGAGAGAACCTCCCCAGGTCAATGTCGTGCCTGTCTGGTGCTAAGGCAGTCTTTAGAGTTTCTATGGAACAGTACTATAGGGAGCAGTCTTCCTTTTATCCATCATTAAAGCTTCAAGAGCTAAAGCCGTGCCTTGAAGGGGATCCACACTGAGGCTCTTAGTGGGTTGTGGTGCTCATGCAACAGGACTAGAAAGAAACAGGAAAAAAAAAGTTTTTTAAAATTATTTAAATTATAGTAAATGGGGTTATAGAGGGCAGAGTCCCTGTGTTTATTACTATTATTGTGTGCCATAGATGCACAGTAATAAAAAGAATATAATTATGGTAGTGATATTAACTATGTAGTTTAATTTCACTTGTACTGTAGCATAATTTTGTATTCAGTAGTACCTTCAGAGACACTAGCTTCAAACCTTTAATTTTTTACACATCTTGAGGTTAAAAATAAAAATAATTTATTTCTGGAGTTATTAAATTTATAATGCTTCAGGTATCCTTGGAACTTCTTAAACAACTGTCTCATAGGTATGTGACACTTATCTATAGCAATAAAAAAAGAAAAATAGAATAATAGCATTTTCTCTGCCATTAAGGGAATTTGCCCCAAAGGTTGTACACGTTTCTCAGATATGCGACAGAAACTACAGATGCATTTTGTGTTGAACATGTTTCTGTAGAACAGTAAAATATTGATTTTGCCTCTGGCTTCCATGGGATTGACTTTCCATCCCCAGAGTTATTGTTAAAAATAATACTGGTTAAAGGCCACCTCATGGTCTCTTCTTTTAATTGTACATCTGGGTACACCAACTTACACTTTTAATGTCGAAGCTGCAGTATGGTTACCTCTGTCTAAAATATTAACCAGATAAGTCACTTCTAACCCTATACTCTCAGTGCAATGGTCTGTCTCCTTTGATGAAATACAAAATTAAAACCATTACTCAAGACAGAGCTATAATAACAGCATGTATCATTTGACATAAAGTGCTCAAACTTTGTAAAGCACAGAAGTAATATCTCTCTTTGGTCTTCACTTAACAATCGTGTGCTTTCACAGGCTTTTCAGGAGAACATTTTAGACACTGGAAGTGCCTGGAAATCAAATCTTTATTAAATATTTATGGGAGAGGACACCTAATGACTTCTAGGGAACCCTGTGAAGATATTCAGTATCCATAGAGTGCACTTATCATTGTTTGTTGTTATTATTGTTGTTGTTATTAATTATTTAAGTGCTGGCAATTTGCTCAAAGCTGTACAAGGCACAAAAGATTTTATTCCAGCCTTTAAAATCTTTGTCTCAATCGAACCAGTGCATGAAGTACACTAACTCACTATGGAACAGATACTTCTGAAAAGCAAACCTGCTTACTGAGGAGAGCACCTTTTTACATTGCCTCATATTGCCTCTTCTTTGCTTCTGCCATCCTCACTTACCTGTCTTGCAAGAGCAGAAGTTGCTGCAAGAGGCAGATGCGTGATGTTGGAGAAGAAGTAAACGACAGATGCTGTTTGCTACTGCACATTTAGGCTAACTGCAGCGACAGGTCTTCTGCTGTTTTCATTTCCCTGGTGGCATCTTGCTGGAGAAGATGGGAAGAGGCACTGTTACTGTCTTCTGAAAGAGGAGACCTGTTGATGGACCTTAGATGAGTCAGAACAAAAGAAAATGGGGGTAGAGTTCTTTGTGGACTGGGAAATTTTAGAGTACCTTTTCTGCCAGAATAGAGTTAATACATTTAGTGTGCTATGCATACACTGGTAGTTTCTGGGAGATGGGAGTTGTTGTTGCATACATACAGGAGGATACAGGAGAGACTGGTGACAGCTGAAGGCAAGAGATACAAAAAAGGCATAGTACACAATGCTGCTAGTAAAAAAGGGACTATTATTTTTAAGACCTATTCAACATCTAGGCTAAATGGATCCTCATAAGATTTTTTAAAAGACAAAGCAGACTAAAATTATGAGGAGGTTTGTTTTGAAGGACAATACATTTTGGCAGAAAGTTGTTTGCTGTAGAATGTGTGTTTCAAAATAATTAGGTGGGATTGGTGCCAAACAAGCAACTGAAACATTTTTACAGATTGTATGGATAGACACAGGGAGGAGATGACACTGATTTAAAACCTCTGACCTTAAATAATGAGGAAATTGTGCAGAATAAAGTATTGTTATCTCCCTTGAATAAAATTTCTGTAGATTCAGATTTCTGTTTTGCAAAACAAGCTAGCAGAGAAGAAAGAAACAGAGTGCAGAAGGAAGTTTGAGAATCATCAGCATGTGAATGAATTTACTCAAGAACAGAGGACAAAATGACAAAGAATTAGAAAAGGGAACCACCAGTAAAATAAAATTAGAAGAAAGAGAAGGCATCAAAGGATATGGTCACTGAAATCCCAATGCCAAGGGGTGTTAAAAACTTTTGGAGAAAAAAAAAATGTTTAGAACAAAGTGGCCTCAAGGATTTTCTAGGACAGGGAAACAAGAGTCTGTGAGGTGACTTCGTTTTAACTGAGCTGGAAACAGAACATGCTGAATTGGATTGCAAGCTGTTCAAATGAGAAGCAGTAGCTGGTAAAGAGGTGGGTATGCGTGTATTAGTTCTTGCATGTATCTCCTCCAGTCTGGGATCATTACAAGTTATGATCAGCTCAAACCATTGTGTACATCAGGTCTTTTATGTTAATTAGGAATTGATTATGGTTTACTAGCATGGTCCTAAATTCTGACTCAGCTACAATGGTATAGCAGATCTCTGTGTGTTGTTTAATGAATATCTGTCAATTGGTAACAGAAAGGCTTCAATCTAACTCATTCAATAAAGCATTTGCAGTTTGGTGCAGTTACTTCTAGTTTTGACCATTATCTGATTTTTCAAATAATATTTAAATACACAAAGCTTTAACTTTTTAGCATCAATAGATTCCTATTTCAGTTTATTACATGTTTCCAGATACTTCAGTGTTGGAGAATATATGCTTCTTTAAAAACAGATACACTAATTTTTAATTTTACTTTAGTGTCTAAAGGAGAACAATATCCACAGATTTGAACTGGTTTTCCTGAATTTAAACAATATAAGGTTTTTCAGATGTTAAATGCACTTGAAAAAAATAGCTCCTGAAACCACAACATATAAAGAGTCATCACTTCTAAAATTAAATATTGAAAATCTTAGTTTATTGCAGTTTTCCACTGCAAATAAAACAGGAGCATAAAAAGTCTAGGCATAATCTTTTGCCTCAAAGTTAGCATGATGTGATACATCATGCTAGTTACCTGATATAGTTTTGTACCATTATGTGCATGGAGTAGAATTTGGAATACAGTGGGGAAAACTATGGGGAAAAAAAGGAAATTGTGATAATTTTGGTTTGATGATCTCCATGATAACTAATGGAAGATGAGGTGCTGTTTATGAAACTACCTGTAGTTTATCTGGAAATGAATATGTTACGTGTTGGTGTTTTACAAAACGGCTTTTGCTCCCAAGTGTCATTTTGCTTTATAAGGAAGGGAAGGCAGAAAGCAGTTACCAGGTTTTGAGAGATGAAATTAGAAGTCTTTATGAAAATTATGGAATCATAAAAATGTAAATCTGGAAGGCTAATCATTTATTTTAAATTCATCCTGTGTTCTGAGGCAATTATCAAACGTACTAGGAACTAGCATCACAAGACTATGCCTAACGTCCTATACTATGCTACTTCCTAGAAGACCTGGTTTAGTACTTAACTATTCTGACAGTAACTTTGGGGAACACGAGCAAATTAGTCTTTGCTACTAGTGATCTCTAATAGATCACAGAGAACAATATATCATCACATTTTTTAAGAGCTACATTCGACATACTGGAAATCTGTTGTTATATGCTTCGATCTTAGCCTTTTTATCAGACCACCCAAACCCAGTACCTTCAACCTGTCATTTAATTGCTAAAAATCTTTCTAGATCTGATTTTGTCCATTTTGGAAATGACTCCCTGGAAGGCAGTGTGAAACAACAGTAGAAGTCACCTTTTGTGCCTCACACATCTCAGTCTTAGTTAATACAATGCTGAATGAGATTCACTTGCATCATGCTGTTGACTCTTTAATAGTCTGTAATAAATTGAGATATTCTAATGATCTTTGTCCTGTTTGCTATTGTCTTTACCAAAACAGGAAGAACAAATCTCTGTCCTTTCTCTCTGCTTTAGTCTGCAGAGGGGGTCAAAAATTGTGTGTATTTAGAAAGAAGACAGATGTTGAAATCACAAATTGCTTTTACATTATAGTATCTTGAGTAATAAATTATTTTTAATTAATCACAGTTTTCCAATGAACTCCCAAGTGCTTCTGGGCATGATCTGAATTACAAGAAAAGTGGGAAAATGTTTATAGCATTTTGTCATATGTAAAATATAGAGTTTAACTCCATAACCAAGAAGGGCAAGGATGTGATTAATAGAAGTTTTGTAGTCAGTTGCTTGTGAGAGGGTGTGTAAGAATAATTTTTGGAAAATTAATGTAGTGGAGCATGAAAATTGTCTAAGTAGTTTGTAATCAGAAATCTTGAGTCATGTAGTTGTTAGTAAGATATTAAATCTATCAAATATATATTGCTACTACAGCTGTCAACCTTCCCTGTTCAATTTTCATACCATACAAACTCCCTCACTCACTTCTCTTGTTTCTCCCCGACTCCTTCCTCCTCTCTCTTTTCCCTTTTCTCTTTTTTCCCCTTCATATATTCATAGTTAATTTTAAATAGCTTTATTTCTGATGCAAAGATGCATATAATTGCATTTTAAATAAATCAGATAAAATAATTTGAGATATGTGTTTATATATTATTGTATCTCTATCTAGACATATCTCTAAATATATTTGGAAATTTAAATAAAATCTCCTTCTCCTTGCTGAAAAATACAATTCATAGAATTGTTCAGCCCAAATTAAGGAAAATCAGGTAATATCAAGTTGCATGATGTATTGAGAGTGGTTTCCCTGTACAGAATCAGTAAGTATGAACTTAGAGTTATTTAGATTTCTTGGAAAAGCTGTTCTCTGCATATGGGTTGGGTGCAAAACTGCCTTTTAAACATTTAAGCCAATTGGCTCTTGCATTATTTGTTACTATTAGACATACTGTATTCTGTGGTGTGCTCACGATGTGTGAAAGAAATGCATGCTAGAGGAAGCATTGTGTTAAGAAGGAATGTGAAACCTGAGATAGTTTATGTTCAATGCTTTAATGACAGAATTTACAAAGTTAGTTAATAATTGATCTGCAATCCTTGACAAGTTTTGAGGACACATGTAGTTACTTGTTGGAGAAGATCACACTAAGAAATACAAAATTCTTTCAGTACGTACTTGAGGCATGTCAGATTTACTCCTTAATTTTTTTTTCTGTATTATTGATGCTTCATGTACTATCACTTGATTTTGACACCGTGACAGGTTATTGCCTTGTGTCCTGTTTCTGTTTCTCTGATTTTCACCACTGGAAGGGCTGTAGTGAGACAATTCTTACTATGTATTGCTGCCCATAAATGTGTGTGATAATAATCAGTTCAGACGCTGAAATGGGTGTGGAAGGGGTACTGCATTATTAATGTTGTAGGTGATCTGGGATTGCTACAGGTCAGGCAAACTGCTGAAAGTAGCAGATGTGCCTGCTTTTTTTCTGTTCTGTTGGCTGGAGATTGTTGAATATCTGCAGGTCACACCTCTAGAAGGACAGGGCATTATTTGGATGTGGTTTTGTCTCTAAATCTTGTTTTGGAGATTAATGATAAAGTGTTCATGATCCCTAGAAAAGTTCACATGCGTGTTTCTGTCTTGTGATGCCTGGCTTTCAATATTAAGCATTTCATGAATAAATAAACATAGACTGTGGTGGTTTCAGTGTGAATGGTTTTACTGTGGGTTGAATTAAATGCAAGCACAAGTGACAACTGCAGAGATTTAGTCAAGGCAAAAGTGAGCTTGGATAAAGAAGCAAACGCAAGGCAAAGCAAGACAGAATATTCTTCAGATATGTGTCTGCCATCATTGATCAGTTCAAACTGATTTACGTAGCAAATCAGTCAATGCCAAGCTGTTGACTGAAAAGACTGTAATCTTTCAACTATTCTCTAGTCTATAAAACTAAACAAATAGGATACAGTATTTTATTTTAAAATAGGGTTTTTTTAAAATTATACAGTATTTTTAAGGCTGTGAGCATTGTTTGTTTGGAATGCCAGAGGCAGTACCTTCATGGTGTTGAGTGCCACTGTGCTTCCTATGCTTACTTTATCTTAGAGAATTCTTTGGCTCTTTTGAAACAAAAATTAAGTTACATGAATACTGATGTTTAAAAAACAATTGCAAACTCTTGCATATTTTGTTCATGCTTAGTGTTTTGGTAGCCAATATTTTTATTGAGTCATCATCTTCTATGTAGTTCTTTCATAGTTTACTTTTTTCCCTTCAAATTAAGTGTTTTAAAATATTATTGACACAGGTATTAAATTATGTGAGTAAAAGTTGTATTAATGAAAAAGGTTTTCAGATAGTAATGGTAATTAATAAGTTAGCATTAAAGATTCAGACAGCCGTAGTATCCAAGTCTTACCCAGTAGCTTTATTATTAAAAAAAAAAAAAAAAATTAAACCATTCTGCATAGAATGAATTGCTTGTATCATCTGTCATTAAATAACTGAAAGAATAACTTCAGCCCATGCTCAGTGAGATGACTTTAGAACAAAGGTCTGTTAGAAGAGATCTTTATCATTTAATGCCTAATCTCAAAGATATTATCATATTTTTGTATATATCAGTATATCACATATATAAAAAATAGTTACTTTTAAAAAATACTTCTACTGTTACCTGGAGGTGCTAATCTCATGTTTCTCTAGGTCAATTCTAATTTATATTTTTTTCTGTCGTATAATCATATTTTTCTATCGTTTATATCTTGTCCTTCTTTCAAGGTACACTTACAATTATGATAATATAAGAGAGGATGCAGCAAGTAGTTGTTTTGTCATGCTTGATGCATTATTTTATGTCCCCACTTTAAAGTTTTAATTAACTCAATAAACAAATTATCGGCATTTTTAAATGTGACCATAACACTCTGATTCTGCCATTTGGTTTTAGTGGACTTTCAGTGATTAAAAAAAATATTTTTTTATGTTAATTAATTGCTTGATAATCTAGTAATTATTATCAATTTACTCAGAATATTGAATGGATAAAATTAGGATGGGTATATGAAATTATGCTTTCTATTTTTCAGGCAACACAGGAAGTTCATCATATGACCTGATTTTGTCTTTTGTTACCA
Organism: Patagioenas fasciata; assembly: GCF_037038585.1. NCBI lineage: Eukaryota > Metazoa > Chordata > Aves > Columbiformes > Columbidae > Patagioenas > Patagioenas fasciata. The sequence continues at coordinate 47,194,452 of NC_092560.1, read as the reverse complement.
AGTAAAAATGGTTAAGAGGAGTGGCTACTTTATTCACCAAAAAGAGAAATTTAAGCTTTTATATTATACAGTGTTTGTTTTGTTGTTTGTTGGTTTGTTCTTTTGTTTCTATTTTAACACTTTCGTATTTATGAGCAGAGAACCTCTCAAGTAATCAGTTGGACTAGACGAGTCATGTGCCCTGTTTTTACTGAATTGTATACTTGCTTCTTCTTTAATTGACATAGCGTTATCTGTAGATTATTAAGAACATGGTAAGATTTGAGTACATTTGTATTGTATTTTGATATGGGATAGAACCTTTATACATAGCGACAGCCACTGATCTCTGATAGCAGCTTTGTTTTAGTATATATAATTTTATTCCCCACAAAATCTGTAGCTATTTTTGTGGCCTTTCCCCCAGCAACTCACACCAGATTAAAAGGGACAGGTTCTAAATGCTGTTGCTAGCCCAGCAGTGTATGAAAGGTATATCTGAAGTGTAGGTTTGCAGGTTTTCTACTGTTGTGCCAGAAAGTGTTGCAAGGCAGGGGTCTAAATAACTTCTTGTTTTCTGAGGATGGAGAACTCAACTATATAAAAAAATCTTCATTTTGATGTCTGTTGTATGAGCATGGAATCTCAGTGTATATTACCGTACGTGCTTGAACTTCCAGTGATGCTGTTGGCTTTTGGAAACTCTTATCAGCTTACAAGTTCATGTATACTGGCATTATTTCTTAGATTTCTCTAGTTTGATTACACTTTAGGATTATTTTATTTTCATGTGTTCCGTAATAACTTAATAATCGTTCATAGCTGCTTTGCAATTGACTAGCAAGTAAAAAAGGGCTGTAATGTAAATTAAATTATTTTTCTTATGATGTATTAACCTGTATAATTTGTATTAACCACTACAGTCTTTATGGAAAGATTGGCCCTTTGTCTTCTGTCTGGGGCAGGAAATAATTGCATTGTCCCTTGACCAGAAAGGAAGATATGTCACACTTAAACCTACTTGCCATTCCTCTTCCTGACTTTCATGATTATGTTTTTAACAGCCAAGAAAGGTGAACAGAGCTACTATTTTATTTCAGAATTTTGTTTCCCAGTTTCGTATGCAGCTATTTGGTGATGCTCATGATAAAGCTTATTGAGGTATGAATGATAAAGGGCAACATTTCTTAGGTCACCGAAATTAGTGAAAACACATCCATGTTTGAGGTTTATTTTAAATGTGACCGTGCGTAATATGTCCTAGTGGAAATTATTTTTGCTGTCGTTTATGAAGCAGATACTATATTACAAACTGTCTATGTGTTTTGAGGGGTTAAATTTACACACTGTAGAACTACAGCAGCTTTCACAGATGCATTAGTTCAACAAATGCATTTGTGGTTAACTGCTCCCTTGACAATAAATGGAATCGAATTGTCAAGGCTCAGAGCTAAAAACCTCTCCAGATCTACCCAAATAGCCAGTGCTTTGTAGCTAGGAGTTTCAGCAGCTCATAGCCTCTGTGTATTGGGACAAAGAGGGATTTGTATTACACATACTTTTGGAATAGATATCCACTTATATTGGAGTCATGATGCAGATAGTCATCTCATGGTGACTCTGGCTTGTCTAAGTGAGGAAACAACTTTTTTAGTACTGTGGTGGCCATCACAGTATGCCCACAGTAGTATGGCAAAAGGATGTTTTGGTGGCAGTGTTTGCCAGTGGAAAAGCTTGCTCATGGATGGAGCTGTCATGCACACCAGGTGGCAGCTAAATACACTGTTCAGGATACCCTTTAGAGAAGCTTTCAAAACAGCAAGGATGTCATGTTCAGACATCTTAAAGTATTGTTTGGCATGTCAACTTCACCTCGTAAGGGCTTCTGTGCACAGTATTTGCAGCAGTTCTTGAAATGTCAAAGAAGCATTACAGGTTTTGTTTATGAGGGATTACTGACACGTTGAGGGCTTTTTTTTTCTGTAAGCATTTCTGTGGTAGGTTAGCCATGCTATGCTGAATTACTACTCTGTAGAGAAAATTACTATTTTATCAGCGCTATCTGGCTTTGAGCACTTTGGGATTTATTTTAAGTGGAATGATGTACAAAGAAAAAGTGCCTGATTTATTGTGTAAAAGTAGAAAATGTGTAACAGGGTGTGACTCATCATTTTGTAATTCCTCTATGTTTTGGTAAATTCACCTGAACTGCTGATTTTAAAGGGGGCAAAAACACTTTTGAGGAGGGAATATAGGTTAGCAACATTTCAGTGTGTTAAAAGAAGTGACGTTCTTGCTGGCTTTTTCTGCTTATGTTTTAATCACCTTTTCAAAATATTCCACATCCTAGGCCTCAACATTTTAATATTATGCATGTTGTCTTTTTTTCAAATGAACAGACTTACAGTTTGCACCTGTGGTCTTTCAGGAGCACGAGGAATATGGATGCAAATAGTGGAGGTAGCTTTCACATCCAAAGACTTAGTTGTATAGCTCCATAAGTCCATTATTAAAGGGTAAGAACCTCTAGATTGATTGATGGATTGACTGAAACATTATATGCTATGTTTGCCAGGAAAAAAATTACATCTGGAGTGTGAGCGTTTTATTCTGATACTTTTTTATTCTTGCTGTTGTCTGTAAAGAGGATAACATAGTTTTTGATGGCTGATATTTAGGAGCACTTTGGCTTGGATAATTGCAGCTACAATTTGGAGGTCAAAATTTTTTTCTAAATGTCCTTATTAGTCTCTTGACAAGCTTTATTCTTCAAACTTTCAGGACAACGTGATTGACTGAGCTGGGCTTTTTGACTGCATTATTGAGGATTTTCTCTAAGTTGTCCTAGACTCATGAAATAAAAAAGGTTTTCCTTCTCAAGTAGGATCTGGGCATTTTATGACTTTTGTCTGAGTTATTAGTGAAGGGTTTAATAACCTAGGGAGATATTGTGAGCTCCACACTCCTCTATGGAAAGAGCCACATAATTGTTTTTTAGGTTCCAGCTTGTTAGAGCACAGATGAATAGGTTGCTCATACCAGTATGAAGCTGGATTAACTGTATATTTGTTTTTACTGGGACAAGGGAAACTTCTTTGTCATTCACCAGGAGTCTGAACCAACAACAAAGTAAATCCATGAGGCACTGAAGGTCAAATTGTGGCATTCTTTTTATATGTCTGGCAGGAACACTTGTCAGCAATTATCTTCTCCATCTTTCTACTCCATCCCACTTTATATCATAGAATCAAAAAACAGAATATCTTCTTCCTGAGTTTGTTTACGAAAGGGCAAACAGCCAGATGGTAAGGTGAGAAGAAGAGAATACAGCAGGCTCAGTAAAGTGTTGATGAAAAGCTGCAGAGAGACACTGTGGTTTTTGAATATTTTTAACTTGTTGGTGTGACTAAATATTTGAAAAGGTAAAAGGATAGCATTCAGCTTGGTTTGGGAACCTTTAACTCTGGTGGAAGGAGAAATTAATCTCTACTGTAGTTCTTAAACAGACTTGAAATCTCTGGGTGAGGGTCAAGGGTCCTTTATTTGCAATGTAGCTCCTGATTGTGCTCAACTTTATATTGTGTTGGTTAATTACAGTGCTGGCCCTCAGTATGGCACATGCTTCTGTGTAGGTGTTATCATTTTGCTGTACCAAAGTTAATCAGTGCTGACACACACCTTGATACATACTATACCTTGATACATATTGTACCTTGCTTTGTACCCTATGGATTTTTTTTTTTTTGTAGCCTGGATAGCTAGGTTAAGTGCTGTCCTTGCACATTCTGAGCTGACTGTGTTTGTCTGGAGGCATTGTTGTCCTTTATGGTGATGAAAAGTAAGAAATGTTGGGAATCAAACTAAAGGAACCACTTAACCAAAGGAATAAAATAGGGAAGGTATGCATATGACATGCTCCTTGCCCTGGATCATATGCCAAAGGATCTGTGCATCAGAGTGTGCAACACAATACAGGAATTGAGTGTGGGAGTCAAAGTGAGAGTCTTATCCATTCCTTTCTGTAATGCTGAAAAAAGTTAAGATTATTAAATCCAAGACACTTCCGTAACAGAAGGATGAAGGGAAAAATCTATTTTTTGCTGAAAATCTGTGACAAAGTACTACAGCAAATATTTTTGACAAGATATTGGAATAATTTTTAGTTTTCTCGGAGTGTTCTGACTAAACAGGAATGTCTGGTTACCTTACTTGAAACACAAAGCTCAGTATAATTGTAGGTCTTAAACAGTACTAATATGAAACTGTATAGAAGTGTACATTTGTAGCTCAATACCCCACTTTCTGTAGCTAATGCTTCCCCACATACCCTGAACTGTTTGAAGCATTTGACGTTTGTATAGTTTACCACAAAACACTGAAAGCAACGTGTTTTCAATACCCAGCTTCAGGAAAAACGCATCTCCTTAGGAGCATAGATGTCTCTAGAAGTTACCAATTTCTTGTATATAGCTTCCTCTAATGAAAGCCAGTTGTCAATCCTGTTCTCAAATACAGTTTGTACTTACGTGGAGTTTTATTAATTATTCTTTTCAGTGCAAAAGATCCTTCATGCCTTATTACAACAGCCACTGTGCTGTTAAAAATGAGAATATTCTTAAGTTTTCAAAAATTCATGGAAGTGGCTCAAGAGCATTCTGTTATTTGGCATTTTATGTTGAACTGTCGTCTTAATTTTGTTGCCATAAACTGCTGTTGTCAAGAACTTTCTATACAGTTCAGCTGGCAAATAACCATAGTGTTAGAAATATTCCTATTTTTATACATAAGGCAACGTATTTTATCTTAGTTATAAAAACCAGACAGCTGAAGCATCTGCTTTTAATACACTTAAAAGAGGTTTTGTTGCAGAAAGGACAAAGAACATGTATTTTTCATATGTGAAATAAATGAACTGATGTTAAAAAGCTGTGATTTTTAAAAAGACATATGTAGAAGTGAAATCATATTTGTGGTATTTATTTCTGCAGTGAATTATTATTTGCTCTGACACACGTCTAAATGTATGATACACAGTGTGCAGAGGTCCATTTGGAATCTTGATTTTTACTGACTTTTCCTAAGGGTTATAAGGGTGCTCATGCTCCCACATGAGAGTTATCTGTATGAAGGAGACAACCTCTAATTCATGTCTTGAAGCCCTTTGATCTGCTACAAATAGCAGCCTCTATCATTTATATTGAATTTCCCACTTATTTTGGAAAGCTGTACTGATTTTGTTCTGTCTCACGCATTCCTGCTAGGTGTTTTAAGATCCAGAATCTTGGCTGCTTTCACGACTACTGATTGCTGCCAGTTTTCTGAAACATCAGTATCAGCATGAAACACTTGAGGAAGTGTTGAGACATCTTTCTGTAGGACTGAGGGGAAATCTTACTCACTTCTGAACTAAACAACAATGAAAACCCACTTAGGATGCTGTTATGCAGCAGTTTTCTGCAATTATCTAGGTTTTGAGCTTGAATATAGTGTCTGTTCCTGTCTGCCTGCCCGTTACTTTTAGATAAATGCCAAAGGCAGGCAAGTTCATGTAAAATTCTTCAAATAAATTCAGTTTTGCATCTCACTTGTGCGTGTTCATTTTATATTTTGGGGAGCTTGTCACATTTGACAAATTAATCCATGTAACTATGTAGCAACTTACATTTTTTGAAACAAAAGTCATTATTAAATTTGCGTGTATTGTCATGCATATTTATCTGGCTTTTATTCATAGGGTTGTTTGGGAAGCTATGTATCTATTTGCAACTACAGTCACATGTGTACAAAAGTAGTTTTTAAAGTTAGTACTCAGATCAGACTGCTGTCCAAAAACATAGACTGTTAGTATATTAAGACCTCTGTAATACATATTAATAGCATATCATATTATAACTACTAGTATTTACTGTTCAGTGATGGTTATATTAATTACTAGTATTTTTCCCCTTTATTTTCTGTAATTACACAGAAAACAAAAACAACTGTTTTGAACTTCATGCAACATTAAAAAAAGGCTTTATTGTTTTTAATTTTCAGAGCATCTAACTTCTAACAATCTATTTGTGAGATCTGTAAATCCATTTCTCATTATTCCCCCATAATGTAAGTTTTTATTTTCTTCTTGAAAGTATTTGTAGTATTTTGGGAGGTGCTTTATGTTGTTATTTGGAGGGGTCAGGGGTTATTTGCATTTGTGCTTAATACAAGGAGCTTGAACAGCTGTGAACAGCTATTTTTTCTCTGTCTTAAGAAGAACCCTGCAACCGTTGATTAGGCCTCAGGATGTTTTGGAAATACATAGATATACTAAGTAATTGCAGGAAAAAGTCTGCATTGACAATACTTTTCACAGAATCACAGAATGGTTGGGGTTGGAAGGAACCTGTGGAGATCATCTAGTCCAACCCACCTGCTAAAGCAGGTTCACCCAGAGGAGATCACACAGGAATGTGTCCAGGCGGGTCTTGAATGTCTCCAGAGAAGGAGATTCCACAGCCTCTCTGGGCAGCTTGTTTCAGTGCCCTGCAACCTCCTTCTACAACAAGGTGACCCACCTAGTAGATGAGGGAAATGCTGTGGATGTCATGTGCTTAGACTTCAGGGAAGCCTTTGACAGCATATCCCACAGCATTCTCCTGGAGAAGCTGCAGCTCATGGCCTGGATGGGTGTACTCTGCGAAGGATAAAGAACTGGCTGGATGGCCAGGCCCAAAGAGTAGTGGTGAATGGAGCCAAATCCTTTTGGCAGCTGATCACGAGTGGTGTTCCCTAGGGCTCAGTATTGGGGCCAGTTCTGTTTAATCTTTTTATCAATGATCTGGATGAGGATATTGAGTGCACCCTTTGTAAGTTTGCAGACAACACCAAATTGGGTGGAAGTGTTGATCTCCTGGAGGGTAGGAAGGCCATACCAAGACATCTGGACTGGCTGGATCATTGAGCTGAGGCCAGTCGTACGAGGTTTAACAAGGCCAAGTGCCGGGTCCTGCACTTGGGTCACAACAACCCCAGGCAGTGCTACAGGCTCAGGGAAGAGTGGCTGGAAAGCTGCCTGGCGGAGAGGGATCAGGGGCTGTTGGTCAACGGCCAGCTGGATATGAGCCAGCAGTGTGCCCAGGTGGCCAAAAAGGCCAACAGCATCCTGGCTTGTATCAGGAACAGTGTGACCAGCAGGACTAGGGAAGTGATCGTCGCCCTGTACTCAGCACTGATAAGGTTGCACCTTGAATACTACGTTTGGTTTTGTGCTCCTGATCATAAAAAATACATTGAGGCTCTCAATAGAGTGCAGAGAAGGGCAATGAAGCTGGTGAGGGGTCTGGACCACCAGTCTAATGAGGAGCGGTTGAGGGAGCAGGGGCTGTTGAGCCTGGAGAAAATGAGACGGAGGGGAGACCTTAGTGTCATCTACAACTACCTGAAAGGAGGTTGTAGCATTGAAGATGTTGGTCCCTTCTCCTAAGTAGCAAATGATAGGACAAGAAGAAATGACCTCAAGTTGCACCAGGGGAGGTTTAGATTGGATATTAGGAAAAAGTTCTCCATAGAAAGGGTTGTCAGGCATTGGAAGAGGCTGCACAGGGAAGTGATAGAATTACCATCCCTGAAGGTGTTTAAAAGCCATTTAGACAAGGTTCTTAGGGGCATGTTTTAGTGCTAGAGTTACATTATGGTTGGACTTGATGATCTTGAGGGTCTCTTCCAACCAAAATGATTATGTGATTCTGTGATTGGTGAATAGGTTGAACCAGACTGCACCCAGTACTAACCCCTGGGGAGCACCGCTAGCTACTGGCCTCCAACTACAATGTGTGACTGATCACAACCTTCTGAGCTCTGCCATTCAGCAAATACAATACAACATAAGCATTTGGATTGTTAACTCGTAGGTTCAGCACATAAGTTAAACCAGCCTAATTTTATCATTGATTTTAAAATTGTTTCCAAAGGTGTTCTTTTAAAACATGGGGTTTTCTTAAATACCTTTTGAACCTAGAGAATTCCTTTTCCTACGTAAAATGTTTTCTAGCTCATTTATTTTTATATTAGGAAATATGTTTTTTCATGTTGTCTTAATTTAGTCTTTTCTGTTTATTTTTCTTGTCACTTGATTAATGTATTACAGTGTGTTATTTACTTCAGTCTGCAGTTTTGGAAGCTTTTTATGGATTACATCTCTCCTATTTTCATTCCCTTTTGTATGAAAGAGAAAAACAAATAACTTTTTTTCCTGCCTTTTTTTTCTTTCAGATGCTAGTATTTGACTGTTTGTAGGGGATTACAAAGTATGATAATAAGTTGTTAATTACATCACTGTGATTGTCTTCAAAGACCACTGCTGAAGTGTTTGAGAATCCTTAAGAACAGCTTATATGCCTTTGACCCTAAGTTGAGTGCTTTTAAAGATTAGTGGCCACTTCTGTCTTCCTTGATCTTGTTGGTTTGAAACGTCTACAGAGAATTATTTGAATGACCGAGGTTTTGCTGGTTTACACAAATTACCAAGATCATAGCTGAATCATTTTATGTGAGGCATAAACAAAATTTAGAACCATGTTATATATAAACCCAGGGAGTATTTTCTTTGTCTTTGTTCCTTTTGTCCTGTATTTTGTTATAGTAAGAGGAAAAATGGATTTTAAAAGTTCTTGGATGTTTGCAAAGCATTTTTTTTTTCCATGACTTCAATACTTCGAGAATTTGGGAGAAAAATCTTTAATTATTTGAGTTTATTCCAGTAACAGCAGGTACAGTGAACTTTACCTGTCTTCCTAGCTTTTCCTTTAAGTGTCTGTAGGCATAAATTATTCTTCTATGACTCTTTTTCTGATAGACCTACCAGGTTAAGGAAGTTCTCCAGACTGTGTGGGAAATCAAATGCTTCCACTGTACAAACATAACCTGAAAATTCTCTCTCACTGTGTTTGTCAAACGTCACTGTTTTAACCTTAGCGGCCCTCAAACCTGACTTGAGTTGTTAACTTGATATTAATATCTCATATGTTAAGCAAAATTAGTCTGGATAAGTACAAATGAAATTATTTTGAGTGTAAGTCAACATAAGTTTACGTGGACATTGGAGGGAGACTGTGTGGTTAAGAAGGTGAAAAGAAAATAAGTAGTTTCCCATCCCAACTCCTCCAAGTAGCTGACAACCCATCCTAACCATTTCAGACGATAGCCACCTGTATGCAGTGATTTAGTTGCCTTCTTCATTGTCAAGGAGTATGGTACAGCAGGCAGTGATTATCTAAGAAAAGAGAGGGAAATGGACACAGACACTGAGTTCCATATCAAGAACTATTCCTCTGTTGCAGCCCAAGCCTTTCTGTCTTCTTGACCATTTTCTCTTTGTTTTTATGTGAAAAAAACAGACCATTTAAGCTTCTAGGGTGTTTGACAAACAGTATCATAGGCACATATTTAGTAGGGGAACCTATGCTGGTGGAACTGTAATACTAGGTAAAATAGAAATGGACTCTGAGGACTTTGGCTCGTCAGTGGGTTTTTCATACTTCTAACTGAAATAGAAATGTAAATGGTAACCTCTTAGCAACATGTTCTCATCTGCACTCACAACTCGGTTGTGAAAATTAGGATTTTATGATCGTGTAGGATCATCTTAATTTCTGGGATTAAAATAATTCTAACTGCTCTTGGTTTTAAATTTGTGCTGCAGTCCAGGCAGTAGATCTGTAAAGCCATTTGACAAACATCTTTTTCAAGGACAAAAGTGCTATGTAAGTAGATACTACTATTGTTAATAAGTATGTGCAAGATGGTGTGTGTCAAGGCATCCTGAAATCCCTGTGCCACAGCTCGTAGTCTTACTTTTGAAGTAAGTAGCCCAGAGGGTGGCAGTGAAGGCAAAGTTATCCGGTTTTGTCCAAGCATTTCTCACAAAGACAAACCATGCTGAGAAGTAGAGACATTTTAGAAATCACCAGGTTACCACTGGTAAAAAGAAACTGCCTGAGGAGAAAAGGGAAATTTCTTTCTTCCTCCAGCTGCCTACGAGAGAGACACACAAGAAACCAAGATCTGAAATTACTGTAATCACTGTGGTATTTTGTGAACGTACAGACCTTGGTTTAATAATCTCTCATACTGAAGGAGAGTGAAAATAGTTCAGGATAATGTATCTGGAGTTGATGGTAGTTATGATAGGTGAAGTCAGCTGGTGGGCAAGAATTATGGCTGTTTCTTTATTCCTATGCTAAGGAAGTTATTAAAGGACAGAAAAGTCTGCAAATCTGGATTCAGTTTCAGAGGTACCTGGATTTCAGTTAGATGTCTCACATACATGTGCTTAGCACAATTTCAGTTTCTTACATCATGATGCTTCTAACAGCATATTACAATAAGAAAGGCTTATGGATTATTTTAGGATGCCTTTTATATTGCATCCATTTCACTGAAACACTATTCTTCTAAATTCTCCATTAGTAACTGTTGTTTATATCCAATATAAGATTAAGTAAAATTGATTTTAAAAGAGGGGCTACTTGTTTTTAAACACTGACTCTTGACTAATTGATATTAGCTAATTATCTGGATTTGAAATCAAGGAAATCTATAGACAGAAGATTCACACATCCTATAGAATGTATGAGTCAAAGTGACTGAAAGTCGTACACTTTTGAAATTAATTATTTCTGATGAGTGCTAAGAAGAATGCTCCGAAAAGCATTTCTTGTCAACCTGTGTATTAGTTGCAGCTCTTTTTGTTGTAGTCAGACTGTGACTGCAACCATACCCATGCCTGATGTGAAAAATTTTTCATTCACACTTGTGGCGTTTCACCTTAAGAGAAAAATAGCATCATTTTATGGACTGGCTTATATTCACGTTATGTATATCTAATTTATATACACAAGGTGGCAGTGCTTTGTTTGGGGCTGATAGTAAGGGGTAGAATTAGATCCTGTAAAAACTTTTCCTCTCTCCAGTATATTGGCATACAATATGCTACTGTAATATAATTAGCATTATTTTCATAGCAAAAAAAAAAAGGAAAATCGTACACTAAAAGAAGTATAGAAAAATATGCAGATATTATGTATCTGGTGTTTTTTCATCTATGTTATTAATTAGAAATATTAATGCATTAAAATATATTAAAATACATCTCTGAAGGCCTAACCTTGAAATATTTACAGCCCAAAACATTTCTTTATCTTAAAAACTTAGCATTAATGAAGATCACAAAGAAAGTGAACTATGCCATAATAATGATAATTTCTATCTAAATTGATTCCTATTTATGATTGTAATCATTTAAATTTACAGTTCAGAGGTCTCAATGCTGCAGTGATAGTAACTGACTCTTTAATGTTATCAGAAACATCTAAATCTTTAGCAAAACATGTTAATCCTTATATGGAGGTCTTTCAAATGAAATAGAATTACTGATTCAAAGATCTTTTCTTTGTACCTTGCTGAGCCAGTGTTCTTAATGTAAGCATGTCCCTCTGCTTGTAACTGTATCATACAATAGTAGGGAACCTTTGTCAACCAAGATTCATCAAATATACATTTTTAAGTGAAAATACAAACTGTAACCAGGAATCTAGAAAAGTCTTTTAGGAAAATTCCCTTAGGAAACAATCACTTTCAGCACTATTTGCAGCTTTGATAGATCCTGAAAATCTTATTTTCTAATATTCAAATATGTAAGCAACATATTTGTAAGAAACACATATTTCAAAATCTTCTTTATGAGGTACAGGTATGTAATGAATTTAGTGGAGACTGAATTACAAATTAAAGGTATGGATACAAATGTAGTATGATTTGTACCTATGATGGTCACCATTTTATTTGACCACATACTAGATTGAGACCCTGCTGAACTGAAATACATGACTGGTCACAGCCCGAGTTATAGATTCTGTCTGTCTGTTTGGGTCTATAATAGATTGATGTAATCTCAGGAAATGATATGATGTTGGTTTTCCTGTGACATGTAACCTGTACTCTTCATGTTCTGCTACTTCAGCTGGTTGCTCCACTTAGGACATAAACACTATTTTACAGTCATCTAGGTTAAAAGTTTCATTGCTGTCTCAAATCCCATCACAGAGTAGGTAAATTTTATTCAGGAGACTAGAGGGGATTTGTTAGCATGAACATCACAGAATCACAGAATGCTCAGACCTTGTTTCATCATGATGATGAACAAAATCATATCTTGAAGTACCTAGCATACGGTGGTTAATTCTGCCAGAGCCACACAAGTCAAATAGGAGAGGGTGATCACATTAGAATCAATGGAGGAGAAAAATCTCAGGGCGCATGAGCTCTGTTTACTGCCCTTGGTTTTTCTGCAAGAGAAATAAGCAGTACAGATACTGAAAAGAAGTTTAGCCATATATGTGAAGAATTCATACTGATACCAGAAGGAAATAAGTGATCTCTTTTCTAAGTCTAGGATTAAACTCAAAGTCACTGAAATAAAAAAAAAAGACATTAGGATTCCACTTACTAATGGAGTTGCCTTACTGAAAACTTCATAAATGCGGTTGTGTGACAACTGGCTAGCATGTGAACATGAAGAGTCTGGCTCTGCTTTTTGTGGCATAGTTTGGTAGTTGCTTACTTCTTTTAGAAAAAACGGGTATCTTATTATTGAGTGGTTAAATAATGCTAGTTCTTTGCATTCATGGCCCCAAGCAACAGACCAGCATTGACTAAAATATATCTGCATAAGCACATGTCATACTAATTAGTAAAGGAAATATTTTAAGATCTTGTCAATACTTTGAAGTAACCGCTAGTGGAGTTAGTTTAGCATGTCGTTAAACCAGTTTGAAGGCCTAATACTGTTTCTGGCCACGTCCCAGAAAATATGTACCTGGAGTTACAGATTCAAAACTACTTGCTGTGGCAAAGAATTTTACATGTATGACTTACGGAGAAATGTGATTTTTCTTCCATGAGGAAGATCATTCTCTCTAAACCAGGATCAGCCATGTACTTCATGCTGAAAATAAGAAGTATTAGACAAAAAAATGAAATTGGAGCAACAGGTAGAAACTCATCTTTCTATCCAATGTGAACAGATTACCTGCGTTTTGTGAAATGCCTTGGATGCCCATTCACCTCCTAAAAGAATTCCAATCCTTCACTTAGAAAACAAGTTTTCAGGCCTCCTGTAAATTCTGGAATCTAGAGATAAACAGAAGCTCAAAATTGCCTGTGTCTGTCTTAGGTACGTACAGACAGTTTAGTAAGAATATAAAGAAAGTTTTTATCTAGATGAGAGTTTGAATTTATAATGTGCTACTAGGCTATGTGTAGCAATGCGTAACAAACTCCTTTATGTGTTCTGCCAGTAATCTGGGAATTACTTAAAGCTTCCATGTGAACCTTGAAAACTACTAGTTTAATCAGAACTAAGAGGGTGAGAACATAATCTTTTCCAGTGATCATTGTCAGTATAGCCTGTGAATGCCTTAGTGCACAGTAGATGCCATTGAAAATGTCCTCTGACATGGTGTTTATCCTTAAAGTACAGAATGTGCTTGTATTATTTTAGAAATTCCTTCTTATAGTTTTTCTAATGAGCTACAGGAAATGGGGTGGTAGCCACAGAAATTCTGAACACAATAGATGTCAGAACAACTTTGGCAAACTGTATCTGTTTTGAATTAATTTTTTAATAACCTGAAGTGTGTTAAATGGTGGACATGTTTGCTCCAGCTGACCATTAGCATGTTTCTGCTGTCTGGGTTGCTTAGCTGTCTGGAAATAAAAGTGCACAGTGAGCTCCTGTCTTCTTAGTACTATTCCTTCTATGATTTCTTAAAGTTGCACATATGGAAAATATGTAACATTTTCCTGCCCCCCACTGTTTCTGTCAAGCACAGACACTGACTGCTTTCCTTTTCACCCATTTTCCCTGGTGAGTGAAGAAATGTGCCTGTGTTACTTTTATACAGAAATTATTTCTTACACAGAGAGACTGGCAGTTCCAACTCTGACCTGGTTTAAGTGACTGCCAAGTTTTAGAGCTAAGACTAATGTGGTAACACTGTCCTTTCTTCGGAAAGCTTCAACCATCAGCAATGTTTATTACTTTAATGCCATATATTTAGAATGAAGAGGTTTATCTTTAAAGTTGTGAATGAAATAAATGTGGTTTGCTCTAACCCTAATTTAAACATATAACTACAAGAAAGCAGGGAAGGACAGATCTAGAGTTAAGTGATTTCATAGATCTCTTATATTTTATTAATGGTGGTTTATTAAGAATTCTGTGGAATGATAGTTGTGTATAATGATTTATGAATACATCACAGAATTGTTGCCTGAGTACTCCAGAGAGGCAAAAATACAATGCATGGATTTTTGAATATGTAGATTTTAATTGACTAAACAATTTCTAATGGTTTAGACAGTTGCCCCCCTGTGGGTCCAGTCGAATCAGTTTAAGAAATCATTTGAAGCTGTTTCTGATTGTCTTGCAGCAGAACATAATGATCACTGTCATAGCTGAGATGCCATTAAGGAATTAGATTATTATTTCTATTCTGTTTCAGTGCAAAGTTAGCTGAGGCTTGCCGGAAAGATGTCTAAAACTTAGACTGTCAAGGTTTAGGAGATTTACATCAATGACCAGAGAAACTCAGATAGAAGATGATATGAACTGTTGAATGTGATGGTTTGATAAATGCTTCTGATTAGGAAGACAAAATTATCAACCTCATAAAATTTCATTCAAAATCCTTCTACTTGTTCTTAAGATTTTTTCACTTGTTTTGGTGAGAATTTATTATATTTTAGCAACTAGATAACTTTTGGGGTTGCCAATGAGACAACACTGTCTGCAGATGCAAGTGCAGGCAGGTAGCACTAAGTGTTGTTTCTTTTACAAAAGTATAAATAATGCTATGATACACCAAATATTAATAGCTACCAGCATGCTCAGTGCCCTAAGAAAATCAGAACCATCTCAACAAGACTCAGGGGACCCTAGAACGGATGGGCTGAAAGAAGTTTCTTCACTTATATCTTACTGTGTGAAGCATCTGTCATCACATTATATAAAGCTAATTTATAATCTTGTTGTGCCTTTGGACTTCTGAATGCTGCAAAGATGTTCAAGGTGCCAAAATTGTTCTGTTGATGGAAAACTGTCTGGGAAACTGCATTTTCTGTGACTTTCAAAGTGGTCACCTGTTGTCAGTCTTTAGGCTTGGTTAATAAAACTAATTTTTGCTAATGACATATATACCACATAAAAATGTAAGTCTTTGATTTAAGTATAATGTCTCTTAAGGTTTAGTTTTAGTTTAGATATTTTAAGTATGAATTAACCAACCCATTCAAAGATTTCCATTTTTACCTACAGCAGCAATTTAGACTAATTTTCTAATTCATTTTTTGGTGATACTTTAAATCAGAAATAGAAACAAATGTCTCCTTCATTTCATTGTGTTTGTAGTTGCTTAGTTCTGAATTTTCAAGCTATGGTTTGAAAGGACAGAGTAGATCCTAATATTTTGTCTAGCCACATTATTTTCCAGTAAGATTATAAAGTTACTCTGTTAAGTATTTTTGAGAATTTAATATTATAATATTAGGTGAAGTTCGTACATTATTAGATGGTATTAAAATCTGTATTTACAGAATTTAATTGGCAATCTGCCGAAATTAAGACACATTGAAATAAATACTGCTCTTTCAGTTTCTAATAAATATTTTTGCTAGTATCTTGTCTGAGTTAAAAGAAGACAATTTTACTTCATACAGAGCACAGACAGTACCATCAAGGGGTTTTTTTGTTGCTAGCCAGACAGCCTTATGGACAGGAATTCATAGTCACTGCATTAAGAAGTTCTGAAACTTGCATTTAAGCATTTTTTTTTTAAAGTCATTGCTATCTCAATGCATTCTCAATGGGTTAAAGTCAAGTTTCTAAGAGCTTTGGCAATCTTATCAAGATTTATATAGCATTTCATGTCAAATCAAGACTTCTAAGATTTTAATAGACATGGAGGTTTTTTCTCAAATAAAGTTTGTATACTCAAAAAATTATGGTAATGTGTGATTGACGAAATATACTGAATTTCACATAAAAACTTTACTGTGATCTTACCCTTTGGTGAGACCTTATTGTACTGGCCTTGCCTGAGAACTGTAAAATTCAGTTATTACTCACATTCTTTAATCGCTCTTCTTTATAGCATTTGTCCAAAAATGCATTGAGCTTGATTTTTTCTTTCATCAGTTTTAATAACATCAGCAGTATTAAATTAATGTAACAGATCTACCAACCTGCTCTAATTCTTAAATTATGAAGACAGTTAGACCCCAAATCAATTCCAAAGATATATGAATTATCTGATTATCTTGGCTGTTTTTCTGCTCTATCATCCTTTTATATAAGCAGAAATTCTCTACAAACTTGACTGTCTTTCAGTAGTAGAGGAAAAAGATCAGCTCTGACCATAGCAGTGTTTTGCAGAAAGCTTCCTTATGTCCTGTAAAAGACTTAATTTTTTTTACTATCTAATGAAAGGTTACCTCTCCTTGTAAATCTTGTTCATCTCTTAGACTATAACCCTGAACAATACTACTGCTCTAAATAATAGGTTTGAGAGTATTTAAAAAAAAAAAAATATATATATATATATATATATATATATATATTTACAGAATGTGTTTCAATTTTGGAAAGAAGAAACTGAGGCAGAGGTTTTGCTGTTTTTTAAAGTTAGTGGGAGAGACCCTGATGAAGTCCCTTCTCAGTCCACATCGACATTGACCATAATCTGCACTGTCATTTCAAGAATGGATAGTCTTAAAGACATACATAAAAGAGTAGCCGGTAGAGGTTATGGTTCTATCTGGATTAGAAAAACACAAGGGATGGAAAGGGCAAATCTCAGTAGATTAGTTTAGCTGTCTATGTGCAAAACTCAGTGAAGTGTATGTCAGCCTCTGTGGTATGAAAATCAAGCAGTGAATGTGGTGAAATCTTCTTCCAAATGTGCACACTCCTTGTTGAGATCAAGAAGTACAGAGCTCTATAAACACTGAATATCTTATTTTCAAAATTTCAGGTGAAGTTTTTTGCTTTTTTGTAGAATTATTTTAAAGTTTATCCAGGCATTCTGAAAGGACAGTCTAAAGAATATTTTTGAGAAGTTAGAGCACAGCAGTACAGTTCCCATTTCTTATTTTTACCATTAAACTTGGAAGCTTTATTTGAGGAAAGAAGGCTATTTTGCATAAAATAAAACCAAATTAATTATGAGTACTCTTATTCTATATACTATACATTAATGGGATGGCACAAGACTAGTTTAAAAAAAAAAAGTCTGTCAAAACTGAGGCTAGTGTAACTCCAGGAATAATCTTGAGGCCTAAAACATATAAGTATTATCTCTAAAACACCAGGAAGAAGTAAAACTACTTCTGCTCAGAGCCCAGTCTTTCCATGAAAGAAATGGTGCAACTGTGCTGTTGTAAACCCTTGTGTGATTTGTACCAGGAGAGGGAGTTATACCAATTCTTTGGGCTTTCCTTCTCCTGAATGTCTCTCTCCTTTGCACTCCTCAGAAATTGCAGATGGCATGGTGGTCTGTCTCTGAACTTCTTTCCACATACAGCATCAATTACTAGTCATTTCAAGTAAAAATTTGGCTAGAACACACATTCAGCATCCAAATGTCACCACACGATCTCTGTGCACTGCAGTACACTTTATGTAAATTAGAATGAGGCAGTGGGACATCACGTACCTTGATTGAATTCACAAGGATTTGCTTATGTGCATAAAAATAGAATCTACAATTTGTCAACTCCTGATCTTGTCTATAGCAACAGTGCAGTCATTATTTTCTAAATCTATACATTTTTGCCTTTGCAAGTACATAACATTAGGATAGTTAGCTTTAAACTTGTCTTAGGAAAAGCCATCATGACATTATGTGTGTGAAGAAGCAACATGTATGTAAGCAATTCCTGCACCAATTTCTACACCAGCACCCTAGTATAGCAGAGTAATCCAGCTGTATCATCCTAGTAAAGCAAGTATTTTACCAGTTTTCCAGTGGAAGGGCATAACTGAAACAGTTCATAAAGGAAAGCATTATTTGTTCCTATAATACAAAACTTAATGTTTGCTAAGAAATGTGCATTGGCTTTCTGATAGTTAGCAGTTCCTTGGTTTTGCTTAAGACAGTAAACAAGTCACCACAGTGGATTCAAGAAATTGTATTTGAAGAGCTGTATCATTTTTTTCATCTCAAATCTGTATTCCAAAATATTTCAAAGTTCTTAAAAAATAACATATACCATTCAGTTGTCTTCTGGACTTCAGCATAATTAGCTATGGAAAATCAGATCCATGAGGGGTTTACAATAAAATTATTTTTCATAGTTGCTTATTTCTATTAAATCAGGGATGTCAAATTTATTTTTCACTGTGGGCCACATCAGCCTCCTGGTTGCCTTCAAAGAGCCGAATGCAATTTTAGGACTTTAGATAATTTAGTAAATATTCCTGCATTTATACAGCCCCCAGTGTTAAATCAATTACAGTATCTAGTTCATCCAAGTCAGAAAGGAACCAAAGGCTACCTGGAATACTACTTCATGTAAGTGTCAGGGGAATTAAACAATTTATTAAATCTCTCCTTTCTTGGCTTAATTGCTTGCTGGATTTACATGCAGTCGGGGTAACAGGAATTATAAAGACATTTAATTTTATAAAAGACTACTAATAAATATTTGAAAGTAGATACTTATTGCTGAAAGATGGGGCATAACAGCTTAAACATAGTGCTGATTAATTTACCTGTGTGGCTCTCTGATTGGAGCTTGCTTGCATCTGACTAGCTCAGAGCACAAGCAGACACTGTGGGACGTGTCTGCCCTTGCCTCTGTAGTTTGTGAGTTCCAATGTGAAAAACCGCTTATCTGTTTTCCTGTGCTGTAAGTGACAAGACTGTTTGGCAAACCTAATTTTAAATTACATTGATTTTCTAAAGAATACCTCCCTGCTAATCAGAACTTAATGACTGCCCCAAGATAATTGCTGTTAACTGGTACAACTATTAACACTTTGTATACTGGCTCCAGACAAAAAGTGCTTTTCAATTCAGCCTGTGATTTTGATTGAAAGTCTTATTCTGTTTTGCTGGCTCTGTGATTAATATAATTTCTTATAGATGCAGTTCTTGGTGTTCAAATTATAAACAATTTTAAAATACATATTTTTAATATGACTGGAATGTTAAAATGGTGGTAAAACTGTGTACCAGGATAACTGAAGGACAAGTGAAAATTATACCACTTACTAGTATGAAGTGTTCAGGTTCCAGTATAGGTTGGGAAATTACATATTAGAGAGCAGTGTAGGGGAAAGGGACCTGGGGGTCCTGGTGGACAACAGGATGACCATGAGCCAGCACTGTGCCCTTGTGGCCAGGAAGGCAAATGGCATTCTGGGGTGTATTAGAAGGGGGGTGGTTAGTAGATCGAGGGAGGTCCTTCTTCCCCTCTACTCCGCCCTGGTGAGACCCCATCTGCAATATTGTGTCCAGTTCTGGGCCCCTCAGTTCAAGAAGGACAGGGAACTGCTGGAGAGGGTGAAGGGAGTGGAGCATCTCCCATATGAAGAAAGGCTGAGGGAGCTGGGGCTCTTTAGTTTGGGGAAGAGGAGACTGAGGGGTGACCTTATTAATGTTTATAAATATATAAAGGGTGGGTGCCACGAGGATGGAGACAGGCTCTTCTCAGTGGCAAACAATGATAGGACAAGGGGTAATGGGATCAAACTGGAACACAAGAGGTTCCACTTAAATTTGAGAAAAAAACTTCTTCTCAGTGAGGGTGACAGAGCACTGGAACAGGCTGCCCAGGGGGGTTGTGGAGTCTCCTTCTCTGGAGACATTCAAAACCCTCCTGGACATGTTCCTGTGTGACCTCACCTAGGTGCTCCTGCTCCAGCAGGGGGATTGGACTAGATGATCTTTTGAGGTCCCTTCCAATCCTAAACATACTGTGATACTGTTAGGAAACAAATCTATTAAAATAAATCTGTTGTTCATAATGTAAATAAAATGATCACTGAAAGAGAATCCTGAAACAGGAATATGTATCCATCAGTGTGTGAAGTTCATCATTTATTGTTATGACGTATTGCAAGAGTTTATAGATCTCTTATTAAAATGCTAGTCTTTTCACTAATTTAGCCTTCAAATTATTCCTTATGAGTATAGGAGGCCTCAGATTACATAAATTTCTTAAGAATCTGAATGTGGTTCTGTGGTAAGAGGTTTTATTTCATTATGAGGGAGACATGGTTATTATATTTTATTATTGCCTTCCGTAGGAATGTTTAAGTCATCAAAACCAATGACTACGAGTATTATTTTGTACACAACTACTATTTTCTGCCTGAATTTAATATTTTAAACACTAATTTTGAGGACCTCTATATACTGATTTGTGAAAGGTTTCTGATGTTCCATTGTATGTTTTAATGTTCTTTCCAGGCTCTCTTTGGTTCCTAGTAGTGGTCTTGGTTATGTTTTGAAGGATAGAAATGTGTTCACTTTACTGCTTAGAGACAAATGTATGCCAGTCACACGTAAAGAGGACTTGTAAACAATCTGATAGTCATTTTGGATCTTACCAAGTCAATGTGTTAATGCTTTGGATTTTTTACACCTCTATGGTGAGTGAAACTCACTCCTCAAGTTGTGATCTCTTAACCAGTATATGACAACTCCAGTCAACTTCACTCAGGGCCCAAGAGCATTTCAAACTGTAACAATAGCTCTCAGGACTACTTATACCACAAATATTGTAGTGATGTTTTCTCAGTAGTTCTTTTTGTTTGTCACAAATATGATTTTCCAGTGTTTTTAGAATTAAACCAAAACCCCAGAAGCTGTGTATGTATGTAGAAAAGACAATTATTTACCATAACTCAAGGATCTTTTATATCTTTTCTTACAGGTAGAAGGTTGCACAGCTTAATTCATAAACCTTAAGCTTGAATTTAAGTCAAAGAATGTAGGGATCAGTTGGATAAGAGAATAAATTTACAGGGTTTTGAACGGCTTAATTTCTAATTTGTTCTTGGTTGGTTGTTTGGTATGGTTTGGGTTGTTTGTTTTGTTTTTCGTAATGATTTTAAGCATTTAGATTTTGCATTATGTCATGGAAAGAGAGAACCCTTGGCTTGGTGAAATCATTGCACAGATGCAGAAGCCATCAAGATGATGGGCCTAAATTCAAAGTTATCAGTAGACATATCTATGTCTCAGTCATGCAGTTTTGTTACTTTTGAAGAAGAGGCTTCTTTGCAGAGAAACTTTCTACCACTAAATTGTGCACTTAAGTCATTTTTCTGGTCATATGTGTAGACCAGATGTGAAGCTGCATATGCAAGTACATGTTAGTAGGCAAATTTCCGCAGTTTCTGTAACCCAGATTGAGACTTGTTTCCTGATATTAATTGCTAAAATTTTAGCAACATTATAGTTACATCCTTTTCTTCTGGAGATTTGTTTAGCTTCTCAAGTAGGAAGGCATTTTTAGAAATTATAACTGTAAGAGGCAATCTTAGGTTTATTAGCCTCTGAACATAATGAACTTTGGGATGCTGGAATGATGATGTCCTCAACATCACAGCACTGAGCAAGCTGTAGTTGTTTATAAACATCTATGGCCTTGCAAGTCTGTTTTGTATTGTCAGTAGGTAGGTATGTTTTTAGTTATATTCTTGGTTTCTGAAATACTGTTTGATTGACTTGTTTATGTAAAATCAATTTCTGCTCTTCGCCTTTTTCTTGCACCTGATTGCACTGTAAATTTCATAGTGTGTGATATTAATTTCTTAATTTTAGAACCAAATGCAATAAAACTGAATTACACATCAGTCTATCAGAGAACAACATTCATAAAATATTGAGTAGATCAGGGGGGGTTGCTTGGCATAAGAATTTGTTAGATAATATTTTAAGGTTTAATGAATAAGCAGCTTTTCCCTAAAATAAGTATTTCTTTGGTTTTACATTTTCATGTCTTAGAGGGATCTAAATAATACTAATTTACAAAGTAAGAAGTGAAGAGATTTTATCTTTGGAGAGCTCTGATCCAGACTTGCATATTATCAAGGCTCTAATTATAGTCTTATTTCTTTATTCCTTGGCTATTGAACCCTTGCCTCATTTTGAGTAATAGCTTATTCTGAGTGTAAAAACTGTTCTTCTTTTTGGACGAATGTTTATATTTTAATATATTTGGAGGAAAATAATAAAAGAAATATCTATGTCCCTGTAACTTTCACAGTTAGATTTTGCATATCTTTTTGTTATTAAAATTAGTAGAATGAGCTGATAGAAGCCTGTTCAGTAACCTTGGGTTAAGAGATTTAAAAAGATCTTCTCTCTGCCTTGGCACCATGTCCAAGAGGTATCATGTTAGCTCCCTGGCAGATAGAGGTTAGTCCCCAGTTTTTTCGGGGCTCAATTACCTGTTTTGCTCTCTTCTGTCACTTGCTGCTTCTTTAAGTAACTTTGCTTTTCTTATTTACCAATATTATGCTGATGTGTTTAAGATTAGGCTTGTCTGCTGTCAAATTCAGCAACACTGTAAATAGAAAGACTTCCAAAGATAGATATGGCAATAATCTGATACAATTTTGATGGATTATTACAACAGAATTAACATGATTTTTCCTTGCTTTGTAGAAAAGGTTAATTTTATTTTGTTCTTTTAACCTTTTTCTTCGCTGTCATGTTTAACAAAGATTAAAATGTAAAATAATAAAGGCACAACTACTCTTATTTTTCCTTGCGTTCTAAATAAATCAGTTGTTGCTAACAATCATTTATTGTGTGGCCATCTACAGAGCAGAAGCTTGTGAGGTCATATAAAGTGTTTCTTCTGTCTCTGCAAGTTGATTTACACGGGGATGATCTATATTAAAACTAATTAGAATCACATATGCAAGTTACAGAAGGCAGACAAAAATATATAAATTCCATATTTGAGCTATATTTAGGTTTTTTTCCTCTGAATGAGATGTGTCATTACCTCATTCTTTCAGATCTTAGGTCATTTTAATATTTAAAAAAAAATGAGACTGTCAAACATTTTTTTGCCTTTCTTTTTCCTGTTTAACGGAAATAACTAAAGACTGGGAAGGTTTTCTATTCCCATTAGGAGAAAGTGAACAGTATTTTATTTAGACTCCAGGATGTCACTAAGAACAAGATTGAAGTCACTCAAGTCACTTGAAAAAACTTTAACCCTTAGAGCTGTCGCTATATGGATGGATTAAAGGATATAATTAAAAAGGGCCACACAGGCAAATACTTTTGTCCTTTGTTTCTAGAATTGAGTGACTGACTGCATTGAAAATTTCTTCTCAGACACTTCATTTCTTGCAGTCTTTTTTTGTTCAGACAAGCTTGTAAATATATACAAGCACCCTTATGGGAGGGGGGACAGAAACTACAACTTGCTTTCTTCACAGTTGAACTGTTTTTATTTGAAGCCAGAGAATGGCCAGCATCCTGAGATTTAACTATATAAGGATGCTGAAGGACACACATGCAGATATGTCTATGTGCAGATAATACAGATTTAACCCTGATGGCTTAAAAATTTGTGTAACTGAAGTAAGGGAAAATAAGGTAGCCTTCTATGTAATTTTGACTGTCTTGTGGTATTGTTAGACATTACTTGCTGGATTATATCTTTGATCAATTAATTGTCTCTTAGTAAGTAAAAATTATCAGAAATTATTTGAAAACTTGTAGAGTCATTAGATAAAATTTACAAAATATTTTTTCTAGATTCAGAATTTTTATTCAAAGTAGAAAGTATTTCATAATTTCAGTACTACGCTGAATTATATATGTGATAAGAATTAATAATAACTTCTTTTAATGGCAATGTCCATGCACTTTTTAACTACATCATTTTTCCTGATGTATCTAATGAACATACCGTCTAATAGGATAATGATTTTCTATTTATTCATTTATTCATGTTACTAATATTAGTAATGTAATCTCATTATTAGGAAGTATTTTTCTGGAATAAATAAAAAAATCTTTCTCATGGCCTAGTTAATCTTGGTAAGCCAGTTAACAAAGATGAGTTTCTTCTTCAAAATTATGTCTTACAGGAATAGAAGTAGTTTTCCACATACACACAGTGTGTTTAATGCTCTAAATCTTAACTAATTTTTCATAAAATAACCTGATGAAAATGTATAATTCTGAGGTTAGTTTATATTAGAATGCATGGTCATGGTGTAACTTCTGAAAGAAATATAAAGATCATGCTTGCTAATTTTCTTAGCAGAAAAGTTACAAGTTAAAAAGATAATCTAATCTGGAGATTCACCCTGTTTTTCTTCCATGTCGTCAGCAGTTACCATGTTATTTCTCTTCTTTCTTTGTGTATTCATGAATTAAGGCAACCTTTTCTTAATGACAAGCATTTCAAAAGTATTCTAAATACTAGGCTTCAGTTTTCAGGGGTTTAGAATTTATAGCAGTGGCAAAGGAATTATGATTAAGGTACTATGTCAGAGGCATGCTATTTCATTAGCAGTAGTGAAATTTTATTCTAGATTTTAGAAGAAGGCAGCAGAGAGGGGAGAAACAGATATGAAGGGCTATAGTTGAGTTATTGTAAGCTATAAGGATTAGGTGATCGCTTTTAAAATCTAAATTTGTCAGCATGAACAGTTAAATCAGATTGGGAGGTAATCTATTGGTGGTGGTAAGGGGATGAAAAACCTCCCTGAGGGTGTAGCTGTATTTTCCAAAAGTTATGACAAGATTAACAATACATATTTTTTCCAAAATTGACAAGTAATTTTGTGTATTGTAGGAGGGTTGATTTAAGAGGCATAGTAGATGATCGGGTAATTGATCTGAAAATTAAAGAGGAATATGTTGGATCAGATGAAATTCTTAGAATTTATCCTCTTTTAAAAATGTCTCAATACAGAGAATAGCACAATATTCATGTTAGCTGATCTGATGAACAGTGGTGCGTTTTACATTAATGGGACCGAAAATATATTTTATGAACGATATTTTTGAGTGATACACTATAAACAATGCAGTTGTAAATATAACATTAATATAGACTTGGCTGCAATATACAGTAATGTCCTATTTGACAAGACAGTTTTCGTATTAATTTTCTTGCTTGCAAGAAATCAAACAAGGAGATTAACACAAAAGAACTTGCGTTTCATTGCAAATTCATCATAGTTGTGACAAAGGAAACAAATGAGCTCTCTTCTCCTATACAAACTTCTCCAGCAACATACTGGAACACCAATGGCATGTAGCGTTTCATGACCTGATGAAATGTTGACTCCTGCAATAACCATTGAAGAAATATAGGCATGAATTTAGAATTATATTTTCATATCTTTTGTCCTCTTTACAGTGCATTTATACTTCTTCCCTAGAAAAAAAACTCTCAAAGCTTAAGTCTTGCAATAGAAAGTTTCCAAAGTTACACAGTAACTTTGTAATACTGAAATGGAAATTCACATTTGTATTATTTTGCAAAGGACTTGTCTGTGTATATTTCAAGCAACTCACATATTCAAAGACTTACGGGAATATTGATCTAAAAACATTCAATGTAAAATAATATTTTTCTCCAGTGTATATGTGGAGCCATATGCATTTTCAGTGAATTGTGTGGAACAATTCACAAAAGGAATAAATTGAGAAAGGGTGCATTACACTTGTGGATTGTGTGCTTGGTATTTAAAAATGATCTATTGTCTTTTAACTGTGATTTTACTGTACATGTCTTCCAGATGTGTGGAGGTGATTGCCAAAGAAGGTCGGAATCTGAAAGAGCTGTATTTAGTATCCTGTAAGATCACTGACTATGGTATGTAGTATACCTGTATCTTTTTTTCTGCGAAGATTGAGCTCTACCAGCTTTGTACAGGGACTCTTATATGTATAGAAATGTATAGATAAAAATTTTCAGAACCTTTATGCATAGAAGTTGAAAATGTATGAAAAGTGTTTGACATACTTAAAAATATCAGTTGCTAGAAGTATGAAAGTCAGTGTATGTATGAAAGTCAGTGTATGTGCTACAAAGCGTTCGTTATAGAACTGACAGTTACTGGGCAGACTGGGTAGAGCCTCCTTTGAAACGTCCTGGAGACCGGGAGAGCATTTGAGAGAAAATCCAAAAATACACGTGCATTTTTAGATGTTGTACAAGCATAACTAAGTAATTATAAGTGTGGATTGATTGCCTGTTATAGGCCATAACATTTGAATGAATTTGATGATCCTGTAAAAATGCTGTTCTGCTAGAAAAGCACATTAGGAGTTAGTCTTTCTGTCTGATGGGCCACATAAAGGGACAGAATTTGTATTTAGTATAGTAAAACTTCTTAGCACTTGAGTGTGTTTGCAAAGGCTTCTTTGTTTTATCTTTTTTATTTTTTCTTCAAATAAGATACTGACCTCAAATGAGACATTTAGTTCTGCAATGAGGCCAAATTCTCAAACGTCTATCTCCAATTTACATGCCTAAATTTTAGTAGGATTTATAAATATCTGTAAGATGTGCATCTCAGGTTTTCTGATTATTTTGTTTCTCATTCACTCTGGCTTTCATTTTAACTTTTTTACTCTGTAGCCTTTATGAAGGATTACTATGTCAAAGTGATAAATTACCTTTCCAGTGGTCACAAACTCATTCTTTTATTTTCCTCTGCAGATTTTGCACTTCACTGGGGTTTGCATGGGTACATTCAAGGGTATGTTGATTTGCAGAGTTCAGCTTGCCTCATGTCCGCAGTATTTTAACATGAGCTCACAATACAGCTTTAGCTTTGGGCCATGGCAGAGGAGACACACCTTGGACCTGCACCACTGTTTTCTCTAGTTTGTGCATGTTTGTACTTCTGTGTGCGGAACAGATCCTGCCACAGTTGAAAACATAGATTTTCTTGGCTTGATACCGCTTGACTAAGATGTATTTGTGAATTTGGGAAATGCAGCCTGTCTACTGGAAATTAAAGGAGGGGAGTTGTCTGTGGAACACAAAGTGACAATGAAGATGCTTCTTGTCACTGCTATAGGGTCAGAGGTGCAGGACCTCAGCTGGAAGTGAAACTGTCCATTTGTGTGTTACAGATCTACTAGCTGTGCTTTTGTCCCTTTTGATTTCAATAACCCATGTAGAAAGAATTATCATGGGAGTAATGGAATCCACATCTTGAGGATCACTAGTTTCTGAAGCTGATTTTACCTTTCATTGGCTGGGGTACTTGAGACGAAAACTGGATTTCTCCCAAAAGTAGGAAAACATGCACAGAACCTGAAGCAAAAAAAAATGATGATAGGGAAAGTCTTGCTTATGAGAGAATGGAGAAAGGGGAAAGGAATTGTCCATGGCTAGATAAAAAGTGGGAAGTGTGTTCCATAGAATGAATTAATTCCATCCAGCCTGAGCTCCTGTTGATTTCTGTGGACTAAGAATCACCTGTCATGAATGTACTGGATTCCACAGTCATTCAACATTATTGCAGTCAGTTACTGGGACTTTGAGAACATTTTCAGTTGATAGTGTTGATACTAGGTTTTACTGTTCACTTAAAAATGTGTCTATTTATGCTAATAAGGATCAGTAAGACATCCAGCAAAACAGCTGTGGTACTGACTGATTTTTGATACATTATTAAGACTAATTGATTATCATCATAATCTTGAACATATCTCAATATACCAGGCTGGCAAATATATTCATCTGATTGTGATATCTGAGCTGAAAATGCAAAATAACCTGGAGTAAAGTAGAATTTATAAGCATAGATTATGCTTTGTAAGGAAGTCAAAATTATGCCTTAGATTAAAAATGTGATAGCAAGTGAATATTAATTAGGTTAACAAGGGTGTTGCAGAGTGAAGCAAAGCTTCCCCCTTTTCCTTTCTTCCTTTTTAATTTATTTCCTCATACTTCAGTGTAAGACTTTCTCACATTTGTTTGTGGTGCTGTTAGGTTAAAAAGGGAGCTCCTTACAGTGCTGCAAGCTCTATTTGTTGTTGAACTTTATCAAACCAGCTGCCTCTCCTCTATAAAGGAAAATGAGCAGCCATTATCTCCCTTAGAGGCTTTTCAAGCCCTCCTGTCCTCTGCACTTTTGTATCTGCAGCAAGTAGAGGAAATCAGCTGAGAAACATATGCCAGATTTCTTGTGGGATCATTCAGATTGTTCAGGCTCCACCAAAAACCAGGTAAGTAGTGTCTGAAGCTCTGTGAGGCTGTGACTGGGAAAGACCATACAGCATACTGTGCTTTTTTGTTTGATAATCCTGAGAGTGAAACATAATTGTCCTTGGTTTGGAAATTAAAATCTTGAGACCAGTCTTAAATGGTAACTGTACACAATTTCATTGAGTATTTTAAGCATACACAGAGCTGGCAACCAGATTTCTTGCAACTTGATGGAGTGCAGCTGCAGATTTTAAAAGCCTTCTTTGAAACTGTTCAACAACAATTTTTGATGGTACAGCGATTAGTGGAGTTTTGATGTCTGGGTCAACATCATAATTGCTTAGAAATTCACTGTAAAAAAATAAGTAATGTTGCTAACGTCCAACAAAATTTGTAATCATTTGAGATGTTAATTAAGCAATAATAATAATAATAATTGCAGTAAATAAATAAAATAATTACAGCAAAAACTGTTATTGTTGGCCTGTAATTAATGCTATAGGTATACATGTGTGAGATAATTTAATGTACTCTAGCGAAGGCTATGAAGTGTGAACTTCGTCATTTTATTAACTTAATTCCTTAGTTTTCCAATGTCTGCAATAAGACAGTATGCAAAACTACCAGAAATACATGCTGTCTGCAATAAGCTTTCTTTTAATCACACTAAAATACTGAAGTTTATTTTGAAGCCTAAGAGATTAATTAAAAAGCCTTGCACCCTGATAATGTAGCCATAGGCAGCGTTACTTTCTCTGACATTGTGCTGCCCAGTTTTGTTACATTATATAAAAACACAGACAGAAGAGGATTCAAAGACGAATTCAAGTATGTGTACATACTAAGAGTTGTTAACTTGTGAGGAAAAAAAAATGTTCTGTTTCATTTACAGTACAAAATGATTAATTTTATATTTTTTGTATACAATGAGGTTTTTTTTGTTTACTTAAAAAATAATTCTAGACTTATATCTTCATTTATGTTTGTCTAGCATGATTTTCTAAAATTCCATTTTCAATTAGTGATGTTTGTTACATGGTAACATATTAGAATGCTTAAAATGAGTTTTAAAGTTTCTTTCCATCCAGTTAAATTCTAAATTATCACTAGAAAAATTCTAAATTATCACTAGAATTTACCTATACTGACGAGAGAGACTGAGTTAGTATAATCTTTGAGATAAACAACTGTTTGCCCAAGAACACAGACAGAGTGAAGTTAAAGATGACATTAGTTCTTCATATCATTTTGCCCATTTGATAAACAATAGTTAATTAAGCATGGATTATCAGTGTTGTCTTTGAATTTCCTGCCTTTTGTTGGTTTGTGTCACAATGTTAACTTTACTTGAACATAGGCAGTTTTGTATTGAAGCTTTTACTAAGAACTAGTAAGAAACCTAGGCTTTCTCAGATATGGGGAGATGTGTCAAAAAAATTAGGCTGATGTGAAGATCTATAGCAGTGAGCTAGGGCAGCGAGCACACAGAGAATTGTGTAACTGTCTTCTCAATTTTATGCTCTAGTTCTGGGTTTTATTGATATCCTTAGTTCTGGGAATTTGTTTTAAGTAAATTATTACTTATAAAGTTTATAGTGGTGCGGAGTCCTTTGCACTCTGAAACACAAAAGTGAGATTCTGTGTTCAGAGATTAAAAGTTTTGATGAAACTAGCTTGAGAAAAAGAACTGGATGTTTTAAGCGCCTGATTTTGCAATAGTGTTAAGTGTAAATTTACTAAGAATTACTTAAAAATCACGTTCTTACCAGTAATGAAAGATAAAAGTCTCCAATTCTTTACTTCCACTTCAGACCGGTGTTTTTTGTCTGTATGTGCATAAAGTCATGTCAAGACAAGCTTTAAATTTTAGGCCTCCACTAAGCTGGGAGTGGGAGGGGAGAAAAAGTTTGGAGCTGTTCAAAGTCAGCACTTCGTACAGCTACACCAAGAGAAATCACTTAAGAAATTTCCAAAAAGACAAATTTCCCAAACTGTCATTAATAGGAGTGTGGTTAGCACAGTTTGAGGAGTATGTTTATATCATAACAATTCTTGCCAGGTAACCTGTGAAGATGACGGTTGTCTCCATAGTTGTCTTGTAGAATTTCCATTACCTAGTAGTTCTCGATTTTACCTAACTTAAAAAGTCTCTATTTCTAGCTGTAAAATAATTGCACAAATCTTTTCAGATGAAATGGTTGGCGTAAGGACCCGAGATGAACTGTGGTATTTTGCTGATATCTGTCAGAATTAATATTGGAAAAGAGTTCCCTAGATATGTAGCCCTTCTGTTTTCTAGAATTATGGCTATTCCTTTTTCGTAATGATTCTTTTCATCATTTACTGATACGTTTACAGCCTCTGAGGGTACATGATTTTTTAAAAGCTTTTCTTCTGTGAGAATGTTTGCTGAAGCAAAAAATGAGTATCAGCAAACGGGAATTGAATTATATATTTTTTTTATTTTAAAATGTTATAGTTGGGACATAGCTTTTACAGGTAGATTTCTGGAGGAATAAGGTAGTGTTTATACTAAGTCAAGTCCAACTGTCACAAGATGGAACATAACTGTAAGTTGCATATTTTTTCTTCATAACTGGATTACGGATTCTTTTCTGAGAAGCGAGTTACAGTTAACAATGTTAAAATAGTTTTCCAAGATTCTGTTAAACTCTAATGTTCTAAAATTCAGGCTACATATGCTTTCTATTTTGAAATAGAATATTTTAATTATGAAGGTATCAGGTCTGCTTACTAAATATTACAGATGAGTCCCATGAGAGTCGCTCAAGTTTTCTCTACTATGTTTGGCATTTGTCATGTAAATCATAATGAATAAGCATGCTATGTGGTTTTCCTCACAAAGGAATGTTTCATTTCTGCTTCTCACTTGGATTAGCAAATCTCTCTAACGCTTGACCTCACTGAAGCGATTTTTTCCTAATTTTAGCCTTTAAGATCTATTTTTAAAACACCATGTCTTTTGTACAGTATTACTCAGAAGGGAAATAATACTTTTTTTGTAGGATAAATCCAGCACATACGGATAGACAGAATGGAGCAGGTAGTGAATACATTTTTGAGTTAAGAAGATTTCATCCTCACACATTACTGGTTTGCAATCTCTTTCTTAATTTATTACATTCGATTAAATATAGCTTTCAATTTCTTTTTCAAAACTATTTTGAATTGCTGCTGTCTTGAGTTCCAAGTTGCCCATATTCTCAGAATCAGTCTTTCCCCTATTGTTTTCTTATCCTGTGCATATTTGTTTCTCTTTTGTGCTCTTTTAATGACCCAATGCATGCAAACAGTGATCACACTGAGAACTATGTTTATGGTTGTAGGGAAGTGTACAGGTAATCTTCTAAGGACCAGGGCCTCTGTTACCTTCTTTAGTGGTTATGTATGTTATATATATATGGATGTTTGTATATATATAAAATAGTGGTATTATATTATCTAATTACTTTATTTATTGCTGTATACATGTGAAAGAAAAACAATATATGTATTGCTTTCTTATAAACTTATCATGCTTTCCACAAAAGCATTTTCTCTCTGCTTTTTATTCTGTAACTTAATTATACAAAAATCTAAACTCACTGAAGTAAATCAGCAGTATTTTTGATGTTTAGTGCCAAATTTTGAGGTTCTTTGCTTACTTTTAAGGTTCCTTGTTTGTAGATAAGCTGCAACTTTAACTCCAGTAGTCTATGAAAATTAATTACCTGAAGAATAAGTAGGTGGGAAGCGATCTGTACCCTGTTGCAAGCATTGATGATACTTACTTTGACAAAATCTCTAGCAGCTAGTGAAAGTGGTTTTATTTGCTTTTATATTAAAACATTAATTCTTTCAGAATTCTGAAGCAAATGTTTCTATAGAAACTCTGGTAATCATAAGGATCAGTGGAAGCTTATTCTAGCAATAGGGATGAGTTACAGAGTTTTATGTAGTTTAACAAAGCAGCAGTACACAGCATAACTTACTATCCCTTCCTCCATTTAAATGACGTTACGGTTTATGTTGGAGTGTGCAGTGAAGCTATGGAGTCTCTTCATGTGTTCCAAAACCTCTGTACCTTTCCCTCTAGCTACGAGAAAAATTATATAGAGCTTTTGTAAGGATGTTTTTCAGCTTGTTTGTTTCGATTTTTTATATTCCTTTGATATTGTTGTTTTAGTTTGGAGTAGTTGTTCACATACTGCCTTGCATGTAGTGACACCTAACTTTATTTCCTTAAGGGATCCTGATGACAGTGAAACCAAGAGGATAATAATGTGAGGAAAGATAGCTGTATATTCATGTGTTTTTAAATTAGAACCCTATCAGAGGATATCATCTTTAGTTCTCTTAAGAGTGTTCAAGGAGTGCACTTTAGGGCTAACTTTAGTCACCCATCTGGAGTTTTCAGTAGAAATTGTTAATAAGAAAAAGTCAAATTAAAACTTTATTAGAAGTAATCCCTGAAGCAGAAAAGAGCCCTTGAACTATCTGTAAACGCTATATACAATTCATAACTATTAAAAAAAAAAAGGCATAAGTTTCAGCAGTATTCCTATTGTCATGAAAATTCCATGCAGTTTTCTTTGAAAGTTGATTTGACCTACCACCATGCATCTTCAAGACCCATACAGTGAGATAAATTACTCCAATAGCATATTTCTCCATAAGCAGATAGTTTCAAATCCTTTGTCCTATAGTGCACAATAAAGGATTTTCTCGTTGTGCAATGAGATAAGACAAATTTCCAAACTATTTTTGTCATACTAGAAGGTGAATCGTCTCATTTAACCTGTACCCTCAAAAATAATGTAGTATAGTAGCAGAAACTGGATATAGATGCACTTTTGAATCATCAAGATGAACAGAGCAGAACCTATGATTTGTACACAGTTTGTTCCCAGGTGATTGTTCTAAATGTGGAAAATGGAGATATGTTGTGCTTTGTGTTTGCATTCCCTTGTACAGAGATCCACAAATACTGTTCCCTTAATTTAATGTCTTCTGTGGGAAGCTTAGTTATTTCAGTTGTTATTATTTCAATTCTTTGGTGACAAACTTGGCTGTAGTTTATCAATCATAATAGAAAGTTTTATTTTGTGCTTTGTTTTCTCTAGAGAGAGATGCTTCTGGTAATCTTAGGAAAAACCCACCTCATTTCTAAGTACCAAAGCACAGAATATATTTCTGATACAACAGAAATTGAAATGGGCACAACATCTGCCTGTGTTGCCAGAAACACATTTTCAGGTTCTTGTTTATTCATTTCCTATATTTACTGTGTTCAGAATCTATATTATAACACTGAACTTTCATTTGACCCAGGACCCAGCTTCTGTTCTCGTGTGATATTTGTATTTCCTGTTTTGTATGACCTTTAAAAAATAACGTAAGGATTTATTCCTTCAGTGCACATATTAACCCCATATTGAGAAGTGTGCTAGCTGCCTCTTCAGTGAGCTACCACACAGCAAAAATATTTTTGAAATTATTATTTCTAAAAGCTTGTTGTTTGCAGCTGGTTTAAAGTGCAAATAAATTATTACATTTTACTACGTAATTATGATCATGTTATGAGCATTAGGGTCATTGCATTTTGGCTTTGTGTTTTGATAAACCCTCTCAAACTACCAAAGAAATGTATTGTCATTTTACATTTTTGCCTTGTCTTTTTGTATCTGTTAATTTCACACTGCAATGGAGAACAGAATATTTGATTTGCAGTCAGAGGTAGAATTATTTGATAAAAACAACTGTGGAACTTGTATTTAAGATGCATCTATTTCTGACAAACACCAGTAATAATAATTAACACGTAGTTACTATATTCCAGTTTTATTTTTTAATTTGTTGAATTTTTGAATTAACTTAAAGTTTGCCCCTAAACCACTTTATTCATTGAGTAGCAATTACCAGTATACTTCAAAAAGTCTATACATTAGCTATATTTAAAATTACTCTTATAAAGCCTAATACTAGTCTCACTGGGGATTATTTAAGGGTCTCTCTCATAATTCTAAATTTAAAAACAGCATTTGTATTTTTCTTAAGTGGG
This sequence comes from Patagioenas fasciata, assembly GCF_037038585.1. Taxonomy (NCBI): domain Eukaryota; kingdom Metazoa; phylum Chordata; class Aves; order Columbiformes; family Columbidae; genus Patagioenas; species Patagioenas fasciata. The sequence continues at coordinate 47,160,164 of NC_092560.1, read as the reverse complement.
AGAAAACAGAACTCAAAAAGGAAAAACAGAAATTTGCCGAATCTTTTTGCATTCAATCAGCTGTGATACAAAACTCTGACTGGTATATGTAATCATGCATGTAGAGACTCGTACCATATTTTAAAGTGACTGTGCTAGATTATAGTTGCAGTTTTATTTCTCCTGAATTCTAGGAGCTTATTTTATGATCCCCTTTTTAACACACTATAAAATATATAATAAAAAATATATTTTAAAATTAGTTTGTTACTTCCGTGTTGCCTAATTAAAAGTGATTGCTCTTTCTTCAGGTGGCATCCATAGGAGAGATTTCCGTGCTTAAATAACGTAACTGTCATTTAAACTTCTTAGCAAGTAAAATAGTTGTTTGAGGATAATTACGCAGACTAAGTCTTTAAAAATATTATTTTTTGGTGGTTGAATTGCCTTTCTATATTCTATTTTGTGACTACTCTTGGCTACTTGTTGAGTTTCAGTAATACTCAGATTACTGAAGGGAAGGCTCATTTTGACTCTAATGTGGCTTTCTGCCTGCCTTAAAAAAATATACGGAGTACTTCTTGGGGGTACAAATAATGCTGTTATTTTTAATGCCTAAATTTACAAAAAAAAAAAAAAGAAGAAATCTGTTCTTTTAATCATTTTCATAGTCCCAGGGATGGTATGAAGAGACCGAATACTTAGAAACATATTTTTTTTCTTTAAGTGCTTGAAAAAATACTGATATTGATGTAGTTCACTAGAATAGAAATAAAACCAGATGGCTGATAGCACAGCAGTATGATAAATATTTGGCTAGAGCCTTATTTTTTAATAAAAATATAAACCAAAACCAGTTCAATAGTTATATGTTTTTAAGAATGGAAAGGAGAATTATATTCTAAACCTATGGCATCTCTGCGTTGTGGTGTATTACTGAGGCCTCATTATGTATGCATATAAATAGATGTTACGTTTAAGCATGGCATCTGTGACCAGTATTTAAATTTCAAGAAGTAGGGTCTGTGTCATTTTTTAATTTGTATTAGTTTGAAACATAAATTATGAGTCAACAGCAGAAACAGTAATACAAATTCTAATAACATGGATTTTTATCAACTTGTCTAAGAACAGACAATGCATCCAAAACATATTCTGTGTTAGGTAGTGAAGTAGAATGCGTAATGCTTCTGTTATGCATTCCTTTAATGGTGGTGATTCTGGGTATAGCTTTGCTGTGACAAAAGCATTTTATTTTTATTTCTGTAATTAATTATACAAAGAAGTTCATGTTGCCTTTGTAAACTGTAATTCTTTGAACACCACAGTACAAAAGAGAGCAAATACTGTTCTGTTACTGATGTACGGAACAGGATGCACTTCATAAATAATCTGAAAGGCAAGTAATCATTGTGCTTTCAAAATTAATAAATTGACATCAAAATTTCAGTTTGGTCAACTTCAAAGATTTGAAGAGTTTTCTAGAAAAAATTAGTCATAAAGTAGCTTTTAAGTTATGTATTTTAGTTCCTCATAAGTCAAGTGGGATCATTTTAGCTTTTGAAGTGTCAAGTATCTTTCCAAAACACTCAGACAGCAAGACTGCTTTATTTGCAGTTCTCTTTGGCTTGGTGCCATTGCTCCTAGATTTTAGCTATACAATACTGAACCATATTACTTCTAATTACAAGTTGCCTAATACAGAAGTGTAGTAAAATATGTCCAAAAATACATAGGTACAAGGTTGTTAGTACAAAGAGAAAGCAATACAACTAGACAAAGGGAATTATTGAATAATGTAGGAAAAAAATTAAAATATACGATTTTTTAAAAATATGTAATTTGGATTCTTCTGTTCGTTTTATACATATTTTTATTTTGTAACTGATAAATGAAATAACTTGCATGATGTCAACCGGTTTAGATACTTGGAAAAAAAATATTGAGAATGTTTGAATGTTATTAGCTAGATATAACGATCCTAAAACTTTTCCATAATCTGATGGTATTAACACTTTTTGGTTTTTTGGTCCAGATCAATGTTTTGTTGGGTTTTTTTTTAACTTTTAAAAATCTAATTTATGTTATACAGGATGAATGTACTCAGGAAGTTTAGGAACTTGGTAGTTCTGCCATGTATGGATATTAAAATGAAGATGAAATGTGAAAGAAATTTTCCATGCTACCAGAATTTGAAAGCACTGAAGTTGTAGCTTATGTTTTGCATAAATCATTTTAATTTGAAGATGTAGTAGCAGCATCTCTCTCTGCTTCAAGTATGGAAGCATGTATGTTCCCAACCTAAACCTCACAAGCCACACTGTGTGGTCATTGACCTTGTTACCTCTTTTGGTGAGCTTGTGAGTCAGTGTTGATTCCATCACTTTCATAATCACAAATACAAGTCAACTATTACCATGGTAGTGTACTTGTAGGAAGAAGAAATGTGGGTTATTTTTGCATTTGAAATGAACCTGGACCTTAGTAAAATTGGAAATGACAGATGTTAACAAATACTCATTAAAAGAACCTTCTATTTCTTGGTTAGCCAACCAATTGCTTTTCCTATCAAGAGCTTATTATGCTGCATGTTCATCACATTGAGTTTTTCCTTAGGCACTTTTTTCCGTATTTCCTTTTAACTTATCAACTTATTATTTAGAGGAAAAAAATATAATGCCTTCTGAATTAATTATATTTGCTTTCTTTTGCAGTTACCTTGAATTATCATTAAAAGGCAGTGACAATATTGCCTATAGGTTTATTTTAAACCAATGGGGATATTGGGAAAAAAGTAAAAGCTGCTTCTGGCTGCTTGGATGTTGCTAGATTTTGATGTTGGTAAACCACAAGTTCTTTAAGTTTCATTTTGTTTTAATAGTAAACAAAATGAAGAAAACTCCTTATATTTGAGCAACAATACAGGTTAAGGTTCTCTAATATCCTAACCTACTAGCTGTGCTCTGCTATGAAAAGTGAAAGAGAGGAGATCATAGCATTAATATTTAATGGGTGCTGCCTAGTAAAAGAATGCGTAGTATAATTGACTTAAATGAGTTGTTAGTCTGGTGCAACAAATCCCAAATAATGTGTATTGTACATCTCCTGTACTCCTCTCACTTTTGATCTGAATCCCTGCTACTTCCCTAGAAGCAGAGGTTTGTATATCTTTTGACCAATAAGGTGGAAAATAACAGCCAAATGCAACCTTTACTGTTAGCCTACAATTGGCTCTTTTCCTCTACCACCATAAAACTTTGTCTGACTCAGTGTAGCAGTTTTTCGTGGTTAATGTTAAGGAGGAACAAAAACAGCGTAACAGCTTGGAAGCTATTTCCAGACCCAAACTTGGGGAGTTCAGGTCATAACTAATGTCCTAAAGTGCCATTGCTGTACCTACATTTTAGGAGCTTGGTCACATAGAGGAACCCAGAACTGCTGATTGGGAACGTGATATCCTTCAGGTTTTTGGGTACTTCAGATGGCCAGGCAGAAAGATGACACTAAATGCAAAGTCTTTTGGAGTTACATTTTTAAGGAAAAATGAGCACAGTAACATGTTTAAAATTTCACTCCCTTCTCTTTTGTTTGTGCATTTTAGTTGCATTACATTCTTTAATCAGAGTCACAGTGGCTGGTGTGTTTTGTGCTGAATCTGATGGCACCAGCACATGTGAGGAGTTCTTTGAGCCCCTGTACTGGAATGACTCCATATAGGGCTTTTTCTTTCTTTCAGGGTCCCCATGGGGCTGTTTAGATATGTATATGCTGAGAAAATGGGAAAAAAGATGCTGATAGAGAATTTCCAGTGAAAAACAGGTACTTAATTTAGGGTCATACTTCAAGCAGCCACTAGCCAGTATATTTATTTGATGCAAATCTTGAAGCATCCTTTCTGTTACCTGTAAATACTTGAAGTGATGCTTGTGTCCATCAGTGAAAGAAATTATAATACCCACAGATTTCACTTTTACTTCTTAAATGATCTCTATTGCTTCTCTTTGGTACTTTAGGAACAAATCAGTTCTTTATTTTGCATAGATGTAGTTCAACAATTTTATATAAACAGAACATTTTTTACTCTGTCATGCTGTGTTCTTGTCAGATAATTAAAAGAGGAGGATTAAGAAATTATTCTGACCAAATGTTATTGTTACAAAAAAAAAAAATAATCTGTTTTGTCCTTTACTCAATAAATGTACAAGTACACCTTGAAACTAATACTGACTGCAAGCTGAAAGAAGCCCAATTTATTGAGGTCTCTATTCCCCCTGCAATCCATAGTTTCTTATGAGCTATGGTTTATGACCAGTGGCGTTTTGCTCAGGTTTTGTAAAAGAGGCAAAATATACTTTGGCTTTGTATCTGCACAGAATCTTTTGTGATCTTATGTAGAGGAGTTTGCCAACAGCCGTGTGTTTGCACTTGTAGGTGTTTAACCATACCTGCATGTACATGTACAAACATGTACACCAAAAAAAAAGACCTCGAATGAATGGTCTTTCATTGTATTTGTTTCTTGTGTAATCATAATTGAAAAGTTGCCTTTAGAGTACAGAAATAGCGCACATCTTACAAGGGTATCTTCAAGGGAAAAGAAAGATGATTGAACAGCAATTAATATAACTTAATATAACATTTTTACGTATCTGACTTATTTATAATGCAGCTGAACATTTTGTTAGTCAAGTGCACAATTGGTGAATTTCTTCATATGTGTTCCTGTTATTTTGTAAATCAAAATAAAAAGGTCAACAATGTAGTTTTTCTGGTAAAATAAAGGACAATTTGATTACTTTCTGCTAATGCATAATACCATTTAATTTGATTTTGGGAAGAGGAAGGTCTCTAATGGAAGGGAAATGAACTGTATAAATTAGGTGTGCCCTCTTATGTTTACCTCTATTCATGCAGTAGTAAATATTGCTGTAGTGCCAAACAAAGAAATAACATACTTGAATTGTAAACAGTTTTAAGAAATATATATGAAATGTGCAGTCACAAAACCTATTTCCAGTTTACAAAGTGCTTGAATCTAATTGAATTTTCTGTATGTGCTGTGATATTAAAACAAATTTAAAAAAAAAAGTAATTCTGAAAGCTCAACCCATCACACAAAAACCCAGTTCCCCAGTTCATGGAGATTTAATTAATAATATGGGTGCTGTAGAAAGAGATTTGTTTTTTCCTTCCAGGTAACATAAAGAAACCTTGTAATACTTTTTTTAGTATAGATGCACATAGCTTTTTCTCCAGATGGGTGAAATTACCTATCCACACATCTGTGCTCTGTTCCTTATGTAAGATGCTCGTGATTTTCTAATCGTCATAGTTGCAAGTTGGTGAATTGTCACTCATCTGATTACGAAAGATTTCTGTACTAGAGATTTTGAAGCACCTCGCAGTTTGCAGATAAAACGTCCAAAATCTTGAATCAAGATTTAACAAAGAAGCATTTGTGTAGTTCCTATGGAAAGTGGCTTAAAACTGCACACAGAAAGTTAAGCTTATTACTGTACTTGATAATGGAGCTACTGACAGGTCTTTTGTTGAATGAGAGGTGGTGCACATCAGATTGTGAAAGATGGGAAGCCTTGTTGTTTTTTTGGCTGACATAGACTTTAAATCTTGAACATCTGATGATATCACATAGAGGATAAAAGCAGCTTTAGATGTATGGGAATGAAAGCAAAAGAATTGAAAATAAACCAATCAGTCACAGCACTAACATGTACAGCCACAGTTTAGGAAAAAAATCCTTGGGTTTTTTTGCTGTCAGCTGGAACCTTGATGTGTTCTGGAAGTCAGAAAAGATTCTCTTCCTTTTCAAAGTTTTAATTGATTATGCAAAGTATTTTCAAATTCTGCTAGACTGAATACAGAGTTTATGGTAAATTTCAACTCTGTTGATGGTCTTGAGGCAAGCTTGATCTGTTTTGCAGACATTTGCCTTCACTGTTATATTCCAAACTTCAGCCATTCCAAATTTTGCATATGCGTAGCTGAGTTTCAGACATTTTGTATGAGGAGTTCTACTGTAGGTGCCCTGTTACCTACACCTGGTTCTATTAATTTTCCTGGTATTTTTGTAAGTGCAGCATAGGTATTTTGTATCTCTTCCAAAGTTAAGAGCGAAACCACCTTTTCTCTGAAGGGCCAAGCAAGATAGCAGGGTCTCCTGGAAACCACTAATAGGTGCTGGTGGCCCTTGGGTATGATGGAGAAGGGAGGTCCAGGGATTTGATTGCTTAAGCCGTTTGACTGGCCCACATGGAGTTAGGATGTAGTTTCAGCCAGGGGAATGTGGGCTGTGACATGAGAAGCTCTGAGGTGAGACCCTCAAGAAAACTGGGGAGTAGGGGGTTCTTGGGCTGGAAAGTACACATGTATTAAAGCATAGATAGTATAGCCTCAGGAACAGGAGAAATAGCAGGTATGGATGGTAAAGGGAGAGGATCTTCAGCAAGGGTTAGGGGACACCCAGGCCACCTCTTTTCTTGGGAAAAAGAATACACACAGAGGCACGTGGCCCTATACTTCTTGTTCCCTGTACAGGGATGTTTATTCCCGAGCATTCAGTTTCCCTGTTGCTACCAGAAATGTAATAAAAGTGCTTTTAATAAGCACACTATCTCGCCCCCCAAATTTAAACATTTAACTAAGCCTTATCTCTACCCTTATTAAATTCTTCTTTTCCAGGTGAAGATTGAAAGAACTAGAAAATTGTATCAATTTGCAACAATGGCACATGCATCATGTATTCAAAAGCTTTTCTTAGAATCAGATACTTTATATGAGAGGTGTTTCTAGAGATTTAGAAGAAAAGTTGCAGAGAGTCTTGTCTGTGTTCTGAAGCCATGGAATCTCTTGGTGTCTGATGCATTGTACAGCCAGTATTCATTTAATTTTAAATACCTGTGTAACAGCAAGTATTTTTTTCTTAAGAAAAAAAATCTTGGTATTTTGAAAAAAAAAAAAGAATATTCTAGACCATCTGGTACAAATACCAACAGAAAGAAAATTACCATGCAGTGGTGGGATATTGGAGTAAAATATTTACAGAAAGTCAGACACTTTTTTTTTTTCATTCTTCATGACTGTTGTAAATTCAACCATATGCATTCAAAAACTCTTTAGCTACATTTCCACTTTAGACCTGTTCAGTAATTTAATAAGTAGTTTTGTGTGGCTAGATATGAAGAATCTCTACTATCTTTATACTCTTAGAGTGGAAGTTATAAGAGATGTCCATCTCTATTTTCAATTTACAGTGACATTACAAACATAAGCTATACCACGCATGCTTGTTTATCAACTGCATAGCTTATAGAGTAACCATTTCTGCTTACTCTGTGTTGGTTTTGTTGTTTTCAAATTATAGTTTCTCTAATTTGCCATTGTTACCTGCACATTTGCAGGAAATTCTCATAGGTTTTGTAGATTTAAACCAGTTGTTCTTTAGATATGCCCCATGCCCTCAGTTTTAACTTGTTCTTGAAGCAGAAGAAACACCTATTAAAAAATGGCTTTTTTGTGATAAGAGAGAAACTTTGGGGATTTAATTTGTTCTTTCCAGATACATGCTCGTGTCTAATTTCAGCTTTCAATACATGGTACTTATATTTACCTTTTCCAAGTGCATGTTTTCCATCTTACCTCTCAGTGTAGGAGCAAACAAAGCAAATACTTCCACGTTTTAGCTGTGACAGTGAAGACAGAATGCATCTGAAGTTGAGTTTTGCTTCTGTTTGCAGACAGCAATAGAATACAAGGTACATTGTTCTATTTCTATTTACATGTGGATTTCACTATCAGAAAATTAGTAATCTGATTAAAACTAGATACAGTATTTATGGGTTCTGTATGAACTCTTAGGCTTGCAACTTTTAAGCAGATTTCAGAAATATTGTTTGTGTCATCCAGCATTTGAAAGGTGTTTTGTGAGCTTCTTGTGAGTATTAGCATTGTCTGTTTAAAACTGGAATTAGCTAACAGACATTTTAAAACACTTCTGTCTATCCAAATAGCATCTGAGCACCAAGAGAGCAATATTGATTGATAAAATATTTGTTGCTCTGTCTAGAATCTTTGGCACCATTTCATTGTTCTTACTGAAGAAAGGATAGGGTAAAATTACGTAAAACTAAGTTAGGTGGGAAAAATAACTGCATTTGTGGTAGGGACACATAATATACTTGGAGCTGTTTTATGTAATTATGAAAGTATGGATTGCTCTTTTAAAGTATAAGTAGTCAGAGTGACATTTTAAAGCGAATATGAAGATTGAAAATGAAAAATGGATATAAAAGTGATGTGATCCAGAAAGCTCACAAATTGATCTGCTACTGTAATAGTTTAAATAGAGAACTAAAAGCTTCTTTCTAGTTTGATTCATGAACAAAGGAAAATTTAGTATAGGAAGATATGAAACATCAGAAAAAGCTCTCTGTCGAAATGAACCTGGGAAATAATTCTGTGACTGTCAAGCTCCAGGAGACATCTTTCGTATCCTGTAGGCACAGGTAAGCCTTAGACTGACAGGAAATAAACAGGAAAAACTATGCACAAAAAACATGTCTGCATTGGGCTCCAAATTAGGCAGTCTGACCTGCAGAGTCGCCACTTCAGAAAGAAAAATTGACACAACTTAGTGTAAGAAGCTTTTCAGATGTGTTAGAGAGAAGTCACCAGGACAGGACTGAAAACAATAAGCAGCAGAGAGAGGGATCTATTTTCTCTGCTTCGTAGAAATTAGCTTCTTGAAGTTTTGGTTTTGAATATCACAGAAGACTAGAATTATATGGCACTTATCAAATCCCTCACCACCAGCAAAGTAAGCATTAGAACATGTGGTATAAAGAAGCAGACAGCTTTTATGAGAAAGGCCACGATATTTTGTACCTAGAAAATGCTCTTTTTGTAGTCCCAGATGCTAGCTACACTATACAGGCACAAAACCATTTATCCACCCTGCCAAAGTGCTTCTCTGTTTTCTTGAAAACTGACATCTGTTATTTCCTGTGAAGATTTGCATTAATTATTAGGCCAAGACTCCTCCTTTTCATAACTCTGGCTTCCTGCAGAATTCTAACAAAATAAATGATGAAGCAGCTTTTTGTGGTGCTTACACTTGAAAGATAAGGTTGCTTGAAATGATGGGACTGGAAGAACCTTGAAGTTTTATTCTTCAGGTCTTTTTATTTTCTTGTCTATTGCAGTGGAAGCACAGTTCTAAAGTCCCTGTGCCTTGACATAAAAATCAAAGCCTGCCTGCCTGCCATTATTTCATGGTTGTCTGTGCAAAGTAGAACATTATGCTCAGTTTCTAGTATTTTCTTTGTGCAGTGAGTATTTTTAGTCAGGTTGTTCATTCAAGCCCCCTATTACCACATGTTTGCCTTCCACTCAACCTCTCTTCATGTGGGTGATGCTATTTCCTAGATTTCTCTTTTGCTGCCTCTGGAAGGAAGGATAAATTATGCACATTTTGAGATGCAGAATAACTGTCTACTCATGGAGTTAGTGAGAAATAAGATTCAGTTTGCTCTCTCTGTTGAGAGTAATTTTTGGCTTTCTGTACCAGAGTGAGTCAAAAGAAGGAGAGAATCAAGCTTTTGGGAGAAATAAAGGTAGAGATTGAGAGAAAAGCTTTGAAGAAGTAAGAGGTATTTAAGGAAAGGTGGAGGAGGGAAAGGAGGAGGAGGTATAGAATAGATTACTTGATTGAAAGAGATTAAATTATGCTTTAACATGTAATCTAACCTACTTCTCTGCTTTTTACTTGTTTTCCCAGACTTGTTACTTACTGGGAAAGACAGATTCCAAAACTGACTGCTGTCACTTTTCCCTTTATTCTGCTTATGCCGAGGAGAAAAGAAAAAGGAATAAAAATTTGATGTTTGGGTTTATTTATATCTCTTGTAACTTGCGTAATAGAAAGTGTATGTCCTCTATTGTTCCTAGTACTTTCCATGTGCTATTCAAGGAGCTTTAAATGCTCTATGTTCTCTATGTGTGGGACAAGACTGATTATGCATACTTTGATATGCAGGAAAATTGTCTACTCAAGGAGTTAATGAAGCATAAAGTACAATTACTAAATTTACATCCTGAATTATTTTGCTATAGCTTTCCTAGGTAGGCAAACCAGAAGAATTTTAGAGCTGTCCTGCACCTTCTGGATCATTACTGTATCATGGACCATCTGCAAGGCAACAGTCTGACCTACATCATATGTAATAAAATGGTTTAATATCATCTGTTAGTCCTAGCATATAATGAACAAAGCCTTCCACAGGTTGGAATCATAATATATTTTAAATTAATGTTTCTGTGTTATGTTCACAAATAATAAAAAAAACCTCTGTCTAACTTTCATAAGGAAATCTTATGGAACTACATGAAATCTGGAAGAGAAGATACAAAAGAAAACAGTGAATCAAGTATGAAAGCTTTTTGTAATGTTTTTCATTTCAAATGCTTAAAAGATTTTTCTGCAGAATTTATATCTTGTTGTTGATGGTCTTTTTTTTTATGAACAGCTGTCACAGCGTATGCTAGGATAAAGCCTAAACCCCTTAAACAAAGCTTTAAAATGGAGTGGTAACTCAACTGGTCAACAGTGTTTTGATTTCATCACTTTAATATCTCATAGTCTCTAGGGAATACAGATGCATTAAATTGAAAAATGGTATGATGATTTTATCAAATAAGCAGTCTAGTAATTGTGATGCTTCCATGAATGCTTCCAGTTTTCCAGACATGCAGTTATTTTTCAGCAGATTTCTGCCTTATGATTTAGACAAGTAGAAAAGCATTTGTTGAACTAGCAAGGAAAAAGACCAATTTCTAGTATTAAAGAAAACATTTTTCTTACAAATAAATGATCTATACTTAGGTGGCGATTTATCTGGCATTGAAGAAAACAAGCTGTTTTCAGGATGTTTTAGCTGTTGAAAAAAATTATTAAAGCTAAAGGTCTTCATGCATTGTGTTCATATCACCAGTCCTACTTCTGTTTCCTGCAAACACAGTTCAGGAGAACATCTGTGTTCAGGAAAATACGGAAGAAACAGCTATGAATAGAGATGGATCTAAAGGCAGGTTTAAATATTATCTGAAAGAAATGCTACTCAGCAATTGTTGACTTGCATGTGTTCAAGTAATGATATAATGTGAGTTACAAGGAAATGGAAAGAGTTAATTAGCAAAGATGAAAACATAGATGCTTTTTAACTCAGTAGCTGACACATTAATTTTATATATTGTTTTTTGTTTCAGTGAATATTATTTTTAATGTGTGATAGATAGTACAGGGCTACGAGGTTCTTTGGGGACTGGACCACCCTATGAGGAGAGACTGATAGAGCTGGGTCTGTTCAGCCTGGAGAAGAGAAGGCTGAGAGGGGATCTTATCCATGTTTATAAATATCTCAAGAGTGGATGTCAGGAGGATGGGACCAGATTCCTTTCAGTGTTGCCCAACAGTGGGATGAGGGGCAACAGGTACAGACTGAAGCACAGGAGGTTCCATCTGAATATGAGGAGAAACTTTGTTACTTGGAGGGTGACAGAGCCCTGGAACAGGCTGCCCAGAGAGGTTGTGAAGTCTTCTCTGGAGACATTCAAGACCGACCTGGACACGTTCCTGTGCGATCTGCTCTGGGTGAACCTGCTTTAGCAGGTGGGTTGGACTAGATGATCTCCAGAGGTCCCTTCCAACCCAAACTGTTCTGTGATTCTGTGGTTCTGTCCTATCACTTCCTGGTTGGGAGAAGAGATATTACCAAATATTCTTTATAAATATACTCTGTTTATATTTTTTTTTTATTGTGGCAATCAAACTGCAAAACAGCTTTGCAAAATTGTCTAGATAACATCATGCTTTACAAAAAATGTCTAAGAGCATCTTTAGAATAAAAATATGTATGGACTCATCATTTCCCCTCCTACCCAAGCAAGCATGCATACTGCATGCAGACTCACCCCAAGGCTATCCTTCTGTAGCATCTTAAAACTTGTTTGCGTAGCTATGTCCATGGATATTTTGTTCCATGTGCACATGATCTCAAATGCATACAAACGTCTCTCCATGCTTTCTTATGCAAGCTAAAATTCTCCTTTATACCTGTTTATATAATGCTTAACCAAGACAACCAACCTATCCCACTACCTATTTATCCCTTATTCTGATTGTGTCACATGTACACCATCTATTTAAGTTGCTACTTGTATTCCTCCATATGAGAAATATTTTCTGTTTTCTCCTGTAGGATATACTGGAAAATATCTAAATCATTATTCTGAGTATTGCTCAGGATTTGGTTTCTTGCTGTAGGGAAAGATTAAGAGAATCTGCTAACAGAAATTGGATGCAAGACAAAGACCTAAGTAAGGACTGTATCAGCAAACAAGTACGGTACACAAATTAGCCATACAGAAGTTAGCTGCTTGATGCCAGCAGTTATTTTTTAGCTTATTTAGAGTTTCGGTAGGGAGCATCCTGTCTATTCCTCATACATGTGATACTTAGCATCTAGTAGTTATCTAGTATATATATGACCAGCCTCTACCGTTAACTTTGCATGTACTGCTGATACTATTGCTGTCAGGGCTATATGCTGTGATGATATAGGCTATCCATACCTACTTATTCTCAGTGCAATAGCTGTTCATTTTGTTTAGGTGGTCCTTTATGAAAATATGAGTGATATCGATATGCAATAGTAGGTTTTTCAATAATATCTTAAAAGCTACAGAAATAACTTCTCACTTTAACCTTACTAGCGGTCTACTTTTTGGAAGTAAAGAAAAAATGTATAATACCAATTGATTGTCTATAAGCTTGGAACAGTTGATATTACATCAATAAAAAATAGCATTGTAAGTAGTGCTCTTTGCCACATTACTATGTAGTTTGTAATATAAAAGGAGAAAAAGTTCAAGAGGCCGAACTGAGATGCTTCCTAGCACAGTCTCAAATGTATCAAGGAATTACACGACTTCAGAGGAGTCAAATTGTTCTCCAAGGTAACCCAAGAATAGTTACACCATCTGTACCTCATGTACTGGATTTTTAGTTTCCTCTTGAGACAGCTGGCAACATGCCAGAACAGCCCGATGCCAAAAGTAAATGGCTCATCATCCCTAAACACCCTTAATATCAGCTACAGAAGTGTGTAGAAAACTTTAAAAAACAGAAATCTGATCAGAAGACTGACATTTTTTTTCAATTAGTTTGGTCACTGAAGTTTATCAGTAATCTTTATCCTGTCGCAAGAATTTGTGATAAACATGTTTCACATGGATAGACCTAGTTTCATGTGAAACTAGAGGGCAATGGTTTGTTTTTTAGTAATTTTCTTTTTGACACTTTCGACTTAAAATTGTCCATGTGGTTAAAAATAAACCTGACATTTGCAAAACTGCTTGAGGAGGAATTGATTTGTACCCCTGGTATAATATCATAGTGGGTTATAGTATTCTTCATGTTAATTTCTTCTAGTTCCATAATAAAGTTAATTTGTTGTGGTTCTACGGTTGATTATGTTTCTTGGATGAAGGAGGAAGGACAGCATGAGGAGAGAGAAGTTGTAACTCTTCATGTCCTAGTTTGAACCTTTTGTGTGTTAAACCTTTTGTGTGTTAAACACTGTTAAACACTGTCATTTATTTAAAATTAGTTTACCAGAGCTTACAACATATCTGTTTTGATTGGGACTATTTCTGTGATAGAACGGTCTGGAATGGATATGGATGAAAACTTAAGTAGACATTATTTTTTTAATAAGTTAGCTTCCTGGTACTTTTGTCCAACATCTTGTTCTATAAGAGTGAACTCTGCTTTTAATGATGGTGCAGAATGTTCGTATGATTGTAACTGCTGCATGTATAACCTATTTTACAAGACGTGTGCACTGGGCCAACTGAGCCAGAAATGTTAACGTGACCTTTTTATTGTGTATTAATTAACCAAGATTTGAGTTTCAAATACAGAAACCTCAATTGACTTAATCCTATGATACATAAACTACAGAATTCAAGACAAATTCTTAAATGTCCTAAGGCTACATGTGTGATTGTAAGCTATAGTAGTAGGCCTTTTGTTTGGATAATTTTGGTTTGTCTCCCTTTTGAGTCTTTCTCACTTAATGTTGTAAGTTATTGGAATGTTTTGTAAACTTTATTTTTCTTTCCCAAGAATATGATTACAACTGAGTTAAATATATGTGGTCAAGGTTATTTCAAGAGATGTCTGTATCCAAAAATGTTATAAAGAGCAGATACTTTGGGAATAAGGAACTTACGTCTGATGGTGTTACTTAAGCATTGCTCGATTTCTGCAGATTTCACCTTTAGATGTGGAACCTCAGTACAGCTTAGCTTAGGTCCTGTGTTTGATTTCATCAGTCTCCTTACACCAAAACCAGGGGAAGATTGTTATGGAAGGAAGATGGAAAGGTGTTTGATGAATCCGAAGAATATCACCGTTGTAGATGGAGATACTTCTTGAAAAATACATGTTTCTGTGAGGAAGTTTGTCTGACAACTTAATGAGGAGCTAGTGGTTGTTTTGGGTAGTTTTAAAATTAATCCTTCTCCTATTGATACTGCTTGTTACTAAAACTCATTATGTGCTACATGCTGTATGAAAGCATGCTTATTATTTAAAAGCCAACATTCACAAATTACACATCTAATAATTTATGCCTGATGTAGGTAGAAAGTGAAGGTATTTTATAGTGGAACTATGGCATAACTTTAGCTGGAAAGCCTGTGCAGGGCATTGGTGTAATTCATCACCTGTTCTGTACTTTTGGGCTGTTTTCCAGAAATCTATTAAATATGATAGGAAGATGGATTGTGATCTATTTCTGAATGACATTATAATCAGTTCATATGGTAATTAAGAGTAACTTATAGAAATGTTGTCTGCAGGGTCCATCAGTTGTCTAAAAATCTGGAGTAAACTGAGGTGGGTGGAACCTATTAATTTCAGAAGAGCTTCTTGTTGTAGAAATACATTCTGCATAGTACAAATATTTTTTCCAAACTTCTGATTTCTGTTAATATACTTGTAATTTCTTCAGAACATGTTAAAGTTCACAGGAATGTTTCTGATGCTTAAATGTGAACCAAGGGGTTTAGAGCAGTAAAATCAAACATCCATTTATAACAACTTAAAGGACAAGATTGCTGTTTAACTGGTGATAACTCCTCTGTGAGATGTCTGTATTACTGCCTCTCAAGTGGATACGAAATGGCACAAAAATTATTGTTGTCATCATATTCTGCTTTCTTTAAGGAGATTCTAATCAAAACACAGAAATACTTTATATTTAAAGGAGATATGACTGTAAGTATATAGTCTATGCCATAAAAACAACTGGAAGTGCAGATACCTGAAAAATGTATCCCTTTTGCTTGCAAGTGTAGCTTGAAAAACAGGCGGTAGAGCATGTGTCAAACTGCAGCGTTGCTGAGCAGTGACTCTGCAGTTGTTATGCATCAGAGGAAATCCACACAAGTTTGTGCACTAACCATGCCATTGCTTTCATGTTTCCGTAAATGTTAGTGTCTGAGGTAAGTTAGAGTGTCAAAGAGGTTGAGAATTATTTACACAATGCACACTATGAGTATGAATGTGAATTTGTTTGGATTCTGTATGTGGTCTATACCCAGCCATCAAAAGATGTTAGAGTGCTGCTTTATATCACATTTTATTTACATTCTTCATAAATCTTTGAGGTAGTGCTCAGTTAAGCTGCTTTTATTTGAAAAGAAAAACTTGGCAACTAAAAACATATCCGAGATCTGAAATGTGTAGTCTTCTATAATCTTTCTGGCACGTGTCACGGGAAAATAGATGAGCCTGGTATCAGGCCCTGAAGTTTTATTAACGCTAAGTATTTTGAACCTGAAAGAGAAGCTTCAAATAATATGTTCCTTTCTAATCCATACCCAAAGAGCAGTTTGAATACAGCAGGCATTTCATTACTTCCAGCAAGTCCCTGTCATGAACTAGGATCCCATAGTAAGGTACTGCAAGGCCAACGTTTACACTTTAATCTACACAAAACAATAGAATTAAAAATAAAAACAAAGCAAAACAAAAGGTGGATTGTCATTATCATGGTCATTAAATTTTACACTCAGAAAGAACAGATGGAAGTTTATAGGTGGGAGTGGTAGTAGCCTCTGTTACTACAGTATCTTAGCATTCATAAAATATGCTTCAAATAACATTTTACAAAACAGTAGCTTTAGGATTGAAATTTTGCCATGTTTAATATTCATTGCAGGCTAACCCTTTTGCATTGGTCAAAATGGTTAATTATTTTGAAGGACAGTACAGGAAGAAAAATATTGCTTTCCCGGTTTTAAATGTTTTATAGACCTTTTTGCTTGCAGACTTTGGAAAAGGGACTTGACATTTAGAAGAACATGGTCTTAGTATCAGAGACTACCCTCCTCTGGAAAATCCACTCAGTTAATCTGAGTTATAAATCTTCGGAGCATTGCAGCACATACAAGCTTCTAGAATTTGCAAGAGTGAAAAATCTGAAGGCTTATTAGTATTAGGCTTAAGTCCCCACTGCTCCCTGAGCTGGCCAGACCTCTCATGGCCACAGAACAAAGAACAAATCAGGGAGAGTACTTCAGCACAGAACTCATCCTCCCTTGCCTGCTCTCCCCGTTTGTGGGCTAAGCTAGGGCTGGGCATTGTAATTGAAAGTAGCGCATTTGTATGTTCTTTGCTGGCAATAACCCCTTTGCTGATAATTTGGTATCATGACAAAGAAAGCGCCGTTTCCAAAGCTGGGCAGCCAAAATTCTACTGAAGGGAAGGAAATGGGAATAGGAAACAGTTCAAAGAATTGAACTGGAAGCTGGGAGAAAAGCAGAACCCAGGAGTGACAGAAAGGAAGGTTGAAACTAAGAATACAGTGATAAATTAAGGACGGATCAAAACCAGCAGAACGACGACCATAAGACTGGATAGTCATCTTGGGAACAGAGGTGAGACCGAGTGTTGTAACGAAGAGTTCACAGCTGCATTCAGGCAATCCAGACTCACAGCCATGCTGGCTGAGGCAGAAGGAAGCTCTGAGATGTAAATAGTAAGGTTTGTCCAGTCATGCCTAAGAGTGAGTTGGGTAGGAGGTGTTTAAAGAAGAGGAAATGGGTTTGATGGGCAGCCAGGTTCAAATGCTTCTGAATCAATTGGACAGTCTTCTGTGCCAGCTAATAGGGAACATGGTATGTGTGGTGAACGTGAGATGGGAATGCATGATCATGCAATTCTCCTTCCAGACATGATAATACAGTCTCCTTAGACAATTCACATTACTTAGAGTGAACTGGTTAGAGCTGACAACTCTTGATAGTCATTCTCCGGGTGCATGTACATGTATACATATATATGTGTGTGTCTGTATAATCTTGTAAAATCTCTCTTGTGGCTATGTATGTGTGTATATATAGGTGTAATCTCTCATCAGATCTCTGATGCAGCCCTCCCTCAAGTACTGTGTGCAGTTTGGGGCACCTCAATATTAGAAGGACATCAAACTATTAGAGTGTGTCCAGAGGAGAGCAACCAAGATGGTGAAGGGCCTCAAGGGCAAGACTTAGGAGAAGCAGCTGAGGTCATTTGGCTCGTTCAGCTTGGAGAAGAGAAAGCTGAGGAGTGACCTCATCACAGCCCACACATTCTTCACCGGAAGCAGCAGAGACAAAGGTGCTGATCTCCACTCTCTGGTGACCAGTGGTAGGACATGAGGAAATGGAATGAGACTGCATCAAGGGAATTTCAGATTGGAAGTTAGGAAAAGGTTCTTCACTGAGAGGGTGGTCAGTCACTGAAACAGGCTGCCCAGGGAAGTGGTCACAGCATCAAACCAGTCTGAAGTTCAGGAAGTGTCTGGACAATACTCTTGGTCATGTGGTTTAGATTTAGGTAGTCTTAAGAGAAACAGGAAGTAGGACTTATGATCCTTATGGGTTCCTTCCAACTCAAGATATTCTATGATTCTATGCATCTACAAATATTCATGATTTTAGGGTGGATAGCACATAAATTGTGACAGGCTCCAAGAGTGCTGGATCTCACGAAGAGTAGGGCCTTACTGAGATGTGCTGTGGAGCAGGCACAGATTCTCACCAGGGCAAACAGCTCTTTGACAAAGGAGTCCTGACTCTTGCTTTGAAAGCTTCAGGATATTGGTGGAGATAGAACAGCATAAAGTCACTGCCATCTCTTTAGAGTAACTTGGATTGAAATTGCTGAAGATCAGGTACTACCATGTGGTTCTGGGATTAGGAAGTATCACCAAGAAGCGTCAGTATGTTGGCAGCCAAAGGTGTTCAAAAATTCTGCCAAGCCCTTGATGAGGACAAAGCTTTTCTTGCTCCTAGGAAGGTGTTTGCAGCTTGGTAGCCAAATAAGTATGTAAAATCACTATGAGAGACTTGAAGATGTGAGACAAGCCTGCCTGTGTAACTAGTCATTCCTTTTGTTAATCAAAATTGTATCTTGTATCATTAGAAATTCATTTAAACAAGTATATGACTTAGCAAAAACATACTTTTATAGTTTTATGTTAGAATACAGCAACTGTCAGATTTTCTAAATTCCTTTTTGCATACCTGTCACTTGTGTCAGGCACTATTTGCCCAGAAATTAGGAATACAATTTAATTGTGCAAAAATTAAAGAGGCTTATCAAAACATGTTTAATACTAACAATCCAAACACAGGGGCATTCTTTAATCTCTAGCTAGGGGAGCATTCACTGTTCCCTGCCTACCTATTACCACAGGTACCAAAAGATGAAAGAATACCAAATAGTAGGACTTAAAACATGGCAAAACAGATCTTAAACTTATGTTTACCTTCTAAAATATTTTCTGTTTCTTTTGAGTAAATACAATCCCCATATGAAGAAAGTAGAGAGTTTTGTTGTTCCCTTATGTTTCCATCATATTTTCCTATTGGGAATGTTAATAAGCTTGTGCAGGACATTCCTTTGCTGTTCAAGAGTTGTCCATAGTACAGTGCACTTATATATGAAGATGTTTTTCATTAAGAAGTTGTTAGATAAAAAATAGAAGTGTGTTTGTATGCTCTTGAAGCATGTCTGGGCTTTAACTGTGAAGTGGTGCTGTACTTACCAGGACATTACAATTTATGATGCTTATGATACAGTAGCTTTTCTTTTCCTTCTGACAGAAATACATAATCTGATGTTCATTTGGGAACTTTGCTTTCTTTGCAGGGACATTTCAATACAGCAAATAACTTTTAGCCCTAGCTTTTCTTCTGCTTTTTAAGTAAATAGATGGCAAACAGCCTTCTGTATTTTCCGTTGAAGTATTTGTGAAAAAACCACCATTCAGTGTTTGGGGAGTGCTTACCCTAAGGATGTTGCATCTTAGGGTGAGCTTCCTAAACCCACTGTCCGTGTAGTTAGGCTAAGTGACAGACTTACAGCCAAACTTTGGATTAAGGAATGGAAGGTTACTTTCACAGATAAAAGCCTCAACTTTAAACTACTTCCTGGGGTTCTTAAGAGTCTGTGGGCTTGGCTCATCATCAGTTATGTGATCCAGGAGAAGTGGCAAACTGCACTGTGGGTCCAGAAAGATTTGGCTTTGGGGATTTAAATTGCATTGTTACAACATTTGGAAAGTCCTGGTGCAATACAGGAAGAGGCTATTGAAGGGCTTTATAACCCACCTGACTGGTGCTTGGTTCTTGGCAGTCACATGATATTAATTTATTGAATATAATATTATTGTGATAATATTGTCATATTATTATTATAATATAGTCATATTATTGTTTCTGGGCATCTTCCAAGATGCTGATGCTATGACAGAATTACTTTTCTAACATATACAGGTATTACAGCATGAAGCATTTTACAATATTTGGTTGATTATTTCTAAACGTTAGTGCCTATCACTTCTGGGACAAAATTGGCTGATGTAACCCCACCTTCAGGGGACCCCTCAGTAGGTCCCACTAAGGAAGCTCATCTTCCTGTGCTTTGCAGCACCTTGTCATAGCTTTTGCTGAATACTACTGGACTTTTGACTCTTCCTTTGAGGATCTGTTGACTACCAAGATCTGAGTCTTGATTGTTCTCCTTAGATCTGCTTACAGTACTACAGAGCTGGGAAAGAAAATCCTGGTTTCTTTCTATTTTTGGTCTGTCAGATTTTGGTAAAGATGACAGAGTAAATGCCAATTAAAAAATCAATTTAATGCATTAGATAGCATAATGCAGCCATTCACACCAGGATTATGCACTGTCTATCTAATTAAAGAGAACTTTTCAGGTTCTTAAGAAAAAACACATCTGACAGGCTAAATTATCATGGTTTTTCTTATATGTAGATAATACTGGAGGATTTTTTGTATTCTTATTATCTCTTATTTTCTTATGTGGAATTATATGTTTTAAATCAATTTTGACTACAGTCAGCAAGGGGACAAATAACCTTGAGATACTGGAGATACTGAGGAGATACTGAAGTCTAATCTAATCCCTGGTGTCATCAGAATGAAAAAGTATTGTTTGTGGCTGGTAACCAGCCTTGTAAGTCAGACTGTCAGTAGACCTGACTAACCTTGAGATAAGTATTTCAGAGGGATGTTTTGCAAAGTGCTTGATGGTCATCAAGTATTCTTCATTGTGGAGACCTGGCCTGGGTAGTAACACTGAGAAAAGGGAGAGCATCCATCTTCTTTTCACATATGCAAGGAGTTGTTAATGATAGGATGTCACCTTTGTATCTGCCATTTATAAGTTTATTACAAGGTGCTAAAAAGACAGGAAAATGGGGGGATGAAGTGGTGGAAGAGTAGAAACCAGCGAAGGGGGTGGAGTGCAATGCTACTAAAAGCAGTCAAAAATCTGTCCACCTCATCAGTATTCTATCAAAGCATTTGATTTTGTGGAACATACTGATAGACCGTATCTGTGTCATTAGCAGTGACGCACCTTTTGCTTCCAAACCGAATGTGTGCCATTTAGGTTTATTTCTAATGCTTGTTACTAGAGTTAATAGGTAAATGTTATTTTAAAAGATGCCCCTAAAATTTAATTATTATTTCAAAGCTGTTTTAATCATGTTTATAAATGCTAAAATGTTATGAATTGGACAATTGAATGAATCATTCCATCATTGTATGATTAAGACTGACTAAAAGTAAAATTATGTTTTAATGGCCCTCTACTTTTCCCATTGAGGCCAATGGCAAGAGTCCCATTGACGTCAGAAAGTGCAGGATTAGACCTTAATATGATCTGCCTTTTTTGTGAGTAACCTCAGTATAAAATGCTCTGTCTTTCTTTAGAAGATAAATGTTTAGCAGACTGTTGAGTCTCTTGTTCAAAGCTTGTAGATGGAAAAAATGCTTCTGAACTAACATGGATATTTTTCTTAAAATCTAGCAAATATTATCTTTTTTTTTTTTCCAACCCTGAAAACAGATCATTAAAACAGCAATGCTGTTGTCTGACATTTCTATATCTAGGTATGTCACTAAATAATACTAAAAGACCAACTTTTTTAGTCTGTGTGGAATTATTTCATGGAAACAACATTGAAATTACCTGGCTTGCTCTGAGATGCATCCATCTCTGATTCTGTTACAGTGGCACACCGCTGAGTGAAGCTCTGTGCCATTTCAAAGCGACAAGCTAGACTTAGCCATTTGGGGCTCAGCTCAGCTCTTTAATTGTTGGTGCAAGTTTGGATTCACAAAAGTGGAAATCTCAGTAGAATATCAAAGGCATAACCACAGCAGGGTGAAATTTGTCGCAAGGGCACTAAGAATATCAGACCAAAGGACTGTAATAAAGTATGGAACTGAGAAGAGTAATTCAGGGGCTCGCAGTCTTCCTGTCTTTTAACACGTGCTCTGCCTATTAGTATATGAATTAATTGACTATGTTTTGTTTTTTTTTTTAACTCCTGAAACAGAAAAGACAAATACTATTTTTTTATTTAACAATCTGAAAGAAAACAAGTACTACATTTGTTTGATGGTGTGTTACCTTTTTGCTCATGATTCCTCTTTTGTATTTGTACAAAATGCAGAGGAAGAGAAGATACCTGTTTATAACACTCCAAAGCTGGATTTCTCACTCCCTTCTACTGATGCATCACTATTTTTCACCAATGACTAAGCACACATTTAGTGTGTAAGCATTTTATACAAAATTAATCAGATTCAACTAGGAAGAATTCAAAAATATCAAATATTGAAAATTCTTTGTAGACAGTGGTTAAGTTATTATCTGAGAATGTAAGAAGTTTTGTTTTGAATTCTTGGCCTGAATCAGGTGGACTTTGGAGTTGTGCTTTCTGTATCTCGGTGATTTCTTGAGCTGCAAAACTAGGAAGGACAAGGAAAAGAAACAAAAGAAAACACTAACTGCTTTTCTGACAGCTTTATGCAAACAAAATGCCAACCAAAACCGCTGACGTGTTCACAAATACTTTAAGATGGTTGAAACTGTTTTTTTCTAAAAGGTGCTCTATTTGTCAGAATGTTTGTCTCATATCTAAATACAAATACTTAACTCTCATGAATCTTGTAACATAAACATTGTAGATACAGTGTAAGCAAAGAGTATTGTGCGGATCTCTTAAGTATCTTAATTAATCTAAATATTATTTTTTCAGTAGTTGATGTTCGAAAATTTTTTAATGTTTTTGAAAGGTTTTTGTGTCCGTGAGAGGTTCTTTAAAATGAAATAAGAAATAGTGATAGGACATTTTTCCTGTGAAGTGGAATATCAGTGCATAAAATAGTTTGTGTCATTGTGTTACGGAGATTAAATTTGTGATTAAAATGTATGTTACAAAGAGCTCTTTCTTTCCACATACTTACTATGAAAGGGCATTGCTATTTGCATCGTTTTGTAGCTGTTGTAGTGTACTACATTCAGTTAATCCCTTTCATGAAACACATTTTCTTCTTATGGAACACTAAAAAAAGGAACATTATTTGCAGCTGACTCTCACTGCTACTGTGGCGTTAATTCTAAGCCTATATTTTTATGTGTAACCCAAGACATAAAGAATACCTGCAAGAAAGCTTGTGGCAGAACTGACACGATCTCTTTGTAGATGGCAACAGAGGGCTGTAACCCAGCAAGAAAATCCACAGGTGTAAGAAGTGTAGCTTAGGGAGAAAAGTGGTCAAGACAACTAGAATAATAATAATTTGTTTAGTTCGTTATTCAGGGTGCTTCTTATGGCAGACTGAAAAAAAAAAAATCAGCTGTTTGCGGTTCAGGATGAAAAAAGAAATCTGAAAGAGCAATATAGTGTAATAGTAATGTATATTGTAATATTTCCTCTATTTCTTTGGAATAAAAATTTTAAAAACACTGGTGTAGGTATCCACACAAGCTCTTAAACCTAGATAATTTGTTTCATCTGACTTCAACATGTTTTACATATTGTGCATTTAATAATGAGCGAAGTAACTAGGCCAATAATAAACTAGTACAATATAGACAAAAGAGAACAGTGATTTAAGGTCATTGTGTCAAATGCAGCAAAATGATCTGTTTATAGCATGTCAAGAATGGCTTCACAATTAGCACTAATTACTGAGAAAAAAAAAATCAAAACAACAGCTTTAAGGAAGGACACTTTTCAGTACAAGATCAAAGCCATGTCTCTACAGAACAGCAAAGCTATTTAATTGCACTGAAGTGCTAATTGGATTTTGAGGCTCTTTCATGTGTTTCCCCCAATTAGCCAGTCATCCCTGACCAAATCCACCTAAGAAGAGATTATGAGTTTTAAAACTTTTGTCTGCACTGTTGAGACTGGGAATACCTGTGCAAAAACAGTAGTGCCTTCTTTTTATGTAAATCGATGTCTTTTAGGTCATGTTGCTAGCCTTGAAGGGATGAATAAGGAGCAAAGCAAGCCTACACTGTGTGGTAAACAATTATCTGGATATTCTGCCATCTAGGTGTCAGTGCAAGAAAACAGAAAAGCTACAACTTTTTTGTAACTTAGTCTATTGGTACATACTGTTTAAAGAGAGATTTTGTTGCCTGAGGAAAGTCTTGTCTTTAGAGTTTTGATCTGTGCTCTGCATTTCTGTTAATTACACAGAATTATTTACTTTAAATACTTTTTAGGGAAAATCTGCACTATTTTCCTAACTTTTTGAGTAATTTAATTGTATTTTTTCATATTTGTAAAAATTACTGTAATGATTTTTTCACTAGCCTTATTAATGACTTTTAATTAACATCACACACATGTACAGAAGCACAAAAAGACGAGATAGTGGTGACAATTGATAAAACTCAGAGTGTTTCAGAAAAACTATCATTTGTCAGTACTTGAATTATATCAGATACTCATAAACCGTAATCTCTCCTGTCAAAGTGCAGATGCACTGTTTTCCTAACAAGATTCTAACAAGAATCTTTCATTTTCCTCCTCCAGATGTTTAGACAACTTAGTGCCATCCAGTCATAACTGTAGTGAGATTTTGAGGAAGCAGAGACTTTTCAACCTGATGGAAGAGAGGCATAAAACAGATTTGTTTAAATAGGAACATATTGAAGCCCTAAATCAATATGCCTGCTTTTTTCCTGTGAGTCACTGAGTTGGTAGAGTGACATCATGCATCACTGAAGAATGGTATATGAAATCACATCAGAAATTGCTCATGAAACTCCTATTGAGAATTCCTTATAATGGAGCAAAAGGACTTATCTAAACCAGAGTCCACGCAGATTACCAAGATCTTACCATGCATTGTGGTGGTGGAATTCATCACATGGCTACAGTGCAAGTTACCCTACCTGAATTCTGAGTATTTACACTGTAAAGCCCCGCTTTTGTAGTCACAGTGTCCTGGCTGGTGCTGTCTTCCTCCCTGTGTGCTACAGAGACCCTGGGATGCGTCCACTGTGTTTTGTACTTCCTTGGGATGAGTTTTTTCTCTTCAGTTAGTTAATTGTAGCAGACTTGGAGCCCTATGTGTGTCCAGTGGAGTTATTATGGAAAGGTAGGGTGAGATGATCAGTAGCCAGGAACTTTAAGCTTAGATGCAGGAAGGGATTTACGTGCAAACCAAACTGTGTACTGCAGCACCTGCATTTTGAAACCCTGTACAGAAGAGACTGAAGATTCATGGAATTAGACAATAGAAACCATCAGGGCTCTGTGACCCTTGGATTAGAGGGAAAACATTTGAATTTGGTGGCAAGTAACTTACTTCCCTCAAAAGTGTGTGCATTTTACATTAAACATCAAATTTGTATTAAACATGCACTGATACAATATAATACGGATGCAGAGTTTTTCCCTCAAACTTTGGGGTTTACTATTACTCTTGGTTACTTAGTAAACGATGGGGTTTACTATTGCTCTGATGGTTGCTCAGAATTGGGGTACTCCATCGAGCAAGTATCTTTGACATATCCTCATGCTACACACTTGACATTTTATTGCTATTAAGGTCTTTCACCCAAGGCTCACATAATTTAAGAGGTAACATAAGCAGCAAGCCTGTCATGCTGATTTCAAGATTGCCTTTTTTCTTTCAGAGCATTGCAAGACAATATATTCCCGATTAGTCATTTGAATATTTGTTTGACCTTAAAGGAATGCACAGTTCCCTTGAAACCATTTTCTTTAAAGTTTTTGGATTGAGTTTGAATTTGAGAAATATTTACTGGTTTTAGAAGCTGTTAACTTTACCTTGTAAGACCTAGTTTCATTACTTCTTGACAGTGAGAAGACACCCAACAGACTTTAATGAATTCACTTTAATGAATTGCATAGGACTTGCATGCAAAATACATACTTGCATGTGAAGTGTTCTTAAGTTGTTGTTCATTTTTATTGCTCTCAAAGAAGAAGATACTGTGCTAATTAAATGTGATAATTTCAGGGCCCAAAGTACATACTTTTCTTTCCAGATTAGAGCAATAGTCAAATAAATCCTGCATCTAAGAATAATTGGGTTCACATGCTTTACAGCAAGATAAAAAGGAAATATGTCCATAGAGAAAGATTAATTCTAACTTCAGCCTGTTAGCAGTCAAGCTCTAGCATTTTCTAAGTTGTGACTTCAGAAAGTAAATGCCATACTGTAATGTTAACATAGTCCAATTGTTTATTCAAGTATTTTTGTCATACTTTTCTGATAACTACATATTTTATGTTTACAATGAAAAATAATGTCACGAGTTTTAAAAGTACTTGGCAAAGTATTGGGAGTATACACTCTAGCTCTGTAAATGGTATTGTGACTAAATTTACCATTTCATGAGGTTTTTTATTGTATTTTATCAGCCTACAATTTTTGTTACCATACTTTAACAGGAAATTGGTTTAAGATTATTGTCTTAGTTTTAGTACATTGTTCATTCCTGCCTATAGCAGTACATGCTATGCTTTTACTTACTGTCTTCTGAAATTCTTCTAGCTTTTAGATAAAACATACTCTAAATATATGCATATATAAATCTGACAGTATGAGCTGTACCCCTACCACATGCTGTGTGGCTATGTTTTTAAAAATTAGAACTGTTACTTATCCAAGAATCAAGTATCATGAAAACAGTAGTTCCAATATAAACTTTCAAGGAAAAGGCTTGTCCGATTTTGTTTTTATTTCCTGTTGAACTAGTCCTCTTTTTCATGAACAGTTTTTATATTGGCTCGGCTCTTGGCCTTTCCTCAGCTGAGACTGGAAACAGTTAAGACCATGTAATTTAGTGACCTAGGATTATTTGTTAAGCAACTTTGAAGCAGATCTGAAAATTCTCAGCATTAATAAGCGATTGTTTCAAATACAGCTGGGATAGCAGGCATACATTTTATATTTAACATTATTCATTTTATATTTTATACTTATTCTGCTTTTTCACATGTAAATAGTTAATGCTTTGTTGCGACAGAATACATGCTTTGCACCACAGGTTTTATATCTATTAAGGTGTTGAAGTGAAGTTTATTCACTGTTAGTGCCCGAGTTCAATCAGAAACTGTGTCCTTGTATGACCTTGGTCACTGGCATTTCCATCCTTCTTTGGTGTTCAAAAACATATTTTTAAAGGAAACTTGAAAAGCACCAGCTTAACTGGAGCTATAGTGTTTGGGAAAAATTCTTTCTAAAGTTGGTGAAAAAAGTTAGCTCAATTTGCATTAAAAGACTGAAGTGTTCCACTCCTTTATGCCTTTCTCCTTCTTAAATGGTCCAGTTTTTCATAGTGTCTGTGTGAACATCATTACCATATTGCTCTCAACACTTCGCATCCTGCCATGGTCTGAGCACAGTGAAATACAAAGGAGGATAAGAGTGCTTTGCAACTTGTAGGAACAGCCTTTTTTTTTAAAGGCTCTGAGGATGAGCATCTCCCTTTTTGTTTCGAGTTCTGTGAGGTCATGGTCCTTTTCAGTTTTCATGTCCCTGTCCTATGTGCTGAAAGACTGGAAGTGGTTGGAAGAAGAGGCTGTTGTAAGCATTCCTGTATAGTTTTTTATTCTGATTAAAGTTGGCGGTTTTATTTTTTTCTTCTTTTTTTTTTTTTTTTTCAAATATAATTGTGCTCAGTGTATTTTGAAATGAATTGACTTCCAAGCAGTTCCTATGACTCCTGAAGAGGATCTATGTGATAATAGGTATAGAAGGAACTTAAGAGCACAGATCTGAATACTATCTTCAGAAAAATAAGCTCACTTTCAATGAAAAGATAGGTTTCAAATAAATAAGGTACAGATGATGTTCTATCACTACAAGGCAAATTTTTTGCTTAAAATAATAAATTACAGTTTTCCTACAAGTTGGAGCATTTTTCATGGAGAAGAGCTTTTGGTGACACTTTCTAAAGTGCTGCAACATTTTACTAATTTAAAAAAGTCTGCCTCAGATCGATTGCGACCTTATCAATAGGATAGTCTCATTCATCTCCTAAGCAGGCTGCAGTCGCGTTGCACACTAATAGCTTTCAGCTTCAGGTACTCCTTTTAGAAGATTCAACACTTAGTAATGCTTTCAAATGAGCTTTAGAGAAGGTGAAGCAGTGGTGATAACTTCCTTCAAGAAAATGCTTTTCACTATTAAATTCCTAAATTGCACGTGTGACTTACTAAACATTAAATTACATGGAAGTAAACTGTTTTCTTAGGGGTGATTAAGAAAAATGTGGTAGATTTGTAGTAAATAAGGTTTTCTGTGCAATAATTAATACTATCAATAACATATTTACTTCAGATTGTTTTCCTAGTTATAGGTGGTAAATGTAGCACAGTTAATATTAATACCTATGACTGTTTGGCACTCTTCATTAGATAGCTGGTTTCCATTTCTTACTATTTGTCCAAAGCTTTGAGGTTAATTTCTCTGTGGGAGATGCATGTTTCAGTTTAACTTCCTGAAAAATTTTGTTCAAGCAGTTTAGCAGTTTTCAAGAATTAAATTGGTTGCTTTATCCACATTACCCATTAATAAAATAATTTCATCAAGTAGCTGTCATAACTTTGAAATTACATGAAGTTTGAAGGCAGGATCATACTGCTGTAATTTCTCTCCTTTTATACAGCTTCATGCACATATGGCTAAATTATAATTTTTTTTTTAAATCTGCTTGCATATAGTTAGACAAGAATTATTAGACATTGGCAGAACTCAGTCTGTAGTGGATATTGTGTATCTCTTCACAGCTCTTCGCTTGATTGTCTTCAAAGAGTGAACATTTAGTAGCACAAGCGTTCAGGGTCTCTGAGCTGTTAAGGGTAACTGGGAAGTAACCAAGCATGTGCCCAGTGGGTGAAGTCAGAGATCCAGCATTCTGCCAAAAAAAAAAAAAAAAGGAAATTATTAGTAATGGAGAGGAAAGAGCAGGAAGGTTGAGAGTGGAAGTTAAGGGAGAAGACGTGCAAACAAATGCTGGGAAGAAAGGAGAAGGTGGTTGCTGGGAATGTGAGAAGAGGGTAAAAGAAAAGTGAAGGGGAAGAATTAGAGCTGCAAAGGAAAGTGCAACACCTTGAAGGCTAAGAAGAAGGGGACAGAAAATGTCAGGCAATAAGAATCAGGAACTGGTCAAAGGAACAGGGGACAGCATGAACTAGAGACAAGAAGAAAGTAAAGGATCAGGACAAATGAGTTTATGCTCCTTAGAGCATATTGCTTCAGAATCCAGAGATGTGGTGTCAGCTTAGTCTCAAGAAAGAGAAACGGGATGTTGTATGTTTGTACAAGCCCCATTGATGGTGTTTGAGGATTTTTTGATTTTATAGTTTTACAAATCTGAAGAAAACTGTAGGCAAGAAAGGGTATTTGCATTTAAATATTCCAAGTACTTATTAAGATCAAATGCCCTGGTGAGGAAAATTCTGAACTAATGGTTGCTTAGTTATTTTACATACATTGCATAATAGATTTTAAATATCTGTTGCATAATGCTTTTCGTTTTTTCCTTTGAACAGGATGAATTGTGTACTGAGGACACATTGGGCTTGCAATGAGACTGTTGTCTGTAGTAGATCTTTTTATTTTATTGCGGAAGCTGGAAAATATGTAGTGGATGAATTGGAGACTGTAGAAGAAAGTATAGTTGCATGCTAACGCAGCTGAATGCTTTGCCAGAGAACTGAATTGCTGCATGCCTCTGCCAGAGGGTTCTTGTGTGATGCTGGGCAAAGGATTTATCTAGACTTTTTACAGGCTCCTCTGTGTTCCAGTGTATCAGCCTGCTATATTTGGGATGCGTAGGTGAAGTCAGGATGCTCACATGAGGTTTAGTGAAAACTTCTGTTGTCAGACATTTCAACATTATTTGACGGTTTCAACCCTCTGGCTGTTTATGGCTTTAATCTGTATCTCAGTTCCTCATGTGTAATACTGTGATGATAATACAATTCCATCTAATTCACATTATAGTTATGGATATAACAGGAGATATTAGTTTTTGTAAATGGAAAGATATATTAGCAGTATCACAATATTGTAAGTTGTAAGCATAAAAGCATACTGTATGCAAAAATAACACAGTACATTTTGAGATTAGTAAGAAATATTACATAGATTTTCATTCACTGTCAAACGATCTATTCTGCACATTCAGTGGGACAGGGTTTTGCTGGGATCTCGTGTTTAATTACGATTCTGTCATCATCACATGGAGTCATGAAGGATGAAATTAAAGTAAACAACTAACCTCAATACTAGTTTTACTTCAGTTTGTGTGTTTGGATTTACACTGTTCCTTATCACTCTGTATTTGCTTACGTATTTGCATCTGTTTCCCCTCTCATGTATTTTTTCGGTTTTGGCTAATTTCAGCTAAATCTCACGTGTATTAAATTCAAAAAAAGTCACGAAAACAATTTTTTTGGTAAACAAGATAAACACCAATAGTCTCACCACTTAGCAAAATGTCCAAAATTACATTTATAAATTTTTATTAGATGTCCAAAGATTCAGGTAAAATAGAGCTACTATGAATTCTCTAGTTGTTTGAGTGAATGCTATATTAGATGCCAGAGTTCCTCATCCTCAGTCATGGTTTCTTTTCCAGTTGAGTTCTTTAGTTCTTGATGGCTTTTCCTTCCTACGCTGGTTCCCTGATACATAAAAAAGTAGAGGTTTTTCTCTACTGTCTTAGTATAATGCAATTAAAAACTCATTCAGCAACAACACAAATCTTTTGGAAATCAGCCTTCATTAGTTCATAGGATGATGTGGCTAGTTGTTTAATTTTCTATTTCTGTTGCCTTTTTAATTTTTTAATGTGATTTGAAAATACTGCAGGAGAAACAAAATACTTCAGGAGAAACGCTGAAAACCCTTTTGTAGTAACAGACTGTGCCACTGCAAAACCTTGTGGTTCTGTTGTGCACACTGTGACTTAAGGCCAGTAGATCCCATCATCATGCACATCCCATCTGCAGTGTACGACTCCTAAAGACTGGGTCTGAGCCCACCAACAAACTCTGTCCACTCTGTTGACCTGACAGGTACGTTTTGTGCCTTGCTACTTCTAAAACCAGTACCGATGGCAAGGTTTCTGTTCCCCTTACAGTGTCCTCCGTAAGCAGCTGGATTCTGGGACCATGTACTAGTGTATTTGGCACAGTATAACACCAAAAAAAAAACCACAAACTTGCCGTGTTTAAAAGCATTTATCTTAGTTTATTGAAAAAGTTTATTGAATTTGTTGCTGTGTGTGTAAGGTATGCTTTCACTTTATGAAGTAATGCCTGCTATCGTGATACTGTTATTCCCATTCACACTGAGCTGCACAAGAGCAGTCATTAATCTGAAGTGTAACTGCACTGTTTATCACAGCACCATGAGTGACTGTAAAATCTCTAGCAGCAAACTGGGGAATCCTCTTATACAAGGCATTGTTTAAAAGCAGAACAAAAAGGTCCCTGAGGTCCTTGCCCTTCAGAGTTTGTACTCCCTGTATAAAACTGGAGACAAGAGGTAAATACAATGAAACCAGAAAATACAAAGAATCAATGAGGCAGTCCTAGTCAACATGAAAGACAGCAGTCTGAGCATGCCAGTTTTGTGACATTGATGGTGATTTTTGAGAATTTGTGATACTTAACAGGCTTAAAGTTGCAAAAGATACTAAAGACCGGAGAGAAAGAGATTGTAAGAGAAGTCTGACATTTTTGTTACTTGGGTCACATCCGTTTTCTGTAGGCTGGTGTGTATTTGAAGTTATTTGAGAATGGTTTTTCTCAAGTAGTTGTTTGTGATCAATTGTGTGTATCATACAGAGTATGCTGTATTAGACCTTTTGTAAATGATGAGGCCTTTCCAACAGAATTCTGAAAGTTTCCTGTGTGTCTTTCAAACTACCTCCCCTTTTTCAGAGTTCTGCTACTCATATTCTTGATCAGGTGTTTTCAGCATGTTCAGTTTAGACAGCATTTTTTTTTTTTTTTTTTTTACAATGGAAGAAGTACGTGCTGTTCCTTATGCTTTAAAATATTTAAGACGTCCAGTTCCAGTCTGTCTTAAAATTCCATATTTTTCTGGTAGAAAATCTGTGTGCTTTCAGTAGACAACAGAAATACTGAAGAGATATAAACAACTTAGGAACTCTTCACTGTAATAAAACCTCAATTATTGATGTTTCAGATACTCTTTCAAACCTGAGTGCACTTAAATATATGGAAATGTATACTGGACATAAGAAATCGTTCTTACATGAAATCTATCTTACATGATTGTCTAAAAAAATCATTAAAAATAAGATAATGGCTTTTTTTGTTCTCGAAGAACATGAAAGAAATATAATGCCTGAGAAGGCAGAAAGATACAAAGACGAAACCCTCATTCTCGTTGCTAGAGAAGATAATGTTTGAGATTGAAAGCAAAATGGGATAAAATTGGTCAGTGAGTCTTGAAATCAAACAGAAATATGAAATTAGACATACACAATTTTTAGGACAGAAAAAGAAATTGAAAAAGGTATGTGACAGAATCTGGATAATTTTCTGGAATATCCTGTCAGTACACATAATAATAAAAGTGCACACCTGTGCAATCCAGCTAACTCTAATCTTGTTTTTCATATTAATTTTTTATTTCAAAATTCTGGAAAACATTTTAAATAGTGCAGATGCCTTGCAAAAACAATCCTTATTTACTTTCTTGTGGAAAAACACTTTGGCTACATTGTGAGTGATCAGAATTTTTGAAAATATGGATTAACGCCCTAGCAAAAATGTGCTGCTGGACTTGGAAAACAGGATTGTGAGAAGTAAGTTGAAATTCTCAAACATATTGCCCAGAGTCAGCAATAACATTTGCCTTTGCCAGTAACCTGTGACTTCATGCATGGGTAGTCTGATATCCTGGTGGTATCTTCTGTGTGCTGCTTGCTATGAGGCAAAGGTCTTGTTGGTTTCCTCTGCTGTAAATATGACATCAAAACCAGTCAGTTTTTCAAATGTTTATGTTTGTTCTACAGAGAAAAGATAACAGTTTTGAAACTGAATATTATAATTCAAACATCACCTGTATTAGTATGTGGCATCTGGAATTACAAGAAAGCATGTTAATTAACTAGCATTCCTTTATTTACATGTGAGAATTGTCACATGTAATGACTCATGAATCACTGCTCTGCATGAAATACAGCTTACAATTATTACTAATAGTCTAATTATTTTCTGAGTGTTCTATGTATTTACATCTCTACATGTTATACAGAATCATATATTTAGAAATATACCTGTACATTCATAAGCTCCTTGGCACTATCCTTGTGTGTTAAATATCTTAAATTCAAGGAAAAACGTTTCTAAAATTAGGGAGGCGCTTGGTAGTATCTGTGGACAGCACCAAGACAAAATTCTTGAGAATAAATTAACTGCAAAAAGGCAAACAAATTTGTACATGTAGAAAATGCTCAGCATCTTCAATCAAATATTTCTAGCATGCCCAAAATGAAGGTTAGGGGCATATGTATATAAATGTGTGTGTCTGTGCATATATATATGCATATAGACATCAAAGTTCTCAAAATAATAATTTTGTATTTGGCAAAGTTTGATGGTGGTAATTTCGATTGAAAAATATTTTACTGCATCTAAGAATTAGGGTAAAGGGAAACTTTTACGGTAATTATCTTTAAACTGTCTTAGAGCCTTTTGCTGGTTTTATGCCATCAGCAGTGTCAGCCGTATCACCTCAGAATATCTGATGGACTTAGGACGTTGTACAAATATGCTATATTCTGGAAAATAGTTAAGATTTATGTTCATGCTGTACTCCAAAATCGATGCTTTCTCAGTTTTTACCAACTTTGATCAATTACTTCATGGCAGCAAGTGTTACGTACCAACCTATGTGGCAAGATGCAAAACGAGTCTTGTGATACACTGTAGGTGGAGCCCCGTTGTGAATGGTAGGAAGTTACGTCACAGCTGATGGGCTTGTACAACAGCGTTAGTTGTACTGATGTTACCTGCTCAATTTCCTTATATATACCTGCTTTTTTTGGTTTGGGTTGGGTTTTGGCTTTTTGTTTTGTTTTTGTTTGTTTGCTTATTTGTTTTCCTGGATCAATAAGACATTTAGAAGAAAAGGAAGAGTGAATTCATTCTTCTGAACTTTGCTCCCATGTGAACATCAGAGTAAAAATCATGGGATAATATTGGTAATAATAGCTTGAATACTGAAATTATCTTAGGATAGGGAGTATCAATTCCTGTGAACTTTACCACAGAGCCATTGTTTACTCTGGGTTAAAATGGCCATTATTTATACATCCTCTGTGAACTGAGATTTTATGAGATGTGACTAGAATACCACTCCTTTGTGCATCACTTCAAAGATATCGTGAAGAAATGTCAAACTTTTAGTTTAGCATATTTGTATGTTACAGTATATTGGTTTTAGAAAACAATTTATTTTCTGGGTGGCACATCCCATGAGGTATGGTCTCCTATAGATTTGCATTTGTAAGCTGAGCTCATGTTGAGCCCGTGATGTCTAAAAGTAAGGATGAGCCTACACTGCAACTGTTTCCTCCATGTGAGCACTGATGTGTTCTCAGAAAACAGGTCTCAAAAACCTCATAAGAAGTTAGCATCTTGGAGACTCCTTGTCTGTCAGACTTGGTTGGAATTGAGCAACAAGTCATGTTCAAGTGGTGCATTGTGCTTTGCAGGTTTTACTGGTTTGTGGAGGTCAGGGAAAAGGCAAACTCAGGCGCACAGACAGGCACTGAATGTGCCCAGTTTATTTAGGGCAGCAAGCCACAGACCCAGTGCCAGTTGTTAGCAGGTCTGATCTGAGTCCAGCTGCCCTGAGTGACCATGCTGACAGTGTACGTAGGTGCACAGTCCAATGCAGAGAATTATGAAGCCTGGAATTTAACACAGTACATTTCCTGCAGTGATGTGACTAAATGTGGAAAGTAGTATGTCGTGGCAGTCTTCATATCCTGTAATCTGTTCTTTTGTCCTAGTAAATGAATTCCGTAGTCAGCTCTGCAATACCTCTAGTTTTCAAAGTTTCCCTTTGGAAGTGAGTGGATTCAGTGGCATTTCCATTGCGATACGCAACTAGTAAGAAGACAGAATAATAACCGGTGTTAAAAGAGCTGAAATTAAAAATCCTTTAAAAAAAGGATTGAAACATTCAGGAAAAATGCAGGTTAAGGTATTTTTTTTTTGTTGTTTTGTATATTGGATTGTAAAAACATAAAACAGGTGGCAGAAAAGGCTGTTACTGTGATACTCGTTAGATTTTCTTCTAGTAAATTCCAAGTTCATTGTTTTTTTCTGTACTAATTATTTTGTTTCTGAAATAAGTTTTTCAGTGCCATTTCATGAGATGTGTGGTGCATATTGATCACAGATTATAAGTAAATTCAAAATCAGCAGCCAATAAACTATTGTACACAATTTTCTTTATGGCTATATTTTATAGATCTAAATACTTTTTAAAATCTTATTTTAGTAAAGTACTGAGTTATTGTAGATGAGATTGGTAGTGACATTTTATCATTTATCTTTTTAGTTCTCAAAACAAATAAAGCAGATGTCTGAAATCATAACATATTGTGTTAATACACCTAAGGGCTTCTCTGTGTAGTGATGAATTAGTGCATATAAACACACATGAATGTGGGAAGTATAACTCAAGTTAAATTTATCTTCTGCTGCTAGCATAAACCAAGGGCTGAAGATAACTAAAATCACATTTTATATAGGATTGGGTTATATATATTTCATTTCCATACTTAGAGTTTAATTTTGCACATCTCTTGCTATAGTAGTCCCACTGAAGTATATTATTTTCAGTGTGCAAAAAGGTGCATTTATATGCATTTATAAAGTAACTGCAGTTTGTGTAGTTACTTAGATGTAGAGCATCTGCATGTTTTGTGCTTAAAATCGTGACCTAAATTGGACATTTGTACTTCTTTTTGAAAGCAGTGGATAAAAGTATAGAGGGAGACATCAGTTACCAGGCAAAGTTACCTTGTCCCTTAATATCCTGCACTTTTATTATCATTTTCACCTAGTGTGTGCACTATAAGGAAAGAACATACACTGTCTGACAGCTAGAAAGCTCTCAGTTTATGAGGACCGCTATTTTAGCCTGGTGTGTTTTAGTTTGATAAACAATGGTCTAAATCAACTAACAGTGAACTAGCTGATGTTTCTTTTAATCCACATTTTTTTCAAATAATACATACTAATTAACTTATAAGAACTGTTTTGTGTTTCTAAATAAGGACTGTGACTGCAAACTCTTACTGAGATTAAGCATCTTACTAAGTGCATACTAAATAAACTTAAGATAAACAGATTTTCTTTGATCACTGTGGGAACAGATCAAGCCATAGAACAAGAAACAGTGACATAATACTGCAACAGCATGAAAAATATAATGGTTGATCAATAAAGGAGCATCATGCTGTGAAAATGTTATTGCAAATGGCAGTAGAGAAAAGAGCTTCTGACTAGCCTGTTTCACTGGACAACTTCAATTATATATATGTTAAAAAAATCAAAAGGAGTAAATAAAAGTGTTTAGAATGAACTTGCAAAGTCAATACTAGTCTCATCAGTTCTCTTTTTCTTATGAGTATTCCTCAGTAACATGGGGGTTCCTCTGCAATTGGATTTCAAGATGAGGGTTTGAGTTTTAGGGGTTCTGAAATACTTATGTCCATGACATCTGTTTCCTCAGATCTACAGTTAATGCTCTCTGTCATTAGTAGTCTACCCACTATCTTCTATGCCTGTAGTGTGTCTGAGTCTCTAGGAAGAGCCAGAGCTGTACAGAGACAGGACAGAGTAAGATGCCATGTGAATTACATTGGTTCCAGCTGTCTCTGCCAGCCTGCATGTGAGGCTTGCGGGGACTCCTTAACTAAAGTGTCAGGCTGCTCTTGTGGCCAAGACTCCTGACTGGAGTAAAGCAGAGAGATGTAAAGGGAAGGAAGAACAGATGGAAAGTACAGTACTCTTAAAGCCCAGTCCTGGAGAGTACTGTTTTTAAATCTCAGGCTCTTAGCCAGAGCCTGGCCTGATAGGCAGGATGGATGTTCCAGGAGTCTAGAGCAGTTGGACTGCTCCTTTAGCGGACTAAATTCAAGAGTGAATCTTCTTCATTTTTGCTCCATATTACATTTAGTAAATACCACTGTTCTTAGGAATAAAAGGAAAAAATGTGCATGGTCAACACTGAAGTCAATAAATATTTCTCCTTTTTTGAGAATCATTGCTGAGAACAGCCAAGAGTGTGGAAGCACCTATAATGATAACAGTGCACAGAGTTCAATATAAGATTAGTTATTTTTGTGCTACATAATGCCCACAGGTATTTCAAATGCACAGTAAGAATGGCTGTAAAAATACAAGTCTTTAAATTATACAGGTTTAAAAGTGAAACATATGGCTATTTCCTAGAAGATATGTTACTAGTAATATAGCATACGGATGTCCATATGGAAAGGATTGCACTGCCAGTGCTGTAGAGATTAAACTAATATATCACTACTAAGGAGATACGTGTCTTAGTCACTTTGTGATTATCAGTGTTGGTAATGGAAGGTTTTGTTTTGTTTATTTTTTTAAAGCTGCAGGCTATAAAGAGTGATTATTTGCAAAGGCATAGATTATAAAATTCTAAAATATAGCTATAGGTTATTGGGATAGATTCATAAGCTGAATCTAATTCAATGTAACTGCATTTGTGTAACAGTGTGCTTACCATACTCTGCATCAAAAAATAAAACCATTTATATATTCATTAAAACAAAGCTGTTCATGCTATAGTGATTCAGTTCTACTCACTGGCTATGTTTCTTAAGGCACTCCTGAAGTTCTTTCTTTTATTTTGTCCTTTTACTGGGAAGGATTAAGTGGCGCATTTGTGGGCTCTCCCATGTTCATACCTGGCAGACAACCAATCCTCTCCTGTAATGTTTTTCTCTACCTTATTTTTCTCCTTTCTTGTTCAGACTATACTCATCTTTCTTGCTATTTTCTGTTGGTAACATGCAAAGCAGGAGGGTTTTCTTCTATGTGAACTTGAGCAATTAGGAGAAAACATCCAGACTGCCCTGATATTGTGCTATGTCAGGAACATGAGCACTTCCCAGCAGTGTCTGGTCCATCATTTGAGTTAACAATTTTGAAGACTAAAGTTTGTATTTTTATATGTTTGATCTATCACAGACAGCAGGTGCTTCAGAAAGACATGGTGATCAGATACAACACATTCTTTCTTACGCCTGGAATGGATATTCTCCAACAAAAACACTTAGCTGTGTGATTAGTTGAAGCTGGACTGATTCAGATATTACTCACTTTTCTGTCTACTTTTATTTTCAGCAATCAGGGATGTTAGTGAGGTGGCAAAATCAAGATTACTGGCAGAACTTTGTAGCACTTTCATTAAAGATTTCTATAAGAGTTTTTGTTAGCCTGGTTAAAGTTTTCAGTAATGGAAATCATCTTATAGTAAGGCCATCTTGGGAAGAAGCATTCATACGATTTTCTTGTAGGTATGCTTGAAGGTATTTTTGCACGTGGGACTAAGAAAAATTAATGATATTCCAGTGTGTGCCCAGTACAGAACAGACCACTGAAGTGTCAAGTACTGTGTAGTGCATGTTTCTTTTTTCCTTTTTTTTTTTTTAAGATGTGTTAAATTAATTATGTATTCATCTGTGATGTATATCTAGACAACAACTACCTATAGCAATTAAAGAAAAAAATGCTTTTGTGGCATCCTAGAGAAGTGCTAGTTACACAAGACTTGCTTTCAGTGCTAGTCTTGCAGCAGTTCATGCAAAGTCTACAAGAGTAGTACACAAACTGTACACAGGTGGACTCAACCATCTTGAGGATTTTTTCCAAGCAAAATGATTCTATTTAGTATTTTCATCAATGACATGAACAATGGGATCGAATGCACCCTCAGCAAGCTTCCAGATGGCACCAAGCTGAGTGGTGCAGCTGACAACACCTGAGGGATGGGATGCCATCCAGAGGGACCTGGACAAGCTCGAGAAGTGGGCCAATGAGAACCTCATGCAGTTTAACAAGGCCAAGTGCAAGGTCCTGCACCTGGGTTGGGGTTAACCCCAATATCAAAACAGGCTGGGGAATGAAGGGATTGAGAGCAGCCCTGCGGAGAAGGACTTGACGGTCCTGAAAAGCTGGACATGAACTGACAATGTGCACTTGCAGCCCAGGCGGCCAATTGTATCCTGGGCTGCATCAAAAGCAGTGTGGCCAGCAGGTCGAGGGAGGTGATTCTGCCCCTCTACTCTGCTCTGGTGAGGCCCCACATGGAGTTCTGCATCCAATTCAGGAGCCCTCAATACAGGAAAGACATGGACCTGTTGGAGAGGATCCAGAGGAGGGACACCAATATGATCAGAGGGCTGGAACATCTCTGCTGTGAGGACAGGCTGAGATAGTTGGGCTTGTTCAGCCTGGAGAAGAGAAGGCACCAGGGAGACCTTATTGCAGCCTTTCAGTGTTTAAAAGGGGCCTATGAGAAAGATGGGGATAGATTTTTTAGCAGTACCTGTTGTGATATGACAAGGGGTAATGGTTTTAAATTAAAAGAGGGGAGATTCAGGCTAGGTGAGGGTATTAAAATACTGAGACAAGTTGCCCGGAGAAGTAGTAGATGTGCCATCTCTGGGGACATTCAAGACCAGGTTGGCTGAGGCTCTGAGCAGCCTGATGTAGTAGAAGATGTCCCTACTCATTGCAGGGGGGGCGGACTAGATAAGCTTTGAAGGTCCCTTCCAACCCAAACTATTTGATTCTTTGGTAAGATAAATGACAACATGAAATATAGCAATATCTATACTAAAGCAAAAATGTATTTACTACAAAAAAAAGGTAAAAATATGCAAAGCATACTGAATGATTAAAGCTCTCTAAATTACAGTAATGTAAGACACAGGGTGAAAACCAATTCTTTAGACAAATTTTAAATTCGGATTTTTTAATTAAGCACATTTGCCCCTTTTATAAAAAACCTTATCAGAGATGAAGTTTAAACCTGCAAACTTTTTATTACACATTCATTCATATGTATCACTAGGAACTATCATATTTTACTAATGTATACTTTGTTAAAGGAAAACAAAATAAATTGTACTCATAATAATAATACCTTTAAAAGTATGGCATCAGTATATTACAACCATTACTTGTGTTATGACCGTATACAAGTAACAGCAATTTTCATTGAAAATATGTAAGTAATTGTTTAAGCTGCTTACGTTTGCCTTCTATGTTTAGTCAGATATCATGGGATTCATCTCACTTTGTGTTAACCATGAGCCTAAGCCATTTGTGCCTCTCCAGCTGTCAAGGAGCAAGACCTGTGTCCCCAGGATGACTGATCTGTTTCATACATCTCCAGAAGTATCCCTCCACTGAGCTAAGTTCAGAGCATAGTTAGACAAGCAACAAGGATAAGACTTGTAACTTTCTATGGCTAAAATGAGATTAATCCATCCTTAACTTTCATTTTAAATTGTGTTACTGTGTCTTTAAAAAGACAATACAGCTTTATGCTGGCAGAGAGTTCATAAAATGTTCAAGTGTGAAAAACACCTGGTGATATTGTAAACAAATGCAGTCCTACCTTTCATACTTAGCAATATCAGCGGCATTTAACATTAACCATAACAATGCAGTTAGTTACCTGATAATTTGAAAGCAGCTTACCAAAGCAAGGAATGTTAGGACCATC
Organism: Patagioenas fasciata; assembly: GCF_037038585.1. Taxonomy (NCBI): domain Eukaryota; kingdom Metazoa; phylum Chordata; class Aves; order Columbiformes; family Columbidae; genus Patagioenas; species Patagioenas fasciata. The sequence goes on along the minus strand of NC_092560.1, from coordinate 47,119,421 downwards.
AGGCAAAGACAAAGTTGCTTGATGAGAAACCATTAAAAACACCCAGCGAGATTTTTAATCACTTTTAAAAATTGCAGATATATTTCTCTGTATCCTAGTAAAGCACCAAATCAACACGTACTGTAGCATTTTTACAGAGTTCTTTCTTAAGCACTGAAATTCAGGAATTCCGAATTGTCTTTCAGAAATTTTAACTACACTTATTTCTTTCATCCTCTAAAAATTGAAAGACAATATAATATCTAGTTCAGCTGGGAACATATTATTAACTTTATCTAAATGCTTCAGTTTTAAGCTTATGCAACCACTAATTTAGTTGTGCGTTTGCTGTGGTTTTGTGAGAAAGGTAGGTTTGGATGCTAAAAATTAGACCAGCTGAGACTAAGCAAGTTGTAATTATGATCTTGGGTGTCAAGGGAGAGATTCAGACATGTATCGCACTGATAATGTCTTAGCTGGTTCATCTAGTAGGACTGGGGTCAGAAAGGCAAAAAGGTGTTTAAACAGCTTTTTAGCTAGAATCATGGATTTGTATTTAGAGTGCCAGTAAACTTCAGGAAGAAGAGAAGGATAGCTGTGAAATCAAAAAGAAACAGCAGGAACTATTCTGGTGGAGAGAGAACATAACGAGCAGAAGTATCACATACAGCTGTGCCAGCAGTAGTGAGTTTCGGTTAGTGTCTACTTTGGAATACTTGCTCCACTGATTAATGGGAATGAAAGCCTAACTACTGTAGCTGCCTTCTGTATTCTAGTAATTGCATATTCCTTTAAAATCTTAAGATAACAAAGTTAAGGATCATAAAGTTAGAAGCTGTTCATGTGGTTTTGTGCAGATGCCTTCAGTACCTCTAGCTGCACAGATTCTGCCCACATATCAAGGAGGTGGAACAGATGTCTTTATGAGGCACGTGAGTACAGCTATGTTATTGCAGGCAGAGTAAGACACTGTGTCACTTCTGGACTGCACAGGCTTGCTCCCTGGGCACAACGTGCAGAGGACTTGCCCTGCACCTGTCTGCAGATCCATGCCTCTCAAGACTACCAAAGATGACGTGGTATGACAGTATGCTTAAAAGCATACAGTGGCTACTGTTTTGATGGGAAGGAGAAAATTATTCTTGAAGCCTTTTGCCACTGGTCATCTGAATTGTGAGGCTCACTTCGAAATGTGTGTGATGGAGACTACCACACATACACACAAGGAAATTCCCAGCCTAAATGAATTGATATGTGAAAGAGAAACCCTTTTTGAATACTGTGCTAGTATTTTTTTAATGTGTCAAACAGATGTACAAGCTTCCATTCTGAGAAGTGCCATTCTTCTTGTATTATATTTCGTTTGTACCCAGATCACATTTCCTCAATTCATAGCTATGTGTTTTGGGCTTTTGTTTTTTTTTGGTTTTGGTTTTTTGTTTTGGGGGGTTTGTTTGTTTTTTCCTTTCTTTTTTTTCTGCTGCTCCTGCAAAATCCTTTGGCATCTGAACATTAATCTTGGTTCTAGTGTGTCTCTTCCCAAATGCTAGTTACACGGTATATATACCCTGTATCAGCAGAGGGGTAACCAAGTGGAAGCCAGGACTGATTTCAGTTTGCATGCAATGCAACTATATATGCTGCTTTGCTTCTCTGCCTTGGGGATTTAAATCTTACCCATATGAGATGTTACACTGTTTTAATTAAAATGTTTTTAAGTCAATGTAGTTAAATCTGTTCAAACTCCTTATACACAAGCACTTAAACCTGCTTAACCTCTGCTAGAATTGGCTTAGCTAACATTGATAAATTGCTGAAGTAAGCTAAATCAATTTAAGTGAGGTCTTAGCTGGGGTAAGTGCATTTACATTAGATGTTTGCAGCACTTTAACTGGATTTAAAATCAATCAGTTTAGTTAAATCAATGCATTTTTCCTTGTATAGGCATGACCTTAGTTAAATAATTTTGTTGTTGTGTGAAGCATGGGTCTTGCAAAGAAAAAAACCCCACATTTTTCTGAAATACTTATTTTTGTTTTTAAGCAAATTGGCTGAAGATTTGAGTACATAGTTGAGTTTAGGACAGGTTTTTGATACGTGTAAATCATGTTTCAGTTTCCTTGCTGGTTCTACTGAGGATGGTTTTATTTTAGAGGGAGGAAGCTATTCACCTTTGTGGAACTGGGAGATCTAGAATCTCTACCAGGTGACCTTGTAGCTTTTCTCAGTGTTTCAGTCATGATGATGTGTACAAAATAACAAACACTAGCTCTCTTCGCTTATTTGCCCAGAAGCAAAAATGTATGTCTAGAATGTTTTCACCAAAAGAAACTGTTAAAGGTATTGAAGAAAATAAACCTTACTGTTCTTCATGCAGGCATACAATTTGAAATCCTTGATCTTTTTAACTATAAATTTTGTAAGTTCATCCAAAAAACTAATTGCTGGAATTTATGTTGAAAATTTTTCAACATTGCTGCTTTCTGGTCCAGTATGAATTCCTACAGAATTATCTTGGGAACTCAAGTCCAATCCCTTAATGTCCTTTTGCATCCAAAAATAAATCTCAAATGTCTGAGGAGGAAAAGGTGACGGGCTGTGTAAATGAGATGTGTTATCTAAATATTGCTGTATGTCTTGTCAACAATTAGAATTGTATGAATTTTTTAATGTACTTGGGATAAAGTCACACTTTTTCATTTTGACAGAAAAAAGCTGAAGTAGAAATATAATTAATTTTGTGTGACATTCTTCAGATAGCAGTTTGGAAACTGTATTCAGCTTTTCTTCATAATCCCAAAGTAGAACAATGTACATAATGGTGAACAGGAAAAATAATTTTGGGGATTTTTTTAATCTTCCATCCCCTATAATCTATTAATAAACATCTAGTCGTATTTTTTGCAAGAAAGTAAACAAATTTTGAACTTTTAAGTCAAAGACTTAACTAAATGCTTTTATTTCACATGCCAGAAAAGTATATTTAAATTGTAGTTTTAACAATAACATTTTTAATAGGTATAGGTTCTATAATGATATTACATGTTGCTGATCATCCGCCTATGTCAGTATTACTGAACAAAGTTGGTCTTAGATACCTGTGACTCCTAGATAAAAAGGCAAGAGGTACTTTGCATCAGCTTTTACTATATGTTGGAAGATAAATGATGTGGTGCTTAAAAATCGTTTATCTCACTGAAATTGCCACAGCCTGCACAATAAAACTTTAAATTTGACATATTTTGTTCCACAAAATAAACAGATAGGCAGTGATCCTTTCTTAGACAAAGATTCTCAGGGGAAAGTAATAGTAATTATGGAGTAATGGAGCTCTTTGGAAACAGCATTTCCAGGAGAATAGAGGACGTCCATTAGTCCATGCAAATGGGTCTAATCTCTCATAATACTCCAAGGATTCCTCTGTTTTTATGGATAATCCCCATAGTTTAATTCACATCAGGTAAAATGGTGGAGCCCTCACAACTGAAAGCCACTGGGGACCCTGTGCAAAAGGATTAGAGTTTGGCGTTTTGTTTTCTTGCCTCATGAACTACCATCTGCAGAAATGAAAAAATTGACTAGACTTAACATCTTCTTTTATCAGCATAAACTCAAATCTCTTATTCACCTTAGAGAAAGTATTTGTTTTCCTGAAATAAAAGCTTTTTCTTTATTTTTGTAGATTTCAAAATAGATCTGTAGTACTATCAGATTGTAAGTCTTATGCCAAATTAATATATTCTCTCAATTGTCCATTAATGTAATTAAGTTTCCATTCTCTAACTCTTCTTAATGGGCTCTGGATACTATGTGGTATATGCTAGGTACTGGGCTTTTGCCCAGTAAAGTTTGAAATTGGAACTATTACATGAATGATCCATGCCTTTCTATTTTCAGAAGATGCACTTTGTCAGGATTTCTGTTTTCATATAAAAGTTCATGACTAGGAGTCTGCAGCGTTTGTAATGCATTTGTGCTGATTTGTGTTCTTTGAGTTCCTTAGGTACTACCATGCTGAAAGTCTTGAAAATGTTCCAGTGAAATTCACAGCTGTACATATATTCATAGCATGACTAGGGAAAAAAAAAATAGGAAAAGACCCTGGATTCATCTAGCTTGATCCCAGTCATGTGGTTAGCATCTGATTCTTACCTTTCGTTGTAGATTTCTGCAATTAGTTGTGAAGGTGTAGCGAACAATTTGAGATTGTGGCACACTCTGAGATGTTTGTCACACTTATTTGCCCAACTGTTTAAATCTACCTCTGCCAAATACTCATTGTATATGTACGAATGTTTTGATATAGCTCGGGGAGTGCTCTCACTATATGCCTGTCTTATTACATCTAATTACACTAAACTGTAGTCTCAATATTTTGTTTTTGTTTAGCACATAGTCTTACAGGGAACTGGAAGGCAGACCACTTAGCTATGCATTTACTTTAAACTGTCAAAGCTGGTTACTAATTCATCTACTGTTTTGGAAAAAACTCCCAGGACATAAACTATTTTAGATACACAAAACTGATGCATGTAAGAGTTGTGAGTGATAAAATGTTTTGACGTACAGCCTCGAAATTCCTTTCTTCCCAAAAAGTGAAAGATCACTTGCTTGGGTACAAAATGCTACAACCACTTACTGTGTCTTTTCACTCATCAGAGTGCTCAATATTGACAGTCAGGTGGGTTTTTTGCTGTTGATATGGCAAGACACTTAGACGGACCATATACAGAGAGAGAGAGAGCGGGGAAGATTTTACCTTCCATTGCTGGTATTTGTTATCCTCTATTAAATAATAAACCATAAAAGATTGTGTTTAACACAATTTAGTCCTTTATGTCTCAAGGTATTCTATACTTCTGGTATACAAGTGTAGACATTTTCCAAATAAACTATCTTTTTGAATAAATCAGTTTAAAATAGGTGGTATTTTAAAATGTGATGCTTTAAAGAAGTATCTATGTCGTGTTTGAATAACTGATGTAATTACAGGTAGGTATGCAAATAAAATGTGAAATTGCTCATCTTAGAACTGGAAAAAGATTGATTTCTGTTCTCTTTGTAAGAGGTAATCAACAGTAAACCTGTTAATGAAAAGAGATCCTTTTTCTGAAAGCATGAACTGTCTATCCAGCTGCTGTCAGCTTGTTTTAATGCCACTGGTCAAAAAAGGCTTTTGAATTAAGTTCATTTTAAAACATTAACATTTACTGAAGAAATAAAATTGTTCTTTGTTTAAAGACAGTGCCTGTGTCTACAGGTAAAATGCGATTTTATTGTTATTGTTTAGAAAAGTAATCTCTATTGAAAATGAAATCAACTTCCTGCTTGCCAAATCAAATCATAAAACAAAACTATCTTACATAAATACAGCATTAACAAAGTTTTAGAGCCCTGAGTGGAACGGATTGCTACTGTATACTCACTTCACTGCAAAACTAGTCAAAGGATTCAGTTTCAGTTCCCTGTTTAATCTTGTAAAAGCTATTCCTGAGAGTTTGAACGTGCACCATAGGTGTCCTCTTTTCCCATTATTTGCCTCTATATGCTTCTTCTCTTCATGAGACTTCATGATACAACCAGGTTTCCTACACCAGTGGTCAAAGAGAAACAATATATTCTCACACTTATTATTATTTAGAATCTCTTTTGTTATGGATGAGAGTATGTCCAAAGGCTGCTTTTCCCAGGACAACGCTAATGTTTTTAAATGGCCTCTGCAGGCAACCGGAACTTCAGATCTCTGAGAATGACACATGCAGCCCTGAAATACTTTATTTTCTGCACTTAAATGCCAAAGAAGGTCAGGAAAAAAAAAAAAAGGTGGAAAAAGTTTTATTCATGCTGTTGCGTGGGAAGAGCAGTAGTGCTTGCAGAACAAATGCTCAGCTTTGAATTAAAAACCACTGCTTTATTATTCCTCTCTTCCCTTTCTGGCATTCTGCAGCAGAACTTGGCATGCTATAGATTGGTTCTAAAGATGCAGAAATTGTTAAAGAAAAACATTAAAAAGAATGAACAGTGCATAATAATGCCCTAGAATTAATGTCAATTAAATTTGATTTTATGTTTGTATTGCATATGGAGAAGGCAATGTGTCAAAAGACTGAATAAACTGGGGGAAAAACATCAGGAGATCCACGCTTTGTTCTGGCCCTGTCACAGACTTCTTTATGGCTTAGGAATTATACTTAATCTGTCTTATTCCGTCTTCCTATCTGATAAAAATACCTTTTCTGAAAGGGCTTTGAGATGGTATATTATACCTATGATACAAATGCTACAGGCTAGCCTTTATTCAAGCCCTTTTTATTCTAATTACGTATTTACATTGGAGCTGTGTTTCCAGAGCCTTACCAGTACTGAAATTTCATTTTGCTGCGTCACCAGAAGGTGCTGCTTGTATAGACGTAGTGAAATGCATTGGCAGTACAACATAGCTCATGAACAGCAGACTCCGGTCAGTTGCTGCAGTGTAAACATGGAGTTTAGATATGGGTTTGTTATTGTGCTTATTTCTGGTTTTTGTGTGGAAATTGATCTAGTGAAGAAAATGATAGAAAAAGGATAACAGACAAAATGGTGGACAGTTGCTGTTGGATGGTTTACTGTGTGCATGAAGACATTCAGGTCTTCTAAGTACTCAGACTTTTTATATCATTAAAAGTGAAAAATAGGGACCAAGTTTTTCCATATGAGGAGTGCCACCCATCCTTCTCAGTTATATGGATGATACATGTTGTTAGATGCACTGCATATGCTGTAGGGAGACCCTTGTGTAAACTCCTTAGTTAACCTTAAAAAGCAATGAAATTTTTGAAGAAGGCTCAGAACAAGTGCATTATGAAAAATCTTGAGGTAACTTGTGCTTTGATAATGGGGAAAATTAACTTCGAAATTATATTTGATACTTATCTTTTAAAAAATCTTTTCTGATAGTTACTGTATTTACTAGTAGAGCTAGTATTTACTTCTATAAGCCAGATGAGTTGATATTCTTTTCTAAGTTAAATGATAGTTTTTAAATTATGTAACATAACATTCCCTTTGTCTTCATAGCAGAAAAAAAAAAAAATAATTAATACCACGAGTTAATAAAATAGTTGGTTTTTTTTTTTATTCTTCCTGGAAGCAGAACAGATCTCTGTAGTCAAAATGAAGAGGACTTTATCCCATTCTTTTCAAAAACATCAATGGAAACTTTATAGCTGACTTGGAGAGGTATTGACCCCAATAGTGCTATGTAGCACTATTTTTGTAAAGTGATTTTCAGAACTCTGCGCAATAGTTCATCAGTTGAGGAAAAAGCCTATAATCACAACCTATGCACATACACAAGAGGGAAATCAGCTTCATCCTGATTCTTTGACGTTTTCTTTCTTTTGAGTAGTTATAAATAAAAGTGTGTGTATCAGCTTTTCACTCGTTACCCTGCAATCAGCTGGCCTAAAGAGACATTTCACAAGTTACATTTTTCATCATTTTTTCATAGAACATTACACTTGGTCTTTTTCTCTCCGTTTCTGTCTCTATCTACGTATATTCATAAAATAGAAGGATGAAAGAGCAAAAATGTAATTAACAGAGATGAGATAACAAAATAACTTGTAAATTGTTATACTTGTTTATCTATTACTAATGCAACTGTTTGACAATAATTCTCAAGTTCGCAAATAGAGCAATCTGATCAATAAAAGAATACAAGAAAAATACTATGTTATTTAATTAGATCATTATTTTTTTCATCTGTGAAACCTGTTTTATAAATACATAGCTATTCCTCCAAAATCTTGTTTAAGTAGCTTATTATTATTTAATCTATAGGTATTTTACAATTAGATTTAAACTCTCCAATAAGGAGAATTTTTATTTCAGCATTTTTCTGAATGATACAGATTGCATTTGAAAAAACTGCATGTGCAGGTGTCTTATTTACAGTCAGAAAAATACTACTACTCAGGAAAAAAATCAATATAACATTTCATAATATGTTTTGAAATGAATTCTATGGGCTACTTTTTTATTCTTCAGTTATGCTAAAACTACTTTTAATTTTAAAATGCTGTCTAAGCTTTTTGTTTTGTGTATATAAAAGTCTTGGAAAAATCAGAACCTTGATGAAAAGCAGTGAGTTTCAGAAAGAAATCAACAAATTGTGCTTAATGAGAGCTGTCTGTGTAATAATCCACATCCCAAATTGGTTTTAAACGAGCTACTATTTTTTGTAAGTATTCTCCATTAACTTCTCTTTTGGTCAGCTTCCTGCTCTTGATTCAATTGATTAAACAGGTTTCCAAGTGGCCTAGGCAGTATGTAATCTGTTCTAATGCAAGTTGTAAGGGTAAAATCTTTTTTGCCCAAGAACCTTTTCACCTTTATTTCCACAGCCCTTTGGAAATCATTTCAATGAAATTGACTGTGAATGTATACATACCTGTTACATCAGTAAACCTGGACAAGCATTAAAGTATTTCTTCCAGGTTCTGGTGTCTTACTCTTTACAGAACCCTGAAAGCTGGCTCACCCTTTTCAAGAAGTTATCACAAATTTTCTTTTCTGTAATGTTATTTTTTTCTTCTGTTTCATTATTTGTTACGCTCCACCAGAAATTGTTTGCCCAAGACTTTAATTTTTGCTATTTTAGTATTCTGTACTGATACAATACACCTACAGCAGAGTGAAGTCTTTTAATGGCGATCGTTGCTCAGGAAATAAATGTTGGGTTTTCTGTGGTCTACTTGTCAGTAGTGAATGCTCCTGCCAGCCTGTAATGCTGAAAGTAACGATCGTCAGTGATGATTTTGTAGAGTGTGTCCTAAGGAACAACTTATTTTCCTTTGGGAATAACCTTCACTTGTTGCTGAGGAAGCTATTGTCTGACTACATCCATAGATTTTCTTTTGGAAACTTTTGTATAAAATATCAGTGCAAGAAGAGTTGTCATTTTTGTCATACAAAGATAGCATGTAAAAGAGAATTGCTTTACACAAATACAAAATATCTACACACTAGGATTTTATTTTGAGTTCTTGAATCCTGGGGAAACGTTTGTGCTAAACTCTCTCAGTTTTACTGCTCACTTGGCCACAAAACTGATGTTTGCTACTGTAGGCCATCAACCAAACAGAAATGGCCACTGTTATCTCTGCAAAGTTGCTTGAAGAGAACGACATTCTGTGAAAGTATCTAGGCACTGATTTCTTGATAATGTGTTATGCAAACTGAGGGCAGTTGCGTGCATTTTAGCTGACAAGTTGCTACAGTGGGAGTTGTACATCTGGCACCATCACTCCAGTGACCATCATCTCACTTCTGTAGTGTATCCTGTCTATAGTAATTCAATCTGAGCTGTCAGTTTACTTCAGAACTGAAGTATTTCCCACATGGCAGAGCAATTTTCGAAGTGTTGTTTCAAAAAAAAATTATATTTTACATTTGCTAAATCAAAAAAAAATGAGACAAATCTTGTTATTGCTTTGAGTTAGGAAACATCATCTCATTGAGGTGAAAAGCTATAAAATCGTATTAAATGATTTTTCTAGTGCCTTTTTTTCACGCTAGTATTTGGTCTACCTAGTTCAGGGACAAATGTATGAAAAAAAATAGATGACTAAGGCAGGTGTTGTCTGTGCTCACCAGTATATTTTGGTGTCCTAGTATCATGGTTAACCCACTTTTGCTAAGATTTTATGTGAAGTTTATCTGAGGATAATGTCACTAGCTAAAAGATTTCAGAAGTTAAATAGAACCATGTGAAGTGGATTCATTAGTCTATACATTTTATAATCCCTGTAGAAATAGAGTGTGCGAATGGATGCAGAGATTGATTTGGCCTTGTGTCTGAACTTTCTAAATCTGTTGGCAGTGAACATATATTCTAGGGAGATGAGCATCGTCTAACTACTTACTAAAACTGGAGGAAGTGGGAAATAATGTTAAACCTATGCTTCAGTCCGGTGGAACTGGCAAGCATTTCTTCTAGTAGTTCTGACACAAGGAATTTGTACAGCTCCTAGTAGAGCTATGCAGCTATTTCCATGGCTTTAAAGTTGCAGTAGAATCTTTTAGCGCTGACAGATTATGCTTTGGAGGCCTGTTAAACACTTAGCGACGGTGAACACTAAATATGCTTCAGCAACAGGTTTACTGCTGTACAAGGTACTTGTTTCAGATGACTAGGGTGTATGTGTAGTTTTGATCTGAACTGGTGAGCAGTTCAGTTGATTTACAACAGGTTATTATATGCATCTAATTTCTGAAAATTGTCTCTGAAGTCTTGCAATGGAGAATACCTATTCCTTTCATAAATTGTTTAACTGTACTCTTTAACAACATTTTGGGTACGTGGCTGTATTTTCTAAACGTTGAGCAGCAAATCCATTAACATAAGGCTTAAATAGCTGGAGTTTTTTGACTCCCAGTAGTGTTTCCCATCTTTGAGGTACTTAAGGTAAACAGCAGGTAACAGATCTAAATCTAGGGTTTTTTTTCTACTGATGTCCACAGATTGGTTAACATAATAAAGTAACTGTTCTTCTAGAATTAATCTACTCCCTTCTTTAAGGGATTTCAGTGTTTTGCTTTAATCAGTGGAGAAGATGCTTACATTTTGGTTTAGAATAGAACACAAACAATTAAAGTCAATTTTACATTTTTAATCAAGATGAAAGAAGAAAAATTATTTCTAATTCAGGTGTATAATAAGGACAGAGGTGCAGAAAAGGGCTGCCTATGTAGTTATCAAGTTATAGTATGTAAAAGTGATAATTTTCAGCAAAAGCAAATTAGTTTAGAAGAAGCATTCAGGGAATTGATTTTACACTATATGATGCTTGTATTTGCTGCTGAAGTGTATGAAAGTATTTGAAAATTTTTTAGTTGTTCTCTGCTTTGAAATTATTCAATAGAAGTAAACAAGCGGGAATTATATTTGATGGAGAGGCTTTAGATTTTTTTCCTGGCTGTGCTCTCCACACCATTAACTCTTGTCTTCATCTATTGACTTGAGAGTATATTAAGGCAATATGCTCTTCTTCAAGCTATATCTGAAACCTGTTCTAAAATTCCGTCTAGAACAGAATATTGCTGCCTGCTGCTTCAGTGGATTCTCTCTGCAGACCTTTTAGATAGATACTTCACAGCATGCTCTAGTTTTCAGGTAGTTTTTAACTGCATTCAAGATGTTGATTTTACTGTAAGACCTTGTATGATTTTCTTCCAGATAATTTCTCTGGGCATGTTCTGGCCTATAAGTTAAATATAGTTCAACAGCAAACTTCTAACAACCAGAATAGACAAAGATATTATAGTATCTCACTGTAAAAGACTGATTATTTCATTCACTGTCTCAGGATCCTGGACTTTAATCTCCCAATGAACCATAGATTGTCTGTCTTTGTAAGTGTAATATTCACATTTTCATCTTTCTATTGAGTCTTTTTAAAGAAGGAGTGGGTGTCTGTGAAAGGCTTGGGGGCAGGGAGTGTTTCTTTTAAATTTTTAGAAGTTTTGAGCCAAGTAATGAAGCAACTGATTCTTTGGATACATTGTTAATTTTTTAAAGATGTCCACGCAGATTTGTTTAGTACTTTTATACATTCATGCATTTAACGAATGCATGCTTTTGTTTAAAATTAAGCATCTTTGATATGAATAATATGGTGTACTCGCTGCTTTAAATGTGATAATAAAATTGTCAACAAACTGTTTCAGACCTCTAATGCATTTATACAAAATATAAATGTACTTTTCTTGTAATTATACCTGCATCAATGTACCTATTGATTCATACTAGTGGTGTTCAGCCTTCTTTCATTTGTGATATCTGAAACTTTTCTAATGGAAATGTGGATGTTCTAGAAATATGTATAGATTACTGTATGTCATATTCGAGCCTTCACAAGTATTGCAGATTCATACAGTTCACAGAACATGAAAACTATTGCATTATACCAACAAAAAGCTAATCCATGTTCATTCTGTCTTAACCAAATCATGCAGCCATAAATTGAGTGGTATTAAAGAAACATGGGTTAGTTCATTGTTGCGTTTGAAAAATATGAAGTAACCTTTGCATTATAAGCAAAATTACTTTTTGTGACAGATTTACAGTGTAGTTCTGTGAAAACTCTTAATCATCTCAGCTATACTATTTTCTGTTTGTGTTATGCTGTCACCTCTGGATGTTAGAAAGATAACGAGAATTCATACCTGGTATAATTCAGACTTCTGCTTCTCCTTTACTGAGTTTAAAACTGCAACCAAGATACAACTTGATATGCAACAAGTTATACTTGAATATAACTGGATTTATTAAATAACAGTCTGTTGCTTCCTGTACTGTTTATCAACCCTTAGAGGTAGTATCTGTTTATGATATAGTTATTACTTGTCTCCTTTTAATTTGTCTACCATTGTTAGAACTTTCAGTGTAATTTTTGCCAAGAAAATAGAATCTGTTATTGTTAGTTTGCTTTTTGAAGTCGGAATAGGAGGAAGGGTTACCTTCCATTTACATAGACATCATAGAAAGGGGATATTTATTTAAAACCATTTGATTTGCATGGAAAATTAAATGAATTCTGAAACAAAAAGAGACCATGACTTAGTGATGTACCTGTAATTATTATTTTAGACTAAATTCCTAACTTGCAGTCTCAATAAAGGGTTTCAGTAAAGGCATCTAAGTTATATTAATGATATGTGATAATGCCATTTGCTAATATAGTTAGTCAGAAATGTACTCCCATTTTGAAGAAAATAAGAAGATAGGTGAACTGAGACTTTTTCCACTGAAACTGTTACATGAAAGTTAAGTGTCTTTTTCAACACTTTCACTGAAGTTTAGAAGACTGAAGAAGAGGTCTTACAGTTTGGGGATTTCATTTGTTGAAATTTTCTGCTTTCTTAAAGGCTTTGGGGAGAGACTTTAGCATAAAGTCTGTGGAACCTGGTAAACAGAAGAATAGAGAAACTTTGACATCTCCAAACCTCCAGCTTGTTTTTTTCTCATTTTCTTACCTTCTTTTTCATGGATCTATTATCCTTTGAACAGTAGTAAGCCAATAGCAAGGGAGAAAAGTCCAGAGATTTCTTCTGCTTAACAACAGCTTCGTGGCAAAGAGGATTAGTGAGTAAATGAAGGTCATGAGCCATAATGGAGTTTGTTTTTCCCACCACCAGTGAAAGTTAGCCACTGTACATATATGAAACTTTTTCTGTACATGAATAAATATTATTGTTTCCCTCCAAGATAAGACTGCTTTAGTGAGGAAACTTCAGTTTCCTGAATTTTTAATGTGGCTGTGTTGTGGAGTGCAGTGAAAGAGGAATTTGTGGGCATAATTTGTTTGCCAAAGCAAATTAAAAAGTACGTGTATGGATAACTTTTAATTATCCTAATTTTAGTGTCACTTACATGAGAAACAAGTCAGTAGTTAATAGTATATGCTCGTTGTTCATTTGGGTTTGGGTATTCTTTTGGGTTTCATTCCATGTTGAATTTTACTGTTTAATTTATGATGGAGCACTTAGTTTTCACAATTACTTAATATGTTCTTGAGTATGTGGTTCTGAGCCACAGAAGGGCTGAAAGAAAAAAACAAGGTAACAAGCAGAACTGACAGAAAATATTTGAAATGTCTAGCTTCAGAAGGCCAGAAAAAGGAGCGTCACATGTAGACTTATCAGAAGATGCTGTTATGTAGCAGTGTCCTGACTGGTATCTTAGCTAATAATGGATTTTACAAGGTAGGTTCTATGCAGCATCATATTTTTTTTGAAGGACCAAAAAGTTGTAAGTGCAAGGGATAGAGGTTTACAGCAGTAAGCACAGACTTCTGTCGCAAGTTCTCTTTTGGATGAAAAGAACTTTAAACTTTTTTTTTGAAACAATTACTGTCAATATGATTGAAGACAAAGATAGTGAGGCAAAAAGCAATAACAACAAAATGTGGTGAAAGTCCATTTTAGGTTTGGGGATGTATTGTCTGCAATATAGTAGAACAAAAGACATCCAGAATAAAAGCATTGCTCACAGATGAGAAAAACAGATATATTGATCTGTTGCAAGGATCAAAATTATTTTTTTACACTACATGCACAAAGGTGTGTTTGGTTATCTGCAGCAGCCCTGTTGATATTTCTGAATAATGTTCACAGAAACTTATGGCTAACCTGCTTGTCAAAAGCTTGTCTTGCTTTTTTGCCTCTTGCTGTTGAAGAGGAACTATGGATTTGAGTTTAAATGTCATGATATTGACATTTGCTTTTTGTCTCCTTCCTGCCTGCTCAGTAGTTTTTGTGAATATACAATTCAGCTAAATAGTAGTAGTTTGAGAATTTCACTAGCATGCATTTTAGGTATAAGTTTGAAAATAACTTACTAACATATCTCCCGCAAGAAAATTGCCTTTATGCATGCATACACTTGAAATTTCTTGACCCAAAATGTTTAGTGAGGTCTGGGGCCCTCTCACCTGTGCACCAAGTGGTCTGTAATGGAACATAGAGCAGTACAGTCCCTGTAAAAGCTGTCAGAGGACAAGCCAAAGAAGAGTGAATTTATCTGGTGAGATCATGTATCTGGAAATTTCAGTTAGTAGCAGTTCGGCTTTCACTTTCATTGACACTGTTATGCTAACACTACAACTCCTTACCCTTCTGGGTTACAAAACAGAGAATGATTCACCACCTCATAAATTTCTAAAATTCATGCTCAAAAGTATAAATAATATTCAAAAGAATTATTCTTCCGTCAGAAGGAGCAAATGTCTTTCTTCACCCTGTGTGACTGCTTACACATCAAGAAAAGACTTCAAAACTGCTGCAGATGTGCTATAGATAAATGCTTGCCACTATCAAATTTCTTCATATGTTACTCATCATTTGGATAATGTTTGAATGTTCGGACCCTTCCCAGGAGCTAACATTTGCTTAACTTTTAAAGAATCTTACCTGGTAATAGAACAGACAGCTTTGACATTCCCAGAAAGATTGTTCCTATAGAAGTCAAGATTTTTTTTGTCTGAATAATACCCCTGTTGAAGGGAAGGACTTTTCCTGTGACAAAGTGAAACAAAGCATTTCCTGAAAGGCTCAGATGTAGATTTTTTCATAGCACCATTTTTAGACTGCAAATTTTAAACTTTGTTAATGAGTAAAGATACTAGAACCTGAAACTTCTAGTGTTTATCTGACTTAAGTTGTGTTTCTGTGATTGTCACTGTCATCACTAAGATGATTTTTCAGTTAAGCTTGCATTCAGTAGTTTATTAATTTAAGTGTTTACCTGTATATTAATGAACACATGCAATGTCATTTAGAAACTTCCAGACATTATTGAGTAATGTCATATCCACGTTTATCAGGGACGTTTTCTTCTTCCCAAGCTTTATCACAGATAATACTCATAGACATTGCCTGTCATTAGTGGCAAACACGTATTTAACATGATTTTCGAACCTGCATAAATAAAATGTAGTACTTTGTATATCAAAATTTATTATTGCCATGACAGAATAAACTATAAAGAAAGCAAATTGCTGACACATATGTACACTTTATTACTGAACCATGTGGCTCCCAGTATACAGCTATGGTTGACCTTATACCTCTGGTTATATTCTAGTTTGCAAAGAGTGTCTTTTACAGCATTAAGGCATTCTGATTTTTGGAAAAATTAGTACTTGATACAAAATTGGAGAAGTTTTTTTCTTTTAAACTAGTGGTGCCTGGGTGCATGCCAATTCTCTATCCAGATGATTAAAAAAAAATTACTTCATTAAAAACTTGATTTTAATGTCAGTTTTTAGTTTCTTATGAACAAGGTGTCCTGAATTAAGTTATTAGGCAAGCTATTGCATTTTTACATTACAACATAAAAGGAAGAAACTTCCATGTTTATGTTGAGCAGCCAAATGGAAGGTAAATGCCCACCAAGCAACTTAGATAGGAAGTCATTATAACAAGTGCTGTGCATTTTTGTTTTGTTGAAACCATATTTATACTGTGAATTTTTGAATTTATTAATGCCTACTACCAATTATTAAAAATTATCTAATTGGCATAAACTTTCCTGTATTTTCTGATCTGGTTAGATAAAAATTTGGGATTTGTTAGATAGAAATGGTTCTACTGTGCTAAAGTGCTTTCCTGCACAGTTCCCAAGAAAATGGCGTTTATTATTAAGGGAATAGATTACATGCCTGAATGTGAAGTACACTGGAAAAAATACTTCATAAAACAAGTCTTTTTCAAACCCTTAGGAACTAACATTTTTTGTTTGCATTTCGTCATGCTAATTATTGTTTAAATTGCTCCTTAGGTGGTTAAACTCAGCTAATTTTATGAAGTTTCCTTCTATTCATTATACAGGACAGCTAATTAATGCTGGAAATGTTATTATTCTAAGGAAGGTTGCATAACCATACAGCTACAAATGTCTTGCATATGTACTGTAGGTATCATTATTTGAAGGCAGTTTGATGATTGCACTGAAATTATTTTAAGAAATTACAGATAAATTTATCTTTTGATGGAAACTCAGCTTTAGCTGTCATACTAGAATATTCACAACACATTTCAGATATTTAACAAGGAAAGCAGTTCCTTCATTATTTTTCAACCTTGCTTGTGGTAGTTCACAGTATGGAACCTTTTTAAATTATCTTCATTCCTCCCTGACAGTTGTACTCACTCCCAGCATCCAGTTATATTGATTTATATGAACAACCTCAGTTTCATTAGTTATAATGAAGTTAATGGCAAGTTACATCACTTTTCTCTGTGTTTTCCAAAGCAGAACAATATAGCTGCATTGGAACATACTAACTGTTACGTTAAGAAACACAAAATCCTGTGTTAATGTTAATTTATGTTGAGCTGTGGAAAAATGCAAAATTGAGGCTGACAGTCTGTCCTTCCTTGATTGTAGAGATTTGTTGCAGCACACGCAGTATATAACTTCATGCTGTGATTTGGGACCTAAGCAACAATCAGCACAATAGAAACAGAACAGTCTGTCAACCACTGCATCAAATTTTATTGTCCTTTTCGGATACCTTTAAAGACCTAAAGGATAGTTTCATAATTTACGTCATTGGTTTTAAGTAAAGTCTTAAGTCAGTTCCAAGGTTTAGCAAAATAAAGTAATACATATAAATTATGTAGAAAAGCATGTATTTCAATCTTATTTTATTTTTAATAAAAAAGTAACATAGGGTTACATCTTGACAATGGCTTAAAATATCATTTGGCAAATATACATGTGATTTTGTTATGTATGACTGTGCATCTGGAATGTCAATCTGGACTTTGAATTGGTTGCATGAACCCTCTTCACACCTTCTTCCATGGGTGTCTGGTCTCCTTTGTTTGGGAAGATTCATCTCTTCCTGACAAAATGCAGTTTTTATACTTTTGCTGATCACTGCAAAGCTGTTAAGAGCAAATGGTATTCCCAGAGCTGTCTTGAACACTCGTGTACAAAAGTACTCGGGCATAATTACATAAGAAGTCTGCACAAGCCTAATGTTGTAAAATAGATACTATCCCTGCCTATATTCATATCATCCTGCCATATCCTATCTTCATATCCACTCCTGTCCTACTTGGTTGTCCACCATCAGCAGTGAAAATAGAATCAACATTGTTCCCACTGTACTTGCACTATATGTATTACTCCTCTGTAATCACATTAGCTGATGACTATTTTGGAAAAAAGTTGCTGGTAGTCAGATGCAGTTTGGGAAGAACTATGTTGTTCCATAGCTATGGCTCTCCAAATGCTTTTGAATCATAGAATCATTTTGGTTAGAAAAGATCCTTTAGATCATTGAACCCAACTGTAAACCTAACACTGCCAAGTCCACCTCTAAACCATGTCCCTAGGCATCACATCTACACATCTTTTAAATAGCTCCAGTGATGGTGGCTCAACCACTTCCCTGAGGAGTCTGTTCCAATGCCTAACAACCCTTTCTGTGAAGAAACTTTTCCTAATATCCAGTTTAAACCTTCTCTGGTGCAACTTGAGGCCATTTCCTCTTGTCCTATCACTTGTTACTTGGGAGAAGAGACCAACACTCTCCATGCTACAAACTCCTTTCAGGTAGTTGTAGACAGCGATAAGGTCTCACCTCAGCCTTCTTTTCTCCAGGCTAAACAGCCCCGGCTCCCTCAGCTGCTCCTCATCAGACTTGTGCTCCAGGCCCCTCAGCAGCTTTGTTGTCCTCCTCTGCACCCTCTCCAGCACCTCGATGTCTTTCTTGTAGTGAGGTGCCTGAAACTGAACACAGGTTTTGAGGTACAGCCTCATCAGCTCTTGGTCTTTAGAGAAACTTTCTAAATATAATACCCATGTTAATGTTAGGTCATAGAATAATTTCGGTTGGAAGGGACCGTAGAGATTATCTAGTTCCAGCCCCTCTACCATGAGCAGGGACATTTCGCACTAGATTGGGTTGCCATAGGTAAAAATTTGTTGTGGCTGAAAGAAGGCAAAACTGATATACAGAATTGCTTTTCTCCAGCTAAATAAAGTAGAAATTAAAAATGAAATTAAATTATCTGAAAAGTAAGAAACAGTTGAAGCACCAGTGATGGTGCGCCTGAATTATTTTGTCTGAATGCTGTATTTCAGACTTCCTTTTTTAATGGTGTGAAAATGTCATAATAGTATCTCAGTCACATCACTAGGTAATGTCTGCTATTGCTGCTATTTCTTCAGATTGCTTTTCTAATATACGATTAAGCATATCTTCATTTCCTCAATATGTTTTATACTAATTCTGACTTTCTTACCATCATCTGAAGCTGAATAATTTATTCTTTCTCTTTATGGACTTCTTGAATCTCCTCTTTTTCAAATAGCAGCTTTCCTACTGTCATCCTCAAGACTGTGGGAAATAGCCATTGGACCACTAGTAAACACACATGTTTTACTGAAAAATTTGACAATCAGGATGTGAGATGGTTTATGGAATATATTGAGGCTTGGCATTGAAGTGGCTTGTTCATTCACATTTTTAGCAGCTTACTGCACAGCCAAGTTATTACAGATGTACACGGGGCAAGCCAAATATGCTTGATGCCAAAGTTTAGGGGTCTTTTTTAGGAAAAAGTGAAAAAAAAAAACCCCAAAAGTAGTGTTAGAAGAAACATAATGTGTCAGGGAATGATATTCCAAGGCTGCAAAGAGTTTTAATAAAGGTGTTAATTTTTTCTCTTATAATATATTAATGTATATATGTGGACTGTACAAGTAGTAAGGAGAGTGAATGTGAATTGACTGAGTTAGAAAAATAAACATGCAATTCTTCATTAAAAGTAACCCATACTTCTAAAGTAGAGGACTGTAAATACTGTATCAGTATCTCAAAAAGGCATTGGGTGTGTTTCTGGGTGTTACAAAGTACTGCCCACATAGATTTGTTGAAGTGCATGAACATTCTAGTGTAACACCTCGTGCTCTATGATATACTTGGTTTTACTGCCTGTTATTTTTTGTGTGTTTTGGTGAACAGTCAGATATCTGCCCTTTTGCTGAGTGCTGGATGGTTACACTCTGGGAGTTTTACAATGAAAGCCAAAACTTTTAAAATCCATTTTCTTCGATTTTTATATTGTATATCTAAAATTTTATTTCTGTAAGCAGTTTTTATCATCTAGTATTTATTTTGCTCCTTTGGCTCCACTTGATTAAATTTTATGTACTAAAAATTTATCTATTGTATTCTGTTTGCTGCTAAGTTCATAGAAACCTTAGAGTTGTTATACTGAACCCTGGTTTAGGTAGTCTTTGTTCTCTTCTCACCATCAAACAGTGTGAAATTCTTTAGTGCATGACACAGAAGTTACATGTCATGCATTTATTAGATGTTTTCCTTCCTCCAGTCTTCTAATCTTTTTGATGTGTAGTCTTTCAAATCGATAATTTTATGAGTCCTCCTTTTTGAAATAGCAGATTGCACAATTCCATTGTTCTTCATTTTAACACCTCCATTTTCAACATTTTCCCTCTGTGGCATAATGAGTCTAGACCTCTGTTATAGATGTCATGCCTTGTCTCAGCAAGTATTTGCAGATCATCAAGCAGCCTTTTCAAAGTCAGTGTTTATTAATCAGAAGAATACAGTAGCTAGAGTCCTTAGTGAAGAAAGACAAAACTAAATTTGCAAAAGGCTGTGTTCCCACATCATTTAGGATTACTTCTGTCATTCTCCAAAGAAAAGCTGTCTTATCTTGGATGATTCCACAACGGAACAGGCTAAACAGTTAAATTCTTTCACTGTGAAAACATCTGTTTCTACCCCCTCTCTTGCAGTCCCATGTGACTAAGAAGTAAATAAAGTTTTGCTTTCTTGACAATCAGCATCTCAACATCCTGATTTTTATTTCATCTATGAAATTTGGACTTGCCAAACCCAACTCATTCACAAGAAGTATGGAATAATAAGACATGGCTAATAAGTGATTTTCATATTGATTATATATATGCATGTTATATGTGTACAATTATATACCTATTATTATGTAATAGGTTGTAATTGTATATTGATAAATATATATTTAAGAAGTTATATAAAGTGAGTTTTCTAGCTTCTGCCAGTTTATTGTCTCAAGTTGTTCCAGCAAAACATTAAGTGAACTTTACATCTGGTCTGTATGTGACATTCTGCATTCTGTGACTATAGCCCCTGAAATGCTCCAAGATCCAGCTTTTTCAAAACATTCACAGAGTTTCATAAGCAGGGTTACAGGCTTTATTTTTAATGCTGTCTGGATTTGAGTTTTCTCTGTGATCACTAGTGACGATCACCTCTGAATGCTACTAAGTCCCTGGATGCAATAGTATCTTGGACTAACAGTTTTCATAGGTTAGGTACATGTTGTTTAAATAAGCTCAAACCCCATTATCCTTTTTGAAAAGGTTGTACTTAAATTTTCTTGTCTATCTCTTGTTCCTGTTTTAAGGTATTAAGGTGATTTTTGGACACAACAATGTGTCCATCTGTGGACCTGAAAAAGAAGCAGTCATCTTTAAGAGTCTACAGCACTTCACAGTATTCTCCTAATTTAAAAAATAAATAAATAAACAAACAAATAAATAAATAAAATAAAATAAAAATTAACGTGTCCCTTGTCCAGAGAGTCAGTCCTCTCAGTTACAGAGGGGCAATCAGGTTGACCAGGCTTGCTTTGCACATGGTAGGTCTATGCTGGCCGTCTCCTGTCATCTTTGTGTCCTTCAGGTGTAGCTTTCAGGAAAACTGGCTCCATGATTTTCTTGCAGATCAAAAGTCAGGCTTACTGTCTTCCATTTGCAATCAGACTGTGTCTGTGGTACTGAATGAAATTACTCCATTGCAAAATAGTGCAAAGTAAACAAGTAATGTTTTCATGTCCTTGAGCAAGTGAAAATAGAGCAAATCTGCTTTTAACAGCTGGGTCTACAGAAGCTATTTTGTCTTAAAACCATGGGATTAAAACCAGCAGCTACTACCACTTTTGCAATCCATCTCTGAAATGGGTATTTTTTAATATTTTTGTGAGAGGTCTACAGTCAGAACAGAACTAAACATGCTACATGCCTTTCATTTTCCAGTACCAGTATCTTCTTGCATCCTCATACTGAAGATTTTGGGATTTTCTTTGGTTTGGTTTATGTTTTGTTGTTGATATGCATTGAGTAAAAGATGTTGAAATGGCTGAAATGTCACAGAGCCTTTCTTCTGCACTGATAGAGTTTATTAAGAATATAGATATATTAAGCGTTAATTGGTTGTTGTCTGTGTTGAAATTTCTTCCTCAGAGTCCTGTATAAAATATAAAACACTTTTGTATTATTTTGTCCAGAGTTTAGCCTTGTTCTTAGTGTAGACTACTGTGGAAACAGCTTGTTATGTTAAAGATTATTCTGAAAGATCACACTTTTCTACTTTTTCAATTTCATTTCTGGTTTATGGCAGAGTTTTTGTTATGTTATAGGACAACAGGTAATTTTTTTAATAACCTTTGTACAAATGTACTGTTTTCTGTATGGTTTTATTCTGGCCAAATATGAAAGACAAAAAAGTAAAGCAAGCACCAAGATTAATGCTACCTGGGAAATCCTAGCCCTCTAATAGCTTGTATTTCTACAGGTTTGAACTGTAGGAGAAGCATTGATTTAACAGTTACTTTTTTTCTACGTACCAGCTAATAAAGTTGGCATTGAGTACAGCAGTGTATACTGTACCAACATAATAACCATAAACCACAATGAGACCATAGCTGGCTAACTGTATACCAACCACTTTCATGTCTTCTACAGAAAAAATAAAATATTTGCCTATATTAAATATATTTTATATCAAAAAATAAAGTACTTTTCCACAAAAAAGCTGCCATCTTTCATCTTACAGGCATTAAGTCTTTACAGTTCTTGCCTCCAGGGTTTTTTTTTTAGGCTTCCTGAGGTAACCAGTACTTTAAATAATGAGATTTTATTTTCAAAAGGGAAATCAGAAATACATTGCTTTAAAATGTATGTGTTATATCTTTCAAACAGATTTTTAATCAAAGTTGTGGTAGTATCACTAGTTGAGTGGTTTGCCACCATGCTTCCAAATAAAGGTCAAAATATTCATCCAGAGAGAATGGATTTAACTAGATTTCCTAAACATCTGGAGAAAACAGGTTTGCTCAAGGGATACAGTCTGTCTCCTTCTCATTTCCTTTAGGCATCTTATTAGATTGGTTTCCCAGTGTGGTCATGCCCCTATATCTTTCTGCATTTTATTGCAGTCCCATGCTTCATTCTCAAGAAATGTTGCCCATAGCCACATATGCACAAAGGTATAACAATAAAATTATCACAGGAGACTTCAAGCAAATATGTTAAAATGCAGGCTTGCCATCCAGAGAGATGGCACAGCATTCTATCAGGAGAAATTTCAGGCTGGGCAAATTTTTTTCTAACCTTCTTCAGGGTTTACAAAAGCTTAGGTCTTTACCTATTTACATATCTCTCTGGTTGCTGTCTTTTGTGAGAACTTGACATAAATATGAAAATACCACTAGTATAAAATACATTTTTTTAAAAAGTCTCCCTTTTGCCTCACTACCAAACCATGGGGGAAAGGACTTCATTGCTTTCCTGTTTACTTACTACGTGGATGTATGTACTGTAAGGGAAAATAGTTACAGAATTAAGGTTGACATTTGATTATGAGAACAGTGAAGTTCATGGTTACCTCATCTACTTATGCATTTACTTTTATTTCAAGGGAACTGCTCATACAGTTAAAACCAGGAATGTATTTAAGTATTTGATTATGAATGTATTTAAGTATTTGATTATAAATGGGATTGGCTGAGTTCCCTGATGGAAAGCCAGTTCTTGTACAAATCCTGTCTCTCTTGCTTTTCTATTTCACGGTGGCACTGAAATGTATCTGTTATATGAAGTCATGATTATAAAAGAAAAAAATGCATGTCATACTACCTGTCAGCTGGACATGCAAAAGCCTGAGCTGAATTAGACTTTTGACTGGAAAACCAGCAAAAACTGAAAGTGATGCACCCATGGTAGCTTTTATTTGGTAGCAGATGATCTGCAGTGCTTGATACATAATTGATATCAGTATATGATGACAAAGTATTTAGTCATTAAAATACCCTTATAAATTTAAAACAGTAGATTAATTGTTTAAAAAGTTATTATGCAGTGAGTTTTATACAACTGTTTTTCATTTAAGGCAGAAGCAATATGAATTGTGAGCTATGATTCCTCCACTGTGTGAGCAACATAGCCTAGAACTCAAGCAGTGGTTTGTTCAACCACTGTAGTTACAGCAGCAAAACATCTTTTGACACATGGAAATGGGATTGGGCATGTAGTCAGCCTCTGCACAGAACAGATTAGCTAAACTGCAAGACCTCATCTAATTTTATGGCAGATAACCATCAGCCTCATCAGTGCAGGGAGTAAACATAAATCCTGTCTCTTAGGGTCACATGCGCATCAATATTTGCTTTGAATAATAAAATTTTGTTGCCTTAATTCAGGGAAAAAGTGTGAAGTCACTGAAAAATTTGTGAAAATAATTTTTTATGTATATGTACTGGTAAAGGAGAACATTTTCTATGTATAAGCAATATTTATGTTGACTAAATATTCAATACTTAATCTGTTGCATGCTGTAGAGGATATTGTTAACACATATAAGTTAATGTTTTGATTGGTAAATATAATATATTAAAATTATTTGGCAGTATATTTTCTATATAATCAGCTGTAGTTTACAATTGACAAGTGTTTGTGTCTAATGGTGGGCTAACAATAATAATAATAATAATAATAATAATAATAATAATAATAATAATAATAATAATAATAATAATAATGCTTTTCCACAAATCACTGGAAATAAAATATCAAACTAATTCTGGTGACTGGTAAAGCTTCAATGCATTCAAAGGTTTGTTATTTATCCGCATCATTTACGTATTTCTCTTTTTTTTGTAATTCAATAGAACAATATAAATGAAAGATAGAAAAGACCATTTAAATTGGCTGGTTCAGTCTATCTTGTACAACATTTTCTTTATAGCCTCTCCAGAATTTTGTCCACCCATATTTTAAATAACTCAAGCAGATGAGAGTAACTCTATAACTCCACCAACAGAAGGAGATTATTTCACAGTTCACTAAGATGTGCTGCTGTTACACCATTTTTTAGCATCTAAATACCTGGTTTTCTTTGCTCATTTTCTTTTTATTATATCTGCTTATTGCAGTTTTAAATTTCATAAACTTCTGCCTGTTTTTTTATACATTAGGCTATTCAGAAGCTAGTAGGTGGCTATCAAAGCCACCTTAATAGCTTTTGTCTAGGGACAGTAAATAAATAAAATGGGAAGTTCCATAAGAAAACTGTTACTTGGTAATACTTTCTTGACTGATTGATTTCTACTCTGTGTAAAACCTCTGAGAGGTTGGAAATTTTAAATTCTAATTCTTGCACATTTAAATGCTTTTGAGATTAATGATAAAAATATCTTAATAAACAAATGCTAAAATGTTTTTTTGCATGAATGCATATGTGTGTGTAATGGCTTAGTATCAGAGTGGTGTCAATCATAATCAATTTTTAAAAACATTTCTATCCAGTCCCTACTGAATGCTGACCAAAGGCAGTGTCTTTTACATACAATATGTTAGCTGATGATAGGAGAAAAATAGCAACACAGTTAAACCTCACAGATTTTCCATTAAATTGAACTAGGATGTATTGATTAATTAAGTACTCCAATTTGTAGTAGGTGCATGTCATTAAGAATGTGTGTAACTGGATGTAATTCCACTTAATACAGGAGATTCCAAAACAGTTCTATTTGGTAAAATGATGCAAAACCTGGAGTATTTGTTTCCAGATTTAAAAATACATTTAAATTAATTTAAGAGTGGGCCAAATATTGGATGTTGTTCATACCAAGGATATGTATGTAATTTTTTCTTTTGTAGTGACCTTATACTTGGGAATGGTCGTGACTAAATTATAAAAGTTAGATTACTGATTTTTTTAAAACATACTAGTGTAATATCGGTTTCTGATTTTTTTTTTTATTTGTATTTATAAAAAATCAAGGAGAAAAACCTCAAGATGATACACTGCCAACTATAGTTGCCCAAAAACAGCCCTGGAAAACAAACAGAGCAGTCTCATCTGCTCTGATTTGGTTAGATGTGAGAGCTCAGTGCTTACTTAGATCAAATCCAGAAGTAATTAACCATAGAAACATTCAAATTGCAACCGTTGGTTTCACAGTTTACATGCAGTTAAATGGAGACCTTCCTCTCTGACTAAAGCAGCCGTTTCTGCCTGTAGTATAGGAATATATCACAGAATCACAGAATGGTTTGGGTTGGAAGGGACCTCTGGAGATCATCTAGTCCAACCCACCTGCTAAAGCAGGTTCACCCAGAGCAGATCACACAGGAATGTGTCCAGGCGGGTCTTGAATGTCTCCAGAGAAGGAGACTCCACAGCCTCTCTGGGCAGCCTGTTCCAGTGCTCTCACAAAGAAGTTTCTCCTCATATTCAGATGGAACCTCCTGTGCTTCAGTTTGTTCCCATTGCCCCTCATCCTGTTGTTGGACACCACTGAAAGATATGTGGTGCCATCCTCTTGACATCCATCCTTGAGATATTTATAAACATTTATGAGATCCTTTCTCAGCCTTTTCTTCTCCAGGCTGAACAGACCCAGCTCGCTCAGTCTCTCTTCATAAGAAAGGTGCTCTAGGCCACTAATCATCTTCTAGCCCACCACTGGACTTCCTCCAGTAATTCCTTGTCCTTCTTAATCTGGGGAGCCCAGGACTGAACAAAGTTCTCCAGATGCGGCCTCACCAGGGCAGAGTAGAGGGGGAGGATAACCTCCCTTGACCTGCTGGTCACACTCTTCGTAACGCATCCCAAGATACTGTTGGCCTTTTGGCCACAGGGGCACATTGGTCAGCCTGTTGTCAATATTTCCCAAGTTCTTCTCTGCAATGCTGCTTTCCAGCATGTCCACCCCTAGCCTGTACTGGTGCCTGGGGTAATTCCTCCTCACGTGCAGGACCCTACACTTGCCCTTGCTGAACTTCATCAGGTTCTTATCTGCCCAGTCCTCCAGCCTGTCAAGGTCTCACTGAATGGCAGCACAGCCTTTTGGTGTGTCAGCCCGTCCTCCCAGTTTGATATCATCAGCAAACTTGCTGAGGGTGCACTCAGTCTCTTCATCCAGGTCATTGAACAGGTTGAACAGGACTGGACTCAGGACTGACCTCTGGGGAACCCCACTGACTACAGGCCTCCAGCCAAACTCTGCACCGTTGATCACAATGCTCTGAGCTCTGCTATCTAGCCAGTTTATGATCCATCTCACTATGAAGAAGGCATTCAGTAACTCTGCCTTCTCTGTATCATCTGTCGTCAGGGCACCCTCCTCATTCAGCAGCAGACCTACATTTTCCCTAAACTTCCTTTTGCTGCTGATGTACTTGAAGAAGCCCTTCTTGTTGTCCTTGACATCCCTGGCCAGATTGGCTTCGAAGTGGAGCTTGGCATTCTTTGTTGCATCCCTATGTAGTCTAACATCCTCCTTGTATTCCTTCCAGGTGGTCTGTCCTTTTTTCCGCATCACATAAACATCCTTCTTCCCCCTGCGTTTTGACAGAAGCTCCTTAGTCATCCATGCTGGCCTCTTACTCCCTTCACTTGATTTCTTCCTCATAGGGTTGCATCAGTCTTGAGCTTGGAGGAAGTGAAGTTTGAATATTAGCAAGCTCTCTTGGACCCCCCTACCTTATAGAGCCCTGTCCCATGGGATTCTTCCAAGCAGGACCTTGAAGAGGTCAAAGATCACCCTGCTGAAGTCCATGGTTTTAGTCCTACTTATTGTCCTGCTTCCTCCACACAGGATCCTGAACTCCACCATCTCATGGCTGCTGCAGCCGAGGCAGCCCTCAACCATGATATCTCCAGCCATTTCTTCTTGGTTTGTCAGTACAAGGTCCAGCAGTATGTCTCTCCTCTTTGGCTTCTCCACCATCTGTGTCAAAAAGTTGTCATCAGTGATCTGTAGGAATCTCCTGAACCGCGCATGCTTAGCTGTGTTGCCCAGACAGCAGATGTCAGGGTGATTGAAGTCTCCCGTGAGAACCAGGCTATGTGATCGTGAGGCTACTTCCAGCTGTCTATAGAAAGACTCATCAATTTCCTCCTCCTGATCAGGTGGCCTATAGTAAACATCCACAACAGCATCCCCCTTGTTAGCTTGTCCTTTTATTTCTACCCATAAGGACTCAACTCATTCATCATCCCTCCCTAGGCAGAGTCCTAGACATTGGAGTTGTTCTCTCACACAAAGTGCAACTCCTTCACCTTCCCTTGCTGGCCTGTCTTTCCTAAACAGTACATAGCCTGCCATGGCAACATTCCATTTGTCCCACCACATCTCCGTAATAGCAATGAGACCATGGCCTTGTGAATGCATGTAGACCTCTAATTCTTCCTGTTTATTCCCCATGCTACACGTGTTGGTGTATAGACACTTCAGGGAAGTACACAAGCATGCGGGTTTCTCATTATGCATTTAGCTATGTCAGTTTAACTTAATCATTATAAAATGAGGTTAAATTACTGTTTGCTTTTAATGGCTGTGCACTAAGGGCAAAATTTGTCTTATTCTTCCAACTATTCCAGCTGGTCGTCTAAAAGATGCTACCTCTGCCTACAAACCTGGTCCTGCATATGTCCTTTCACTTCCTCAGTTACAACAAAGTATCATTACAACTGGAAAATATTTTTGCTTAATGTGGCTCGAGGCTGTGAGGGCAATTTTCCGATTCCAGTTAGAGACTTTACACTTTATCTTCTACTACATAGGAGCTGTACATCAGTTGATGTCCATTCCACCAACCTAGTGCTATAAAAATAAATTCAAAATATTGCTTTTGTCAAAATAAATGGGAGAGAAAAGAATTTGATTCATTGTTTAATATTCACATACAGTGAGGTTCATACGTCAAAGCCAACATGTTTAAACTACTTGGTGGATTTTTGTGTACCCACCTACTTTAAATGTATGATGTTGTTCTGTTTGGTCATTCAGTATGTTTTTAAGCCTGGTTGTCATTAGTATTGAAACATACCTTTGACTCTTCTTTACTGCTGATTGTGCTACTAGTTCCTGAGTCACAGAATCCAGACTTGCTTTGTAGGGCTTTTAATGTATATTTCCTTGTTAAATTACTGTCAAGCTTTTTGAGAATAGCAGTATATTCTGATTATTGTGGGCAAATGCAGAGAGGAATAATAACTGCTGAGTAATGCAAACATTTTCTTAGCTGAAACTTGTGGCTTAAAGTATTCTACTCGTACAAGCAGAAGAACGGTGTGTACGCAAGACTTCTAAAAGAACTCAAGGATGAAATAGCCAAGCTCCTAACTGTACTTCACTTAAACCTGCTTGGACTGCTTGGCAGAGGTATTTAAAAAAAGTTTCAGGGAAGATCAGAAAAATATTAACTGATAATCCTGTAATCTGTATAAGGTAAATTAGTAATAATACAGAATATGATTAGTGAACACTTTCATAAATATGACACATTAAGGAAGCATTGACACAGCTTTTTTTAAGAGAGGTTGTGCTTCATAGTTATATCAGACAGTACTTTGGAGAAGTCAGCAAGAAATGGGGAAGATCTGGTTGATGCCGTCTGTTGGGATTTAAGGAAAGCATTTGCAAAGCAACTAAGCAGTTATAAAAGGGGAATTCCTGGATCAAGTTTTAAGCCACGTTCAAAACAAACAAGGGGCAGGTGGTTTTCGAAACAAAAGGTAGCTAAACTGAGGGACTCCTTGCCACAGGATGTTGTGGAACCTAAAAGAGTTTGTGGATTACTAGACTGTAGATAAACTTACAGAAGTACAGTGGCATCAACCCTGATTCAGAAGGTCCCTACACAAAATTTTTTTCATGTGAGGAAAGTGTTCTGGAAAAGTATTGTTAGATTTTTCACATGTTCTCGTGGCCTTTGTTTATTTCCCACTGTTGAGTGCTGATAGGGACTGAATAGTATATCTTTTCTCTGACCAAGGGTGTCCTCGTGAGGGTGCAGATGCACACATTGGAATTTTCTGAAAATAAGGTCATTTGTGTTTTAAAATGGCATACCCGCTATGTGTTTGATAGATGAACTGTTGCAATATCTGCCTACAGTGTAACATTGCACATTTTTGTCAAAATATTTGCATTTTTCAGAAAGACTTCTGCTAAACTGAGGACAAAGAGTTGCAAAGTGCAAAATAAAGATGTTGTTTTCTACTAGCTTATGACAGAATATTTTAAGTCTTCAGCCATCTGTAATGCAGTAATTGATTTCTAGTGTAATTTGTAATTAAATTAGAATATTGTTTTCAATAGTTTCTGTGTGTTAAAGAATACCCAGCTATTTAATCCAGGTGAACAGAAAATCCAATATTTGCATATGGCATTTGGGGACTTTCTAGGAACAGTTAGGGTTGAGACAGTGATGAGGAATGCTGCAACAGAAAAGCTAGGCAGACAAAAATACCATACATTCAACAGTCACTAATCTAAAGTATACCCCAGCCATAGTTAGCCTAAGACATACCTGATGTACAGATTAGGCCCACAGGTTGATTAAAGCATAAAATTCAATTCAATTATTTGCATATACACAAATGTGGAACACAGGTGAAGACAACAGATTAACAGTTACCTGAAAATCCATCTGGAACGTTTTAGCTGCAAAATGCGTTCATTTAGAAAGCCTTGCTCCCGAAATGTTGCAGTTGGATTTTTTGTTTGTTTCCACTCAAATTTTTATGTATAATATTGATATGTAACATCCTGAGATGGTTTTATTACATTTTGTATTGGTTTTATAAGTATTGTTACTTGTACCAAAAAAATGTGGTGGTTGTCTCATAGTATTTATTGTTACAGTTGTGTTCTGACTTTCCTGATAATCAATAGACTATAGAAATGACAATGTAGTCTAAAAATCATACATATAGACTTTGATGTATGGAAACTTACTTATGCTTTCCAAATCTTGGGGATGATCTTCATCATTCTTGTAATACCTCAGAGAAGTCACAGTAATAACAATTTGCTGGTTAACATATAGATGTTCAGAAAAAAGCAGTGAAGACCAGTTTTGCAAAGAGCCTTAATGATCTGTTATTTGATAATAATTTTGTAATTATTTCAATAATTATTAAGTCTTTTTTTCATTATTTTAAAAGGTAAAAATATTTTCATCTTTATATAAAAATCCATAAGACTTAACTGAGATTCAGTTAAGGTCCTACTGTAGAAATGTAATGCTTTACCAGCCAAAAAGCAAAAATACAAATAATAATATATCAAATGATCAATTAACACGTGTTAAATTATGTTTTGTTATAAAATGGTTTTCTGTGAATATTCTGTTATAAAACAGTGTATCTGAGTAAGACAGATATTCTTTTATTCTTGAATTTGTTTAGTATGTGCATATGAATGAAATTTCCTGCATCAGTCATCTTTTTGCCATGTTCAGGGCAGCTTCTTGGACTGATGATGCTCAGGTTATATTCTGGTCTTGGACATTCAACACACAGTGTAACACTGTTTTCTAGTCTTTCAACAGCATTGTCCCCTACATTCCCTCTAATCTGTGTATTTTAATGCCTTTACTAGGAGAAATGTACACTGGTGTGGTCTGGTGATATTTTATGTCACTCCTAAAACGTATTCTCTGCTGATTTTCTTCCGTTTATTAGTTTTGCATTAAGCATTGAGAAAGACAGAATATGATTGTAACTTTAGAGAAACTAGCAAAATTTTTCAAATCTAAACACTATTGGAAATTTTGTTTAGCTGACAATATTCTAATCTAGCGGCAGGCTTTCAGCATTCTTGCACTACTTCAAATCTATAACATTTTGTGTGGAGTTACAATAATGTGTAATTGCTACAGCTCTTGTTGTTGCAAAATATATACAGAAAGTTTTTGATGGTATGATTTTGGAAGGGCTCTGTAAAAAGTACTATGTTCTGTTATATATATAATATATTTGCATATTTGCAAAATTAGGACTTATTTTCTTGGGATGAACGGGGAAGGTAACAGGAAGTTGGTATTGTCCTAGAAAAAGCAGTGAAACCATAATGAAACCACGTAGATGATTGTATCAGAAACTCATTATGTCAGTTACAAAATTCTGTTATCATGGCCATTTGGTGAACTGCTGCAATAATAAAATGACGTACTACTGCAAATTCCACAGCTTCTGAGAATGTACTTGAACCTCTTTTGGCTGATTTTGTTTGCAAATCAAGTCCACCTAAATATTCCATCTGAATATGAGGAGAAACATCCTTACTTGGAGGGTGCCAGAGCACTGGAACAGGCTGCCCAGAGAGGTTGTGGAGTCTCCTCTGGAGACATTCAAGACCGACCTGGACACATTCCTGTATGGTCTGCTCTGGGTGAACCTGCTTTAGCAGGTGGATTGGGCTAGATGATCTCCAGAGATCCTTTCCAACCCCAACCGTTCTGCGATTCTGTGATATATAAATTATCAAACTATCCTTATTGTTGTCTGCCATCAGTATGGGTCTTTGCAGAACCGCTACAAGGTCAGATGGGTTGTCTTTGCTTCTAGATCTCAGTTACACCCTGATTAGCTAAGATTGACATCTGGCATATCAAGAGATACCAGCTCTTCGTAACTCTCTTTTTGCTGTGATTTTGTTGTTGTTCTTGTTGTTGTTTTTTGTCAATGCATTGTGTAGCATGAACAGAACTGTCCCACAGCTGCTGAAAAATCATCCCTTTAAAGATATTTGCATTATTTGGACTAAGTTACTAATTAATATTCCTTTTCAGGAACTGCATTTTAACTGGAGGTAAAAACTGTAAAGATCCTACCTCTTGGCTGACTTCAACACTAGAAACTTTAGACTTTTTTCTTGAGCTGAGATTTTAGCTGCTGAAGGTTGTTGCTCATTTCTGTTAATATATCCCGATTTGACTTAAGGGTTTCCAAGCCTGTATTTCCTGAAAAGTGTTCTAGTCCCTGGTGACCAGGGTGCTGGTGATTTCTGTCCTTTCTGTCATTCCAAACTAGGCATGTCCTGACAAAGCCTTCCCAATCTGTTCAGATGCCTTGTGGTTTCTCCTGCCTGTGATTTTTCAGTCCTTTCAGAACTTCCTCTTTCCTTTTATAAAGGCTCAAGTTTTTATTTTAATTCCTCCTGGCCTTTTTATTTTAATTGGAAAAGTGTTTGTGAAGAAAACATGGAAGTAAAACATATTGTTATTACATCATCAATACAAACAAGGGGAAACAAATGCAACTTTAGAGTGTAGTTATGAAATTAATAATGAGAGATAGATACATGCAGGGTTTTCTAATTTGTTTTATTGACACAGAAAATGTCCTGTTATTCTCTGTGCTGTCTTTGCAATATTATTTCGCTGGGGGGGGAAAAAAAAAAGTGTTAATAGTATAAAATCATTTATTTTCCCTGAAAGGAAGTGAGGTAGAATTGTTTTTATTCTATAGTTATTTCGATTAATTAATCCTTGATTCTGTGAAAAAAAATAAAATACTTCCATAGTAAATATCTCTGCTAACTGGTCTATTTATCTTGATTGGTAAATAGAAAAATACATAGGAAGGTCTGTTTATCTATGCATTTGTGTTTGCATGTGTATGCCTTATTTGAAGAGACAGCTATTTCATAGTTAAAAATGCTGAAATACAAGATCTTTTACAAGATACGTGACAACTGCTTCTGAAAATTTCATTTCAGTGTCATTTAGTGTATACATGGAGCTGAGCTTACCATCTCCATGAGCTATATAGTTCATATCTTTAATATCTGTTTTTATAGCTCTGATAGCCATTGGACAATACAGCGTGACAATAGAGACAGTGGATGTTGGATGGTGCAAAGAAATCACAGACCATGGAGCCACACAAATTGCACAAAGCAGCAAGTCTCTCCGATACTTAGGATTGATGAGATGTGATCAGGTAAGGTGCATTTACATGAACTGGTGCCTTCTTCTGAGCATATGTGAGAGTGAGTGTTCATGTGCGTCTGTGTGAGGGAGAGAAATAGGAAGATTTATTTATGTTTTTCCATACAAACAGATATGGTATTCACTACTGTGCTACTCCTTCAGTGTACTGCATTCACACATTTAGCTAAAAAAGTATCTAGAGAACTAGCAAGAGCCCTATAAATTTTTGCAGACATGGATTTTCAAATACACCTACAAGCTACACCCACAGCCTGAGATGCTCACAGAATTTTTTGTAAAATCTGCCCTCTGAGGGTTTTGAATATTTCTGGCTAAAACTGTTTTGTATGTCATGTGTTACTTCAGTGTTACTTTCAATGTCTCTGTTCTTGCTCATATATAGTGGTTTTGAAAACACAAGGGCAAGGATTTGGATAAAATCATAGTGTTAACAAAAGAAAAAAATACTGGGTTTCTTATAATACAGCTTTCCTCCTTGGAATATGTTAAGAATACCTCTAAGTTGTAACACTTTATCTTTAGAAGAAGAGAGGACAAGGCAGTCCAGCTCCACCACAACCTGTATATAGGCTTCAGGAATCATGTCTCTGTTGAGAGAGGAGAGATCAAGAGGCCAGGAAACATAGCAGAAATAGCTAAAAGTCGTTGGAGCTTCAGAGTCTCTGATCTCAAGACTTCAAATATACCTGCAGGGATTGTTTCTTTTCCAGCCATCATGAACAAAATGTCCAGCTTGTGGTACCCATCATAAGCTTATCTCTCAGGCTTGTTAATTTTTGATTGGATACAGTCTGTGGAAACATAGGTTTTTAGTTTAAGAAACTTGATGCTCAAAACCATTACCTTACATCCCTTGCAGTGCTTTATAGAAGACAGTTGCAAAACCCAGTATTTCAACTGGCAAAGAATAATAATTTCCAGGTCTGTTGTAAAGTTAGAAATCACATTTTGCAAACCCAGCCTTAGACAGTTTCGAGTTCGAGAGCACTTTGGAAGAATTGCTCTGTCTATTAAAACTGACTCCACTTAATCTGCTAAACATTAGTGTTTTGCAAGAGCCAATAGACAAAAAGTGTGTGACTCTCTTTGATGGATTGTGGTAAGATTATGTACTTAGAGAATGTTCAAAGAGGTTATTTGAACTTGGGAATTAGATCTGACCCTGAATCACCTGATCAATTTTAAACATATATTTATTTTGCGGATTTAGCTAATGTTGAACCATCAACAAGGCTCTAATATGTGAAATAATTTTATGCTGTCTTCAGCTGTTCTAGAAAATCAATGATCTCAGTGCTGAAAACACATTTTACTACCTCATCAGTTAAACTATATGTACTACAGTCTGTATTCCTCTAATTGCTGATTAATGCTTTCCTAGTTCTTCACAAAGGATTATACACCATCTTTTGTGTTATGAAAGTAAGTCAGCTGCTAAAAGGAAAAAAGAAAAATGGAGCTGGGGGAGATTGTGTGTATGCATGCATACGCATATTCAAAGTATGGTAGCTAAAACTTGTTAAGAAATAGGTAAATGCAAACACTACTAGTAGGACTACCACTGGGAATTATTTTCTTGCTTGCAAAGCCTTGATGGGAAAAGTAGGTCCTTGGACAGAATGAAGTAAATATCCTTGACTTAAGAGCTTTTGGCAGCTAGAAGATGCCAGCTCCCTTTTTTCACTGCAAAAGAACAGAGAAATTACTGAACAAAATTGTCTTCAACTGTCTCTCCACAATATCATGCAGAACTAATTTTTTCCAATGGCTGCTCTATTAAATTAAAAATGTCAGTGCCCGGCATGTCATTAAAGAGAATTCTTGGGTGATGCAGAAGGGTTTGTTTACATGCCCTGGTGACTGAAATTCCTGTCTTTGGTCTATTGTCAGCTTGCAGTGAAGAGAGGGTTAGAATATTTGCCACTTCTAACCAGCCTTTAATAAGGTACTGTTATCCTAGTACCAGGTACCATATATGCCTTTCTAGGAATTCCTAGGAATTGGAGGGTAAGGATTTAAACACAGTTACATAAGGAACATAAGTAAGTAGACTTCAAATGGTTACCACTAAAATATGCTTTATGACCCAGCCTCTTTGGAATTTCTTTGATATTCAGTTGACATAAATTAGAGGCGTCAAGGGTCCTCCCAAGAAAGATCAGAGAGGCTGCAAGCCTGGGTAAAGGCAGGCTCTGTTTTATGCCATTGATTATCTGAGTGCCTCCAGGCAATGTGTTTCAGTAGATGCAGAGCATTATTGATCCACACCATGAAGATAATCAAATTATTCATTTCTCCTCAAACTGCTGTTGCCATGACCTTTCTTTTTATCATGTCTCCTACCATCTAACATGCACACCTAAGGTACAGTATGGTCTTTGCCTTAAAATAAATGTCATTCTGTCTAGGAGTCTCATAAAAAATGCTGGCTTTACCATGAGATCATCATATTGAGGGCATATATTTAAACTGGAAGTTTTCTAATAAGAATTTTAACACTATTTTTCAACATTTTAGTGTTACTGAATAGCAACACAATCACTATTTACAAATCGCATAGAGAAAATGTCAAAGATTATTAAACTCTCAAAGTCTTTCAGATCTGTCCGTAGTAGAATTTTGGTTTAGGAAGCATGTTTGTGCTTAGATACGCAAAATCTAAATAACCTTTTCAATGTAAAAATATTAGAGGTAAGGTTACTGAGCAAATGTCGTCCTTTTTTTTTTTTTTTCCCCCTAGCACTTCCATGACTTACTTAGGCAAATACGATTTTCCCTGCATTACACAGCAGTGTTGTCTGAGGCCTGGAGAGAGCTCTGAACAAACTGGTACCGCTGGAAAAATGCAGGGCAGTGTGGATATATGGGCATAAGTCCTGATAGCAGCTTACCTGACAAAGTACAGCACCTTGTCTAGGAAAATTAGCACTCAGGAATGATCATGAGATACTGTCATACAGACGGGGTGGTATAACTTATTGCTTCCATTTCCATGAGTAGCTGCTCAGGAAATGCTAGCTTGATCTCTACAGAGTCCTGCCTTGTACAGCATAGGTACAGTAAGACACATACCATTAGTCTTCTGTATCAGATAGGCTTCTCACAGACTATGATCCAGAGCTCCAAAATGATTTAGACATTCAGAAAGTGGACCCTAAATATTGTTAAGTACCTATATTTTGGACAATGAAATTAACCTGTTGCCTGCATACAAACATCAACATGTTCTCAGAAGGAGCTAGGACCCTTTTCCCTTCTGATCTTTCTCAAACTACAGGTTATTAACTGTTGCAGATATGTATTTGTGTACATATGTATCTGTAGGTCCCTACCGGCACCTGACAGTACTTTGGACTGAACAAGTCATGCGTTTCATTAAAAGCAAATGTTGCCATTCTGAGTGTCCATTTATTTTGAAAGCATTAAGAGATACGATCAGTAGTTATTTAAGGCCTATGCAGGACATTTTAGAGTTTTGTAATTGGAAAAGGCATAAAAGACATAGTATTTCTGTTTTGCATTATGTTGTTACTGCCTGCCATGTCACTGTGTCCCACTCCCAGGGGTGCTGAGCCAGGCTTTATTCCCTTGTGTCGCATATTCCCGATGCTCTTGGCAGCACAGCAAAACCACAAACTCCCAGTTCCTCTGCATAGCGGAGTGCTGCACTGCCGTGTGCTGCAGCCCAAGGTAGTGTTTTGGGACTTGACATGGGTGTGGCGGAACACGTTAGCTGGTACTGCCAGGGTACACCGAAGCTCTGATTTGTCATCTCTGTAAATACTGAGAAAGGCACAGAGTTGTCTCCAGAACCAGGGGTTGTATTCAATTCACCTCAGTTCATTCCCCCTGCAGCAGGAAGAGAACATGATTATCCATTCTTCAAATCTTAATAATACTCTGTATTTTTTTAATCACAGCCTAGGAAATTACATATTTTAATTTGTCCTTTCCTTTAAATACTTTGAGAGAGGTGTCGGCAATTATGGAATACTTTCTTTTCTTCCACAAACACAGACATCCTAAGAGCTGGACTTGCATCCTAAGGGCATAAAGTAATGCCTACATCACATTCACAGATTCAAATCCACGTTTCAAGCTTATTTTTCTGAACACAAATCTGTACGTTCCTACCCCTAAACTGATCTGTGTTGTATTTACTTATTGTAGTTACTTTATTTCTAAATCTTTCATATTTGTAAAATAAACTGGAAAAAGAGGGCAATGTTGTCTAAGCTATTTATTCCTGGAACTCATTTTAAAGATGTCTTGGTAGCACTTCTTTATTGTGCTTTCACAAAAACCCAAATAGCCTTTAAATAATAACAGTTTGAAATCTTCACCTTAGTGGAAAATGGCTGGGTATCACCTAGGACCTAGTGGCTAAAAACTTGATCTCTTTTCTGGCTGGTAGCTTGGCTGGTTGAACATGTCAGAATAACTTTCCTGTGGACTCTGCAGCTTTTCTCACACAGATTTTCTTATTGCAAGCACTTTTCTTATAGCTGTGGTGCTATTTTCAATGTTTGTCAGCAGTGCTACGACATAAATGCAGTAGACTTTTCTTAGGCGAATATGCAGAAAAATGACACTGAAAAACAAAGGATGCAAAATGCAACATCCACAGCTATGTGTGAATGATACAAAGTAAGTCTGACAAAGTTGGTTGTCAACGGATACGCAGCTTCACATAATAAATCATCACAGCCTTTTTTCTTTGCTTCTTTCTTTTTCTTTTTTTTTTTTTTTTTGTCTTGAGGAATTCTGGTTGCTTTTCATGAAAATACTTCTGAAAGCCTGTAGCTTATTTCCGTTTACTTTCTTATATTAATTGTAGCATGTATTTCCTGTTACAGTTTTACTGAAATGTTAGAGCACACAAATTGATGGTCAGTAAAACTGACAAAAAGACAAACTCCTTTATATTACTACAGAGAGGAAGGAAAATAGATAACCCCTAAAAATAAAAATGGTATACTAAGAAATCATTTGCATCTTAAACAACAGTAAGATTTTTACAGAATTAGTAGATTTTTGAAATAATTTATCACTTCATGCTTCTGTAAGATCTGTTTTAGAAATATGTGTAAATACATATCCAGTTCAAACTGCAAATCATTAGCCTCACTGGGATGCAGTTCCTGTTGTATATGAGAAAATGCCAGCTTATGAAAAAAACTTAGCAACTCAGGGCAAAAAGAGTTTTCTTTTTAATAGATATATATTAGTAAGCATGACTAGAAACATTTTTAGCCTTCATCCACAAATTTTTAATTTACATATACAGTCTGTAACTGAAGTTAAGTAAGTGAAAAAGAGATAAGACCTTAATTTCTAGAGATACGTCTTTAAATTTCAAATACATTTTTGAGCTAAACTGTTCTTAAGCAAAAGTAGAACAGCAAGAGTACAGAGCCATGGCTTGTTTTAATATAATTATCGCAGCAATTTGCCTTCCACCTTCAGAAAATGCTAACTATCATTAGCCTGATCAAAAACCCTGACAAATTGCTACCATTTCTTCTTTTATATTTTAAGGGGTTCATTTTGAGATTTGAAATTATGGTTTCATGGTATTGAAGAGGACGGAACATATCCAATCCTTCCCTTTAAGAAAAATTCTATAGCACTTATTTTCTCTTAAATCACTGTAATTTGTTCAAGTTACATTGCTGCATATTAAAAAGGATACGCTGTATTTTTTTAAGTTTTATATGTATAATGTAGGAGCTGCCATTGATATGTCTCTATGAATAATGAAGCTTTTAGATTCATAAAATCTGTGAATCCCATTAGAAGGAAACTACAGTTATCCTTGCTAACCCACAACAAAAGAAAAATAGCGTTTATTTCACTTTGCTTTTCAATACAATAATTTTAGAAGACTGAACAATGCCTTTTTTTCCCCCTAGCTAACTAGAATAACAGATCCATTACTTGTGTGATCAAAAGCATCTGCTAAAATATAAAAAAAAAAGGATTCTTTATAGAAATTGAACTTTTTGTACTCCTAGTTTAACTGTTTCTTTACCAAAAGATTTTCATTTTCCAGGCTGATAGTTCAGCAACATACTCATAGCAGTTGGCTGAAGATGGAATCTTCCTGAGTTAGTGAGTCTGTCTCTGTTTTCAAAAAGCAACCACCTGTCATACTGTAACAGAAATATGGGACCTCAGGTACCAATCAATGGTTCAAAATCAGCATGACACCAACAATTAAGGAAAAATGCAATGTGAAGTAGTCAGCGTTTTTATGATTTAAAAAAAAAAAAAGGAAAGAGAAAATTTTTTTAGAAGCATTGTCCCCAGTCATTTTTTCCAACTGGTAAATTTTTGAGAAGGATTACTCTGTTAATTTTAAAGGCTGTCATTTTGACAAGTATTACAATACTGCACTCAAATTATTGTTAATGTAGCAGAATAGGAAGGAAAATATCATTGCTATTAATTCAACAGGCAGAAAGTAATCTGAAAGAATATTTATCACTATATAAAGAAACATTGTCATTTCACTGTGTATGCGTCTTTATCAACTGCAATTTTCATAAGTAAGAACAAAGCAAAACACAGAGTTTCATCATAAATTTGAAATACTCATGATGCTGGTAATATTTTTACCTGGAAATCTTGTATAGGTTCAGTCTAGAAGTTCATCTGATTGAAATGAACAGAATTAGCAAAGCACTCAACCAGAAAAGGCTCCTTCAGAATGGTTTCTGTGATTTAATATAAGAGTAAGCCTTCACAATAAGCAAAGAGAAATGAGAATGAAAATTTCATCGCATATACAATTTTAATATTCAATATTGTGTTGGCAGTAATGATGCAGACAGCAAGCCCTAAAAAGATGTCTCTGCTAGAAAACCGTGTAAACTCACAGAGACCTAAAATGAATTATTTTGTTGGTTTGCAGTAATGCAGTGATTGCAGTGATTGTACAGGGACTGGCAGTTTGAGTCAATAGCATTCACCTGTGTAAACAACTACAAGAATGAATTTCATCCCTCTAGTTCTCTACTTTTCTGTCAAAATTTAAGAAAATAACTGTAAAGGGGCTATACTTCACAAGCAACCTTGCTACATTTTCTGAAATCCTTCCAGAAGTGCTACTGTTAAATATTAGAAGTTTTGTGTGTTCCATTTATTTCACTTTACATGACAGAAAGATTACAGATATTTCTGTTTACCCGCTCCTTCCCCTTTCCAAATAAAAGTGGGAAATTAATTGCCGAGATTTAACACAAATTGTTGAATGTCATGATAATAGTAATACATCAGGCTGTACTTGTAAGTTTCATTATTTGTGAACCCACAAATACAGTGTTTGCATATGTGTGCATGTGTGCTTTTTCTTTTTTTTAATAACAGCATCCATTAAGTCAAAATGCATTCTTTGTTGAAATCATAAGGGACTCTGTTTGGACTACAAGATATTGTGCTAATGTTGGCAGTGCTGTTCTTTCACTAGTTTTCCTAATAAAATTTACTAATATTTCCTAAACAAAGGTTCTGCCCCTAGGCATGAGGGCAGTCACTGAAACTCTGTGGAATATGTCTGCCTTAGCTGATCAAGTGCACTTCACACAAAACGTTTCCAGAAATCTTTAATTTTGTTATGGCTACAGGCAACAGTTATAATTGGGCCACCTGAGAATATAATTTGTTCAACTATTAGCAGAAAAAAAGTCAAAGTGGACTTTTTTTAAGACGCTGACTTAAGGAAGCAAACCACAGCTTGGAGAAGAGAACGTGTATATGAAAATGTGTTTCTTAATAACTCCAAGTATGTATATTTTGGATTCTATTGTTAAAACATCAGAGAAATTGAAACATAAAATGTGTCCAAAATTTGTCACTATGGATACACACAATGAGTCTCAGAAGGAGAGTGTCTGTGATATCAGGACTCTCTAAAATCATCTAGCCGCATGCCTGTTGAAAGAACTAGTGTAGATACTATGCAAAAATTATTTCAGCAGTCCGTCCCCGTATGATGTTAGAAATCAATGAGAAGCACAGGCAAGTTTTCCAAAGAAGTTCTAATAAAGCACATTTGCACTAATCCAGTTTTTGCAAGTCTGAGGTTTTTGCATGTGAGCCTAGGTCTGGGGTCTCTTTTTTTATTTTGTGGCTGCTTGTTGATTTCAGTTATTAAGCTGGAATGGAGATAACCTTTTATTTTCAATTATCAAGGTAATTGGATGTTACCTAAAGCTTTTCCTTATGTAGGAAAACTTTTAGATTAATGATGAATACTTCTTCACTGTGTAGAGAAGCATGAAACTTGCAGTTCAGGTGATGACTCTACTCTTCCTTTTTAGTATTGCTCTAAATGACAGAACACAGACAATCCTGGGACATTTTAGTAGCTTTAGAATGAGAACTGCAGTCTGAGACTGCTTCATACATCTATAGGAGGAGGTTTTGAGATAAGTAGGCAGTCTTAACGATTCTTCTTAGAAGTGTAATACAGGAGTTCTCTCAGTTAAAACCAAAGCTTTTTAAAGCCCCATTAGGTGCCATTTGATGTACTAATCCAAGAGAAGATCTCCTAGACATGATATCAACTAAAGTCAAGTAAACTTAAATTAAGTAGGGAAGTCCTGTTTAGGAAAAGTCCTTAAACCTCAGTTTCTATTCCTTATTTGTGAATCGTAGAATAGTTTGGCTTAGAAGGGACCTTTACAGGTTATCTAGTCCAGCCCCCCGCTGTGATGACTAGGGACATCTTCCACTAGATCAGATTGCTCAGAGCCCTGTCCAGCCTGACCTTGAATATTTCCAGGGATGGGGCATCAACCACCTCAACGAGAAGCCTCTTCCAGTGTTTCATCACCCTTCTCATAAGAAACTGCTTACTTATATCTAGGCTAAATCTCCCTTCTTTTAGTTTAAAACCATTACACCTTAGCCTATCACAACAGGCCCTACTAAAAAGCCTGTCCTCTCTTCTGCCTCTCTTCTCCAGGCTGAACCACCCCAACTCTCTCAGCCTGTCCTC
Organism: Patagioenas fasciata; assembly: GCF_037038585.1. Taxonomy (NCBI): domain Eukaryota; kingdom Metazoa; phylum Chordata; class Aves; order Columbiformes; family Columbidae; genus Patagioenas; species Patagioenas fasciata. The sequence goes on along the minus strand of NC_092560.1, from coordinate 47,076,843 downwards.
ATAGGAGAGGTATTCCAGCCCACTGATCATTTTCATGGCCCTCCTCTGGAACTCTTCCCATAGGCTGTTGTGCTTTGTTATGCAGAGGACTCCAGAGCTGCACACAGTACTCCAGATGGGGTCTCACTAGAGCAATGTAGAGGAGGCAGAATCACCTCCCTCAACCTGCTCACCACGCTCCTTTTGATACAGCACAGGATATGGTTGGCTTTCTGAGCTGCAAGTGCACATTGTTGGCTCATGTCCAACTTTTCATCCACCAGTACTCCCAAGTCCTTCTCAGCAGGGCTGCTCTCGATTCCTTCATCCCCCAGCCTGTACTGGTACTGGGGATTGCCCCAACCTGGATGCAGGACCTTGCACTTGGCCTTGTTGAACTGCATGAGATTCACATGGGCCAACTTCTCGAGCTTGTCCAGGTCCCTCTGGATGGCTTCCCATCCCTCAAGTGTGTCTGTTGCACCACTGAGCTTGGTGTCATCTGCAGACCTGCTGAGGGTGCACTTTATCCCACTGTCTGTGTCATTGATGAAGATATTAAACAGTACTGGTTACAGTATGGACCCCTGAGGGACACCACCTGTTACCTGTGTCCATCCAGACATTTTGCCATTGACCACTGCTCGCTGGGTGTGACCATCCAGCCAGTTCCTCATCTACTGAACATTCCATCCATCAAATCTATCTTTCTCCAATGTAGAGAGAAGGATGTTGTGGGAGACCATGTCAAAGGCTTTACAGAAGTCCAGACAGATAGTGTCTGTAGCCTTTTCTTAGTCCACTGATGTAGTCACTCCATCCTAGAAAGCCACTGTGTTGGTCTGGCAGGACTTGTCCTTGGTGAAGCTGTGCTGCCTGTCTCAAATCACCTCCCTGTTATCCATGTGCCCTAACATTAGCTTCTAGGAAGATCTGTTCCATGATGTTCCCGTAGAGGAGAGGCTGAGAGGTTGGTAGTTCCCGGGATCCTCCTTTCTACCGTTTTTAAAAATAGACGCAAAGTTTCTGTTTTTCTAGTCATCATGGACTTCACCTGACTCCCTTGACTTCTCAAATGTCATGGAGAGTGGCTTGGCAATTACATCAGCCAGTTCTCTCAAGACTCTGTGATGCATCTCATCAGTTCCCATATGTATGTTCAGGTTCCTCAGGTGGTCATGAACCTTATCTTCTCTTACAGTGGGAGGGACTTTGCTTCCCCAGTCCCTGCCTTGAGGTCCATCCACTCAAGAGGTGTGGGAAGACAGATTGAAGACTAAGGCAAAAAAGTTGTTGAGCACCTCTGTCTTCTCCTTGTCTGTTGTTAGCAGTTTGCCAGTTGTGTTGATCAGGGGGAATGAAGCTATCAGTCTCATTAAAAAGAAATGTCTAGTTCAACTGATGGATAGTTTAAAATGTAATCCCTAATTAGTCTTAACGGGATTACGAATACCTGAGTCCCTTGAATTTAGTAAGATCTGTCCTAGGAAAACAATGGAAGTAAAAAGTAAAGAAAAATAGAACCTAGCCCTCTGGAATAATTTGATATATTTAGATTCTTGACTTTAGAATCTAGAAATGGTAAAAAACAGTGCTGAAATTACCACTAGAATTCTGACAAATGGCGTGGCATCTTTAAAAGCAAAACCTAAAAATATTCTAGTGACTATTTATGCTTGCAGTTTGAATTTTCCATGAGAACTCATGGAAGATGTCATGAAAGAAGTTACTCTTGGTGATCTGTGGCAGATATAAGTGGTGTACCAGATCAGAAAATACTGGCAGTCAGACCAGATGAGAAAGTCTAGCATACCAGATCAAAAACCTGAGTTATTATTTTTCTGTGAGTATCTTATTAATTGAAAACTGTCATTTCAGTTTATCCTAAACCTGAAAAATCAGCTCATGAATGTCAGTTACAGACTGGAGGGGTTTTCCAACTTTCTGTTATAGGTAGACCATTTTACCTAAAGGAGAGAAAGCGTTTTGAACACTGATTTCCCATTTTTCTCAATATTTCACTTACATTGTCTCTATACCTAGCAGAGTGAGATTAGAGTCCTCCAAAGGCGCACTCCCAAAACCCTTTTGTGAATGTTCTTCCACTTCACATGGACTAGATGGGTACTCATGTTCATCTTTCCTAGATGAATTCCTATTTATCACATGAGGAAGTATTTTTTTTCTCTAGTGCAGATAATATTTAAATATCACTGCACAACCGCACTATCATCATCGGACGAAATTAAGGAGGTCTCACCCAAGATAACATTTGTCATGAAGTCGAGTATACTCTCCTGGGAAATAAACTATATGTGTTCAGATGTTTCTAAGGAAAAAGCACACAAAATTGTGACTCATAGGTAGCTGCCTCGATTGAGTTAAAATGAGCTGATATCACTTGGTCTTCTCCTTTGTTGGTTTGTATTTATTCTTTGGCCGGGAATAAATTATTATTTCAGCAAGAAAAAATAAGCTTCAAACCAATCTTTGTTGTTATTTTTTTTTTCTGTTTGATGACCAGAATTCACACAAACCTATTACTTTGACTTTAATGATAAGGACTGCACTCTTTCATTTCGTGTTAAAACATAATTGAAGGGCTATTCAAATGCAAATGAATGATTATGTATTAATCTAACTGGTTTATCATCAGAAAGTAGTCTTCCTTTTGAAAACTCAAAAAATGAAGATTAATGAAAGTTCTGTGAAAGAAAAATATAAAATTTTAAAATACGTC